>NC_141925.1:345546-648593 GCF_057802395.1 Ceratotherium simum simum
ACCTGTGGGCGCAGGAGGGAGGGCACTGGGGTGCTCTGTCGCCAGATCCACACAGTGGCGGGCAAGAGACAAGCTGCGCTGAAGGCACTCGGTGACGTGTACAGTTTACAGAGGCCCTCGCAGGGCCCCTGTGCCCCAGACCCAGGCTGGGCCCGACCAGGGCATGGTATGGCGGCTTAAGTCCCAGAGGGAGAAGCAGAGCCTGTGGTGTGAGCGCCCGGCGAGGCGCCCGTGGGCTAGCTAGCAGCAGGGGCCGCTGGGGAGGGTCATCTCGGCGGCCCGAGGTGGGCTCCCTGCTCAGGCAGACTCTCCAAGTATTGGAGTATTGGACGGGGGACGGGGTCCCCTCATCGGCAGCGGGACAGAAGCCCCTGGGCCCACTCAGAGGGACCCCCACCACGTGGACAGATGGACCGGGGGGTGGCGGCGATGAGGCAGGCAGCGCCTGGCCTTCCCCCAGCAGCTGTGTGTCTGCCACACGTGAGAGCACGCGACATGCACAACCCTTGGTGGCTCTCAGTGTGGTTGCCCCGTCCTGCCTGACGAGGGCCCGGCCAGGCGCAGAGGCCAGGCCTGCGGTCAGTCCACCTTCTCCACCTTGCCAATGATCTTCTCCTCGAAGACGGGCAGGACGGCCTCATCCTCCCGAACCTCCTCGAACACCACTCCACAGTCAAACTCGTCACTCACTTTCTTGAAGTAGTATCTGGGTCGGGGGTGAGGGAGGCGTAAGGGGGGATGAGGGTCTGCCCATGCCCCCACACCCCTGGCCCCCACACCTAGGTGCCCCCCGACCCCATCGTCCCACGTGTGCACTGGAGCTTGGCAGCTGTGCTCCGGGCACTTTTTGCAGGGCACGCCAGCTGGTTCTGCCTGGTGCCCATCTGTTGGAGGGTCAATAGTGACCATATGTGGGGTCCCCTGCAGTGGATTCTAGTGTGCTGTGGGGGAGAAGCAGGTGGGCACAGGGTTTCTGTTCCCCAAGGGCTCAGCCTGTCGTCTCCATCGGGGTAACAGGCCCCCAACTCAGGCCGAAGTAGAAGACAGTGGAGACTTGGCCCTCCTCCTTGGCCCTCCTCCAGTGGGCGCTTCCAAGGGGTGCTTTCTCGGCCACTTGGTGGACAGAGGACATCACCCACCCGAGCCCACCACGGGCCGTCTGCCCCTGCTCCTCCTACAGTGCTCACTCAGGAGCCTCTAGGGGCTGGTCTGAGGCTGGCAGGGGCAGGGCCGAGCAGCCCAGTGCAGAGGACGGGGGGAGGCACAGCTTCCACAGACCAGTGAAAAGGGGCTGAATTAGGAGACGGAAGACAGGGCCAACCAAGGTCAGGCCAGCGTGGGGACTGTCAGGGCACTATGCTCAGGCCTCTGTTTCCCCACCTTTAAGGTGAGGGCCCTGAACCAGGTCCCTCCAGACCCCTCAATCAGCCTGGAGGCCTCAGTCACCTGGGGCCAGGAGTGGGCCCGCAGCCTGGGGCCGCCCACGCTTCACCCATGAGGGGCTCACGTCAACAGCCCAGGGTGGGACAGGCGGGTTAAGGTGGAGACAAGGACTAAATGAGATAAAAACAGGGCAGAACAGGACACCTAGCACACGACACCCTCTCCTGGGCAGGGCACCTGCTCACCGAAGACCCAAACAACGGGCCAGCCCCGGCTCCAGCCCCTTGGCTCTCACCTGTAGTTCCCTTTCTTGGTCAGCAGCTCCTTGAACTGGCCCAGGGTGACCGCACGACCCCTCACCAGGGTCCGGTAGGGGATGGGCTCCCCGCAGAAGTAGTAGGCCACGACGATGCTGTCACATGGCTGGGTGCTCCCACCACCCGCCTTCCTCTGCGATTTCGTCCTGGGGGCAGAGACACAGCGATGATTGCTGGTCTCAGGGTCCCACAGGGCACCCCCAACGGGCCTCGGGCCCCCCAGTAAATGATGGGACAGGGCCGCAGGGGTGAGCTGTGTCATGTTCAGAAATACCACGTGAGCACAGGCCCACTGCCCACCCCACCCCTATGCAGCATCCAGCCCTCTGGGGGCCTTGCCCCGCGTGGTGTCAACCCAGGGCTCCAGTGCCACACCAACCTCTCCTGCTCCAAAACACACAGCGCATCTCCCACCCGCCAGCTGCCCACGTCTGGCCAGTGCCTCGGCTCGCCTCCACCCTCCTCCACCCGTGGCAAAGCCCCAGGTCTCATGTGGCCTGAGCTGGCTGGTGAGTGGCCCCTCTACCCTGACTACACACAAGTGGGCAAGCAGGCTTCTCAGGTCTGAACACATGGTGGGTCCCTCTGCTGGGTTTCTTGTGACAGCCAGGCCACTGGACCAACACAGCCTGCCTTTCGTCGGGGCTACAGCGCGTGTATGCTAGTAAGGCCTAATACCCTAAAGCTTCAGAACCATCTGATGGCCAAGTATTGATAAAGAGAACTGTGACGGATCTTGAAATGGACCTGTTCCACAGCAGAGAGCTTGTCCAAGACCAGAGGCAGTGGCTGGCCAGACTTTCAGAGAGGGCGTGAGGCCAGTACTGTCTCCTGCCCAGCTGGGGTGGGACCCTGATCCTGATGGGCGCTGGGCAGCCACTTTGCATCTGGAATGACAGGCAGCACCCTGTCTTCTAGCGTCCCTCGTCCCTGTGTGACCACTCCGGAGCCAAGTGGGTGCACCCGGCCAGGCGTGCTGAAGCATCATTTGGGGTAAGCACGGCGGGGCGACGGGCACTGTCTACATAAGGCTGGCAGGTCCCCAACACCCACCCTGCTCCATGTGAGCCCAGGGAGCAGACACGCAGAGCCCTAATCCCTGCGTGTCACTGCACACGAAGCATTGGCGCACACGCACCACCAGAGCTGATGCCTTCTGTGGGCAGCACACCAGGGGGATCGTGGCTGCAGTCCCGCCCCTGTCAAGCCGGACTGTCTCAGCCCAGCAAGTCCCGAGGCCGGGCTGGGAAGCTCGGAAAGTAAGGGCAGGCGGGGGGCGCGTGGCCAGAGCAGGGGAGGCGGAGCGGACCTCCTCGCTGGCCTGCGGCTCATTCGTCACCATGTGGAGGGCCAGCGTCTCCTCTGACAGAGACAGGAAGAAAAGGCTTGTAGGCAGCTTGAGTCCAGCCCCGTCTCTTCAAGCGTGGTGCCCGAGCTCCCGTCCCGGGAAGAGCGGCTCCACCACGGGAGCTGGCCCACAATGGGGGCTGGGTGGGCGTGCCGGGAAGACCCGCGGGGGGCGCACGTACTCTGTCTCGGAGAGCTCCAGGTCGGACACCGCTGGCACCACGCTCAGCACGGGCGTGCACGCTGGCCTGATGCAGGAGCGCCCCCGCTGGATGACCTCCTGCACATACCTAGGGAACAACCGCGCCAGTGAGCCGCACAGGCCTCAGGAGGGCGTCCACCAACGCTCCATGGTGACAACGGGTGACAGACAGGCAGACGGAGCAGGGGATCCCCAAGAGGGTCTGTCACCACAAATCAGGCTCCCCCCGTGTGAGACGGACAGGACACCAAGCCCTTCGTGGATTGCGGAGCACCGGACTGGAACATCAAGGGCTCCGTCAGGATCCGTTGAGAAATGGCTGTTGCTTTAGTCGATCCCGAGTTCCCAGAGTCCTCATCTGGTCACAGAGCCCTCGGTTCCCTGGAACACACTTTGGGGAACCAGTGACTGGAGGCGCTAGGATCTTGTCACTTCACCCGCACTGAGAACAGCCTTCAGAAGAGGCTCTGCCCTCGCCTCCTCCCTGTGTGTGGCTCTTCCTACTCAGGGCTCCGACGGAGACTCAGGTTCTGGAGTGCGGTCACGGCTCTGTCCGAAGCAGCTGGGGAGGCCTGTCCTGGGGCTCGCTGCCCAGCACCTGCTCTCCAAGAGGCTGTCCACCCTCGGGCGCGATGCTGTGTGGCCCTGATGATGACTTCTACTCTGACTAGCCTGGGTGGGGTCACCCACGAGGAGCTCAGGGAGGGCTCAGCACCCCCACTGCTGCATGCAGACCTCTGCCCTATGTCTGCAGCCGTTCACAAAAGGCCCACGTGCCATGGATCGACAACACATGGAGATGCCAGAGCCACTGGCCGAAACCCCAGCTGGAGGCTCACACCCCAACAAGCATCAGAGAGGCTCGTGTGGCTCTGCTCGGCACCACCAGCCAGAGAGAAGATGCTGCCCTGCAGGGCCTGCCGGGTGTGCGCAAGAAGAGCAGACTCGAGCCTTGCCCCAGAGCTCGGCCGGAGCAGGGTCCCAGGAAGCCCCTGCAGGTGGTCTGCACAGCAGGAGGCGTTCCTGCTGCAGGCAGTGGCCCCCGCACCCTGCGTGCCTCTGGAGCGGTGGGTGCCAGCACCGGGTGGGTCTACGGCACAGAGCCGCCTCTCCAGCTCTACGCTGACTGAACGAGGCCGTGGGCTGTGAGACAGCTGGCTGTAAACGTGGTTGCTTCAACGACCCAGGGGACACATTCTGGCTTCCGGCTGTGCCTGACGAGACGGACACCAGGGAGGGTCTGCACCCTCACATCGGATTCCCCAGAGCAGGGCTGCCCCACACAAGGTGAGGCCCCTGGGAAGGGGAGCCAGGAACATCCGAGGAAAACCGTGGCCATTGTGTAACCACGCTCCCCAGCTCTGGGTGAGAAATACAGATTTCCAGGCCCCTCAGAGACCCTGATCTGCCTGGGAATTCCAATGAGCCAGTACATCCAGGAAAATTGACCTCAAGCCCTGGAAGGTTCGGGGCAGCCACATTCCGGCCTGGAGAGAAGACCTGCCACTCACAAAGGGCAGGTCTCCCTGCTCCCTGGGGGAGAGAACGGGGCCTGGCCTGAGGCCGCATCGGCAGCGGGTTGGCGTCCTGGCCCAGAAGGCCCAGGAGGGCGCAATGAGGAGAGACTGTGGCCGCATCTCGCCAGAAGAGTTTTACACCTGTCTGTATCTCAGCACTTTCACCGACCTGCCAACGGCACTGTTCGGGGTTCCCCTGGGTATGGCTGTGAATGGAGACGGCCAGGACAGCCCCCTCTAAGCTCAGCCTGCACAGCAGCCAGTGGTGACCTGGCTGTGTGACCTCGAGCTGTTCCACGCCACGGTGGGGGAAGACCCGGGGCGAGTGCACGCTCATAGAGCACAGCAGGCACGAAGAGAGGAAGGCTTCCCTCTCCTTCCCCGGAAGGACAGTGTCGTGACCACCTGCCGAACGGTCTGTGGCTCTCAGCGGAAGGAAAAACCCAGTACTGCCGGTGGGGACCCGGCGTGGCTCTAGGTGGGGACTCCAGGCCTCGGGGAGCTTCACCCTGATGGCGCCACCCCCGTCCCTGCCACCATACCTTTGCTTCGAGGGTAACTTGCTGGCTCTCTTCTCCTCCTCCTCCAGACGCCTGCGGGCCTCCTCCAGCTGGGTCAAAGGGTTGGGGGCTGGGTTGGGTGGCATTGTGGGGTCTTGAATGAAGAGATGAGAGGGCTGGACAGAGTTCCGGAGCTGAGCACTAACCCAGGGGTGCACGGCCCCCGGACGCTCAATGGACAGGGGCCTGGAGCTCTCATGGGCCTGCTGCTTCTTCGCCCCAGAAGACCTTTGGGAGCAAGAGAACCAGGCGTGGCAACATCTGAAATCCTGGGCCGCAGGGGGCGCCAGGAGCGGGGGCAGAGCCAGCAGAGGCAGGTGAGGCCCTGACTCCCGGAAGCCGGGCAGGAGTGCCCTTGTGCCCCTGGCCACCAGAGGGCACGTGAACTTCTGCAATTTCCTCCTGTACCACATATACAAACGTCCCTTTCTTGCACACTTCTTTTTTTGTAACTTATTTTTAACAGCTTTATTAAAGTATAAATCAGGGCCAGCCCCGTGGCTTAGCGGTTAAGTGCGCACGCTCTGCTGCTGGCGGCCCAGGTTCGGATCCCGGGCGTGCACCAACGCACCGCTTCTCCAGCCATGCTGAGGCCACGTCCCACATACAGCAACTGGAAGGATGCACAGCTATGACATACAACTACCTACTGGGGCTTTGGGGGGGGAAATAATTAAATAAATAAAATCTTTAAAAAAAAAAAGTATAAATCATATCCTAATGACCTTTTTTTGTGTGAGAAAGATTAGTCCTGTGCTAACATCTGTCACCAACCCACCTCTTTTTGCTGAGGAAGACTGGCCCTGGGTTAACATCCGCGCCCATCTTCCTCTACTTTATACGGGACGCCGCCACAGCATGGCTTGATAAGCAGCGCGTAGGTCCGTGCCCAGGATCCAATCCTGCGAACCCTGGGCCGCTGAAGCGGAGCACGCAAACCTAACCACTACGCCACCGGGCTGGCCCCTATAATGACTTCTCTTATAGAAAAGTTTTCAGTGTTTTTTAAAAAATATTTTAATGTCAAAATAAATGCTATTTGTGAAAAACCTGAAATATATAGGAAATTTAAAGAAAAAAATATAAATAATCCATAATTTCATAATTTAAAGAGAGCCACTCTCAGTATATTGGTATATCTCCTTCCCCAACAGAAACATTTCCCATAACTGGCATAATTCTACACACATAATTTTCCCTGGTTCTCCCTCACGGTGATAACATGCCCTTCCCTCTGTCACTGGACACCGAGCACGTGTTCACACCTGGGCACATGTACCACAACCACCGGGTGAGGCTGGGTGCAAACGTCCACCTCTGTGCTGCGGCTGGAGGCCTCTGAAGCAGACAAGGGAACCCCAACAAGAGGGAACCCCAAGAAGAGGCCGCCTGGGGAGTGGGCTGGCCCAGTGCCCTTGTGACGCCAGAAGTGCCCAAGAGAAGGGACCCTGGGGGGAGGTGGGTTCCACAGGGAAACCTCAACCGGCCCCATCTCCTGCCCCCACCCCTTACTCCCGGCCCTGCACGCCCGCCTTGGAGATGAACAAGGGCAGAGGCCCACAGCCCCAGGGCTCCAGGGAGGGCCTGGTGGGGACACTGAGGCACCGTCATTTAAAACAGTTCATCCTGATAGCAGGAGCCTCCCAGGCCCAGGAGGCTGTTTGTAGATGTGGCTCTTACCTGTCAACCACCTAGCCCTCCATCTGGGGTCGGGGGGTGGCCAGGACAGAGTCATTCCATGGAAACCCACAAGAGGGAACTCCAGAGAAGCCAAGAATCCATCCCCATCCCAACAGAGCGGGACAAGCTTTGTGACTGCAAATGGTCTGGACATTGGTGGGGGGCTCGTTTCTAAGATCACGCAGAGACAGGACACGGGGACCCCGAGTTGCTGCCCAGCAACAGGCTAGGCAGGTGTTCACCTCCTTCACACATGCACACTCAGCCCTCCCCCACTATTGCCAGGGAAGGCTGAAGCTCAGGGAAGTCTGCGACCAGGGAAGGAGGGGAGGCCCATACACCAATGGGCAGATCCCAGCAGCTCCAGGCCCCGTGGCCGCCCGCTCCAGGTGTGACCCGCCTCTAGCCCGGCCCCATCTGAGCCAGCCCCAGATGGACCGACCCATGTGGGGCAGCGAGGGCATTTCTGGGGCCTGGCTCTGCAGCCCCCCAGAGCAGCCTCTGACCCTGTGGGGTTGATACAGAGGTCAGAGGGACACAGACTAAATGAGAATCTGCCCCCCACCCCAACGGCGGGGGGACAACCAGGTGCGAAAAGACTTCTGCGGGCTCCATCTGCAGGAACAGTCAGGTGCCAGTCTAACTTCCCCAGTGACTTAGGTCATTGTCACGTGGAGGCGTCACCACCCCAGAAATAACCTCGTGAGAGCAGCTGTGTGACAGCAGACCCCTCCTCGGCAGGTGGGGCCAGAACTAGAGGAGCTCACAGACAGAGATGTGGTGACTTTAGATGTACTTCACCAGTGGGCGCTCCTGCCCAGGACACTGAAGTTGCGACAAGGATCCCACTCCCACCACAAGCCCACACGGGGCAGGCATCAACGAGCAGATGCTGCAATGGTTGGAGCTGATTCCGTGGAATTCTTGCTTCCACTGCAGGGGCTTTGCAGTAAGACAGTGGGTGGGGCTGTGACAGCTGAGCAGACACTGGTGAAGCAGCTCTGGAGGCTCGCTGGGTCATCTGCGCACACCTGTGCCCACACCCCCAGGACTCACCCGTGGCCGGCCTTCCTGTGCCTGCTGATCTCCTTCTCCCCCTCGATGATCCACTGCATGATCTTCTGGTTCTTCTCCGCATCCTCCGAGGAGCCTGGCACCTCAGCGCCGACACCTTTCCCTGACTCAGCCTTCTTGGCATTTCTTTTGGAGGTGATGCCTACCTTCCCGCTATAAGAGAAAGATCTGGGCATCACCTGCTGACTTTACCTGGCCCGTCACTGGAGAGCTGGCCGCTTGTGCTCTACACCCCGAGTGGCTGGAGGAGAAGGGCCTCTGCTCTCTGAACATGGTGGCCCTGACAAAGTGGCATGTCCCACTGGCCTCTGCCCAGCTCTGTGTGGTGGTCTGGGGTTGTTTTGGGCCGACTCTGCGGCAGGAGGGGAAGGAGGCGTCCAGGCAGCACCGCTGAGAGGGCTGGGGCTCCAGGTCGGGCTGTAGTACTTGTCCTCTGCCCGCCCAGCCCAGGCCACCCACCCAGTGGCAGCACCCAGGACCGGCCACTCCTCCTCACCAGACACCTCCCTCTGACACATCTTTATCCAACCAAGTTTCCAGGCTGAAGCCCTGGCCAACCCAGCACCCCAGGCAGAGGCTAAGCGCCCACACCTGGCACCTGACCTCTTGGCCCTCACGCGCCTGCAGTCTCTGTGGCTGACCCTGCTTAACGGCTTTTAAAGGGGAACTCTGGCTAGAAAACCAGAAGAGAATCCACAGGAGACACGGCCTCCTGCCGTGACCCCTTCCTCCCTGGGAAGACACAGGCGCCCCTCACTGACACACGCACAGGGACGAAGGAACCACAGCCCTGGTCTCAAAGCTCAGCTCGGGCTGCCGCGGACACTCACCTGTAGACCAGGCTGTCGCTGGTGACAGGGGCGGTGCCCACGCTTTCTGAGTGGCTGCGGGGTTTGGCCGTGTGGCCATGTGGCTCCAAGCCCCATGCGAAGCTGCTCTGGACCCGGCGGGTAGCCTCGGCCTCGGCCTGCTCCTTGGGCCTGGCCAAGCCGTGGTGGCCGTGGTGGTGGCTGTGCCTGTGGAGATGCAGGCCGGCTGCATCCAGCTTCGCCCCCGACTTGAGCGCGTGCTTACCGTGCCCGGGAGCTATGCCCCCCAGCACTCCTGGCATCTTGGGCACGTGTGCACCGTCAGGGGAGTGGTGGCCAGGTCCCGGGGACTGGCAGCCGGGTGTCCTCATGACCCGCTGCACATGCTCGTCCAGGATGCTCTCAGGGTTCTCCTCATGCGTGTCCCGCAGCCCTGCGCAGCCCACGTCCACGTAGCGGGGCGGGAAGTGGTGCCAGGCTGGGGCTGAAGGCAGCTTGTGACTGGCCCCTGGGGGGCCGGAGGACACATCGCCATCCTCACCTTCTTCCTCCTGTAGGGACAAGGCTGCACATCACCACCCGGTACTGGCCGTCCCATGGAAACCTCACACGTGGGGAAACAAACAAGCCAGAAGTCAGGCGTGCTGTGTCCTGGGGTCAGGAGTGCCCAGCCCAGGGTGAGGCAGGGCCAGGCGGGGTGCAGAGGTGCCGCCCGCGCGGCTCCTGGAGACTCTTCTGCCCCGACGGGCCCCGAGCGAGCGCGGCTGGGCTCTCGGCAGCGGCGCTGCAGGATGGGGCACAGAGGGACAAACACAGAGACCCCAGTGAGTGTGCAAGGGCACGTGACCACCGGGTGCCTCGCACCAGCGGCTCAGGGAAATGGCGCCAGTGCCGTTGGGACCACTGAGGAACCTCTGCACTGAGTTTTCTTTTATAGTTCTCAATAAAGGTTTTTGGGTTTTTTGATTGAGTTTTCCTATTTCTCAATTTTATTGCCTTATTTCCCATTATATTTTCAAAAGAAATATTGCCCTTGTACAGAAGAGCTCTTGTTTTTTGCTTATTTATCTTGCTACATGTTTCTTGATAAATTCTTACAGTAACTAGTTGAATTTCATTTGATTCTCTAAGAGTTTATGTAACCATATCTTAAACATTGATCACTTTAACTCAAAAAGACACATCTCGCATTTATTTTCCCATTTTATTGAACCGTCCAAACCAGAATAACGTTGAGTAAACTTGGTAATAACTGAAAAGAAAGGGACTGAGCTACCGTACACTAAACAAACCTCCAGAAGTTGACCACAAGGGTTCTCACCACTGCAGAAGAACCTGAACGTCACAGGGATAGGTGGCCAGCCGTGGGCACTGCGGTCGGTGCTCAGGGGGAAAATGGTATCGGAGAGACAGACAGACAGATGGACGGAGAGTGAGAGACAGACGGGCAGAGGGAAGGTGAATGGTGCCCCCTTGTGGGCGTAGCTCAGAGCTGCCTCAGCCCCTGGGCTCCTGCCCCACATCCCGTGTCCCCAGTCTGACCCGTGCTCTGCAGGGCTGAGGGCCGACAGCTGGGCACCGTCTCGGCTCCCCTCTCAGCTGTCTTCCCACAAGAAGCTGGAACAGGAGCCCCAACCCCGGCACTCGAGGGCTGCACAGGGCCGGGAGCTGCTGCCAAGCACCTGCTGGTCACTCCCCAGGCCTCCGCTCAGGCCCCTGCCAGGGGTGGCTTCTTCTCGGGAGACGGCACAGGCTGGGGACCAGGAGTTGGGGCTTCAGAGGGGGCATGCATCGCAGGAGAGCAGGCCCTGGCCAGCCACCGAGATGGGGTCAGAGTGCGATCAAGCAGGGAGAGGGGTTACTCTGGGAAACCCTGGAGGGGACTCCTGGGGCCCAACGCCGCCCCCAACTCAAGCCCAAACCCAGCTCTGATCAAACAATGCAGAAACCAGGATGTGGCGTGGCCTCCCGCCGTGGGGCCCACTCACCATCCGGACGCGCTTCAGCCGCTCCTCCAGCTTCTCCTCAGCCTCCCGCGTTCGCTGGATGGCCTCCAGGCGGTGGATGAGCTCCGCGGCGAACTTCTGTGGCTCCACACGGATCTCCTTTGGCATTCGGTAAGTGCGCTACAAGGAGACACCGCTGATTAGCGGCCACGTGCAGCTTCGAACTCCCACCCTCTGTGCCAAGGTGGCACTCAGGCCCTTTCTGGGTAAGAGGAAGTAACACGCAATCTGCATTCACTGTAAAGTAAGGGTGTCCTTTTTTCCCTTTCCCTGGGAATCAGCCTCCTCACTGCCCCCTTTCCTCATCAGACTAAACCCCTCCTTCATCCAGCACAGTCCAGGAGAACAGAGCACCGACACTGTTTCTTGCCAGCCTCTCACAACCACAGAACCAGGGGCACCGAGCAGGGCAGGTCCTCAGTCTCCTGGGGCGGGGTGGTCAGGGTGGCAGCCGGTAGGCCCCATGGGAGGGAGGCTCTGGTGCCCCAAGCCCAGGTACGCCCTGTACTGAGGGCCTCCCAGCCTGTCCGGAGAGGCAACTGCCCAGGCAAAGACCCAGTGAGGCCTGGGGACCGGAGCAGAGGAATCTGGGCAGGGAGAGCTGCAAAGGCCACCGAAGAGCGAGCCCGGAGCCCCGGGGCAGAGACCAGCCTGCAGCACAGCGCAGGATGACCTGCTCCCTGCGGTGCCCGCCCTGCACACAAGAGGGCAGCAGCCCCGGGGTGCACAGGTGTGTGCGGACCAGGCTGCAGGCTCTGTACAAGGGATGGGGGACACAGCGTACAGGAAAAACATCAGGAGAAAGGTGGGACTACAGAGGACTTTCCTTTTCAGAGAATATAACTCTGCAATGTATTTTATAGGAATACACTGTATAACTTTTTTTTGCAGGGGTAGCTTTATTTTGAAATAATTTCAAATTCAAAACAGTTGCAAGAATAACACAAAGAACTCGTGTTCACCCTTCACCCAGATTCCCCAACTGCTGACATTTGCCACATTTATTCTGTCATTTTCTCCTATACGCACACACGCAGGCACACATGCACATATGTATGCACATGCACACGCACGGACGCACACTTACATACACACGCACAGACGCAGGCATGTGCACACATGCGTGCACGCACGTAGGCACATGCACACAGACATGTAGGTACGTGTGTGCACACACAGACCCGCACACACTCTTAGCCAGTAGAGATATGATGCCCATTTACTCCTAAACAACTTAGAAAGCATTAACAAAAAGCAAGGACTTTCTTTTTTTTTTCTTTTTTGCTGAGGAAGAGTAGCCTTGAGCTAACATCTGTCGCCAATTCTCCTCGTTGTTGTTTTGTTTTTTGCTTGAGGAAGATTAGCCTTGAGCTAACATCCATGCCCATTTTCCTCTACTTTATATGTGGGTCTTTGCCACGGTGTAGCTGACAAGTGGTATACGTCCGCAACGGGGATCCAAACCCGCGAACCTGGGCTGCTGAAGCAGGACACACCGAACTTAACCACTACACCATGGGGCCAGCCCCCAAAAAGCAAAGACATTCTTGTACCTAACCATAGGACAATTATTACACACAAAAGAACGCTGATACAACACTGTTTTAGCAGTTCTTCCTCCAATTTCACCAGCTGTCCCAATAACGTACAGCAAAACACGTTCTAAAAATCTCAGCCACCAAGGTCTGAGCGAGGGTGGGTGCTGCTGCGAGGAGGAGAATGGAGGGGGGACCAAAGGGAGGGAGGGCCAAGGAGGGGCAGGAGGGCAGATGGTGGAGAGGGAGGTGGCCTGGGGACAGGGTGGCACACATGGTCCAGTTCTCTGACCTCTGTGGGTAGACAGTGGCTTTCAGATGTGAAGCAAGGCAAGGAGGGGAGGGGCGGTGCCTGAGCAGAGCCAGTGCCCCCACTACCCTCCCAATGGCGAGCTGTGGGCACAGTCTCAACTCTGCCTACTCGTTTCTCATCTACAAAACAGGAGTAAAGATTGTGCCTAATACCTCAGAAACATGTAAGATTAGGCAAAAAATTATGTGAAGGGTTCAGAGACAAACGTCCACTTGTGGGGCTGATGCTGACCACGACAGGCTCAGAGGAGGCCGCAGAAACCTCTGAGGGGCCTGGAGAGGAAAGGGGGCCGAGGGCAAGCCCAGGACACAGGCCAATGCTTCAGGGGTGGAAAAAGTTGGTGTAGAAGGCCGGGTGGTGCCCAACACTGGGCTGGGGTTTGTCCTGGAGCCAAGGAGGCCAGACCCAAGAAGAAGGGGCAGTCAGGGTCCAGTGCTTCTAAAAGATCCTAGGAGAGAAGCCTGAGAGGGAAAGTGGGCATGGACACAGAGCCCCAGGGGACTGGGCAGTGGGGACGGCCAGGAGGCCGAGACCCTGGAAGGAGTCTTCACGAGTGGGGTGTTCGGACAAACAACAGAGGACAGAGGCTGGTCCTGCCCTGCCAAGCCTGCTAGCCAGAGAGGCCTGGAGGCCAGGAGGGCCCGGGCAGGGCGTGCCAGCTCCTCTGTGCCAGCGCTGAGCGCCGTGACCCACACGGGACCCAGAGCTGACAGCCGGACGCCCAGACGGTGAGCGCAGAGCTAGAGCAGAATGCAAAGCCCTCAACGAGACACAGCCACACAGACACCGGGCGACACCATCGAGAGGACATAGCGGCTCAGCCCTGGGGAGGGGCGCAGACCTGCTGAGCGAGGCCATTCTGGAAAACAGCCTCCAGGCTGCATAGCTACGCTTCTGAAAACAGGAAAACCTTATCAGATTTATGCAACGCAACCTTTCCAGCTTTGGAGGAATTAAAAAGAAAAACACAAAGGAAAAAATTCAAGTAAATGAAAATGTGACACTTCTGAGGAATTAAAAAGGCAAAAAAGAGGGGCCGGCCCAGTGGCATAGCCCTTAAGTTCGCAGGTTCAGATACCCAGCGCAGACCTACACGCCGCTTGGCAAGCCATGCTGTGGCGGTGTCCCACATAGAGCAGAGCAAGATGGGCACGGATGTTAGCCCAGGACCAGTCTTACTCAGCAAAAAAAGGAGGATTGGCAACAGATGTTAGTGCAGGGCTAATCTTCCTCACAAAAAAAATTTAAAAATAAATACATAAAATTAAAAAAAAAAATAGGGAAAAAAAAGAAAAGAGAAGAGGTCCCTCTCTCAGCCTTAAGGATCTGAGGACCAGACTTCATGACTGGAAGGTGACCAGTGTCCCTCAAGTGCTGGCACCTCCGTGCCACAGCACTATCACCCACACACGTCCCCTCAACCTGGCCCCGAAACACCCCATAAGTCACGCGGCAGGACTCCCGGATGCAGCAGACCCACTCAGAAACAGTGTCTCCTAAACAGAACAGAGCCCTCCAACAGCAGCCTCAGCTGCACCCCTAACTCAGGCAATGGGGTGAAGCATGAGGCCACGGGTCACACGTGTCCAGCCGGCACCCCACATACTGGGCGCTGTCTGCCGAGTGCCCGAGCTCCCTGGGCCTGCCTCCACCCACCACGTCTCTGGTCTGATAACAAAGCGAATGTGCACAGGCTCTGGAGGCAGCGCCGGTGTCACCAGACACAGAAGAGACCGTCACTCACAAGACGCCACAGCCTCTAAGGAAGACGGGATGCAGCATTTCTCCTCATTTGTTGGATAGGTGTCCACATGAGACGTGACTGATGAAGCGTGAAGTCTCTTCACTTTGAACTTCAAACCAACATCACTGAACCAAATGCTGCACTTTCTGCCCCAACCACATGGCCGGGCTGAGTTCAAGGCTGCGGTCCAGTCCTCCCAGGCATGACCACTGTGCCCGCCGTAGGGCTGCTCCAGGGACCACGTCTCTCCACTGAGGCAGAGCTCTGCTCCCTGCAGCCCCACCCTCTCCGAGTCCCGCCCAACTGCACCCCCTCCCCCAAAAGAAGGCACCTCAAGGCCCCTCAGCTGAGCCACCAGACAAGCAGACTGGCCAGGGCCCCTTGGATACCGCAAAGCTCCCCACACTGCAGATAAGCGGGTGATGGAGAGCTTCTCCTCACGCTGGGCCCCAGAAACAAAGGCCAGGCAGTGGAAGAGGCTGCTCACCTCTCGCTCCCCATCTATGCTCACCGCCCCACCGTGCTCAGCCCACTCGGGCCACGGTCCATTCCCTTGAATGCGTACACAGCTCAAAAAGCAGCAGCTCATGAAACCTCCCCGGACAGCAATCAGGACTCAGAGACCACCAGCTTCTCTCTGGAACACACAGGACCTCCTGCTTTCACTCAGTGCTTACCAAAGGCCAGGCCCAAGTCTGCGTGCTGCGCATGCAAACCCTCTTAGCCACCCTGCAACGGCCCAGAGACTGCGGCAGGCAGCCTTCCAGGCCACGGACTGTCCACACCAAGCAGTCAGGCCAGGTTCTCACCACTGCACCACTGCCTTTCTCACCTCTAAGTTCCCACTGAGAGTTAGTCAAGATCTTCCAGAACCTAGGGACGCCTAGCTTTCTTCGATTCTGGAACATTCTCCCAATGGCACCTCTGACTCTTGCCCCTCCCCAGCTGTCTCCGTCCTCCTCTCTGTGAGGCATTCTGGGAAGTCTTTCCAGGTCTATACTCCAGCTCACCAGTTTGCACTCTAGGTTTTGTCTAATACTGTTTAATTTATTGAATTATAACATTTTTAATTTGGAAAAATCTCAAATTTGCAGAAAAGTTGCAAGAACGATACAAAGAAATTTTTTCTGAATCTTTTGAGAGTATGTTGCCTACCTGATGCCCCACCACCCGGAACTGGTTGGGATGTCTCCCACACATGAGGACTTTCTGACACAAGTACCCCCAGACTCCGAAGCCCGGCAGACCAGACACTGCCTTCTCCTCCTCTGCCAACCCAGGTCTCCCCTTCGAGGCCCGAGGTACGCTCAGCTGGGCCACCTCTCAGGCCTCCTCAGTCTTCCTTGACTTTCATGACCCTCTGACTTTTGAAAATTAGAGGCCAGTTCTTGTATAGGATGGCCCTCAACTTGGGCCGTGTCCTGGTGACGTTCCGGGCAGGAGGCCCCCAAGGGGCACCAGGCGCTTCTCGCTGTCCTCACAGAGGCAGCATCCATCTGTCCCATCACTGACGATGGCAGACCACGGACTCAGGGGGGCCCGCAGGTCCTCCCCTAAAGTCGCTTTTTCCCACTGTGTGTTAGTATTTTACGAGGGGCTATTTGGGATGATGTAAATATCTTGCTCCTCGTCAAACTCTCTATTCGTTGGTTATGTCACCGTAGACGCACAGATTCCAACATTACTGCCACTAACTTGGATGCTCCCACTGTCTGGGCCTTGGCCAGCAGGAGCCCTTCCGAGCGGCTCTGGTGTCCCCTCACTCTCTCACTTTCTGGGATTCAGGATGCCCGGGCTCCTCTTCTGCCTCCCCTGCTCAGCCCTGATCCCGAGTGTAAACGTCCACTGAGCAGGGTGGAGAAGACACACACAGCCCCGCACGGCGCGGCAAAGACGCCCAGGCTCAGGCCCAGACTGCCCAAATAGTAACATGAGTCAGGCTGGGCGCTCCCCCGGGGTCACCTGCAGCATGCACACACGTGCAGGCACACACAGGCACACACACATGCACCTTCACTGTCTTCCTCTTTTTCCTAAGCAGACGCCATCAGTGCCTCCTTCAGGCCAAATCTGCGCCAAGGGTTGGCTGGGAGATGACAAAACGCTTGACCATCCTTTTCTTAGAAATATCAATAAACCAACATCCTTTCTTCTCAGTCATAAACAATCACTCTTCTTATTTGCAAATTCAAATTCTGCAGACAAGCTAAAGGACTAACCACGGAATCCTGATTAGGGAGGGTGTGTGCATACTGAGAAGTATCCACTCTCCCTGCACAGAAACCATGAATGAGCTGCCGCCCTCGGCGAAGACCCTCCCATAGGCTCTCATCTCCCTCTAAAAGGTTTTCCCTTCAGAGCCGACGTGTCCAAATAAGGAAAGTGATCCCACGTTCATCTCTGCAGGTGGAGATAGGCTGTGCCCGTCCGCTCCGGGCTCTCTGAAGCCCCCGGTGGCCACAGTCAGGAGAACCGCTATCATCTCATCTTTATCCAGGAGTTGCAGCTTTGAAGTCAGGTTGCCCACGTGATGACTCCCACGGTTCAGCCACAGAGAGGCCGATGCCCCGTTTCATCTTGAACAAGCAGTGGTCACAGTAACTTGAGATTGGGGGCACTGAGGGGCGCCTACAGGCCTTCCAACAGAGCCGCAGTCAGGTGGCCCGTGCAGGGGTCTGGCCTGGGCACAGAGCCGGCAACGGAGGCTCCGAGCTGCTTGCCCATCTTGAGGAGAAGCACCTCATTTAACATGAGGGAAGAGACGGCACGGTGCGTGCTGCGTAAGGGCACTCCTGCTCTTCCGGTTTGACGCAGGCAGGGCCTACAAGCCATCTGCGCTGCCTGCGCCGCGCTGACCACACACTAGGCCTGGACACCAGCCAAGCTCACCAGAAGCCAGGCAAGCACCTTTCCCATTGGCCAGTGCCACAGCAGCCCAGTCAGAGTAGGGAGAAGGGATGGGCACAGGTCCGAGAGAACTGGTGAGCCCCGGACTCAGCGATGGGGAGTGTGAGGGCCACCCAGTCGGAACTTACAGGAATGTGAGGTAGAGGCACCCGCCCGTTGACCTGGACGCTCTCTTGCATCTCCCGGCGGTGCTGCTTGCGGATCCTGTAGGGTGGGATTCCATCCCTGTCCAGAGAGAGAGACCCCGCGTGAGCACAAACTGAACAGCTCCACAAAGTTTAGCTGTGCGTGTGCCTTGATCCAGACCCACACAGCCTGCTTTTCTAAGGTCTGATAGCTAAGAAAAGTTTTTACATTTTTAAAGCAGGGGAGGAATATGTGACAGAGACAGTAAGTGGCCACAGAGCCTAAAATATTTACTAGTGGTCCTTTATGGAAAAGGTCTGCCGATCCCTGCTTTATCACTGGGGTGGGACGCAGCATGCCTCGCCAGGAGGGGTGCTCTAAATGGACCGGAAACAGTGGAGGGCTACAAGATGGGCAGCCAAGACCATCTAGATCCCACTGAAAGACTTCCCAGGTTCCATTATTCTGCTTCCTTCCAGGGTAAATTGATAAAGCAGTGTAATCTCTCTGAGAGATGCCTGAGTTAGTTTTCTTGACATAAGTTTTAGTTATGAACCCTTTTGAAGATTATGATAAAAATAAAATTATAGATTATCTTTAATATAACTAAATACACTTACTCAAGATGGATCCAGATTTTAACACATACTTCACTGCACATACGCAATCCCTAAAGACTCCCCAGTCCTCTCCCCACTATTCACAAGCTACTCTGGGGAGCACAGCAGCTGACAGGAGCCAGAGTGACCCAGAGATGCCTGCCAGAGCAGACTCCAGAGAGAGCCCCACGTCCTCCGCACTGAAGGACTCCTGAGGAAGCTGCTACCTCCCACCGCTAAGCGGCTGAGTCTTTCAAGTGTGCGACTATTGAAAGCCCTCGGCCTTCCTGCTGCCCAGCAGGTGCCGTGCAGGCCTGTGTCAGCGACTCCTGACCCCTCGCCTCCTGCCCGAGCACTGCCCATGGTGGGGTCCCCAGTACCCCACGTCTCAGGGCTGAGGTACTGCCAGAGCAGTGCCCTTCTCACCTGACAGCAGGATGCACACACGCAGCCACAATTCTGACTTCACTTTATTTACGGCTGCCCGGCCAAGAGAAGCCGCCGCCTTGCCCCTCAGTGCCCAGCCCACAGTGCCTGGTGTGTTCTGGCCCACGTCCCAGGCAGCCGCATGCCCACCAGCTCGGCAGCTTTGTTGGCAGGCAGGCGGCAACATTCTCCTCTTAAGATCACAGGCCTTGGAGCCCAGTCTGGATGGAAAGGGCGCACTTTGGTTTAGAGCAGGGCTGAGAGAGGCTGTGATGGCCTCTCTCTCCTGTAACTGCCTCAGGGCCCTGCTGTCGGGGCACCAGCGGGGTGCTGCAGCGCAGCTGGCTCAGCCATCAGGGGGCGGGGGCGCAGGCGCTCAGGAGTTAGACGTCAAGAACAAGTGAATCACTCGCGTTGAAAACATCTTTACCTGCCCCCAGGGTTTTGTTACATGCCCCTGAGCCACCAACTGTTTGTTTCTCCTGTACTTTGACAGGCACTTAAAACTTCTGCGCCTCTGTGGATCAGGCCTGTGCTCAGACGTCAGGACCACAGTCGACAGACTAGTCAGCTAGCCTGGTGCTTCTGCAGTGGGGCTGAGGCACTGGGTGCAGCTGCCCCCAACAGAAATAATTCAGATGAAACACACAATCCTATATTTTGCCTCTGACATATATTTAAACATCTGTCATGATTTTACATTCTAAATTCTTGACTAGTCCTACATTTCTTAGTCTCAGTGTAAACCAAGATGAATAGAATATCAGGAAAAAAAGATATTTTTAAAATTTTAGATCCTCCCTTTAGCAAACATATGTCCTTTCCTTGGAGAGCATTAAGAGACTTCGAGAAAACTTCACGGGCACATTAATTTTAACAGAGTTTTGGGGAAGAGGAAAACCAGATGCTACAAATGCATGATCTCGTGCTGCCAGCTGCTTGTGGGGGCTGTGGCGGGCTGTGTGGGCTGCGGGGGACTGTGGGGGGCGCAGGGGGTTGTGGGGGCTGCAGGGGGCTGTGGTGGGCTATGTGGGGCTGCAGGGGGCTGTGTGGGGCTGCGGGGCGCTGCAATCATTTTACACAATACTTTATATTCATGGCAGATACTGTTTGAAACAACAGTATTTTTTTGTGTGTGTGAGGAAGATCAGCGCTGAGCTAACATCCATGCCAATCCTCCTCGTTTTGCTGAGGAAGGCTGGCCCTGGGCTAAAGCCGTGCACATCTTCCTCCACTTTATGTGGGACGCCGCCACAGCATGGCCTGACAAGCGGTGCGTCAGTGCGCGCCCAGGATCCGAACCTGGGCTGCCAGCAGCAGAGCGCATACACTTAATCGCTACACCACGGGGCCGGCCCCGAAACTCCAGTATTTTCAAACAAGAAGTTGCTAGAAACATGTCAACATTTTATCTTAAAGATTCAAAATAAAGGAGAATGAAACGATCGATGAGATATACCCCACACAGAAGCTTGACCTAAGGGACAGATCGGTCTGGTGAGGTCACCACCGTGTGGTCACTGATGGGGCAAAGAGAAAGAACCCAACAAACACAGCGCTGGGGGCTGGCTGACTCTGGTTCAGAACAGCACGTGAGATCCTCCTATTCGTATGCTAAATTGGAAGAACGCTTAAAGACATAGCAGATGAAAGGTACAAACTATAAAAACAGTATATAAAGCGGGACCGCAATTTAAAAATGTGTTCACCTACAAAAAGACGGGTTTAGGAGCCCTTTTTTTTTTCTTATTTAAACCTGTCTGACTCCCCAAACTTTTCACATGAAGAAACAAGCTGGGTGAGGAAGAAGTCCCCGGTGACCAGCTGACAGCTGCTGCCCCACCAGCTAGGAGTCCTGGCTGTGCCCCCACCGGTCTCATGGGGAAAAGACGTCGGTGGACGGCTGTGGGCAGGCTCACACCCGCTCGTCATCACAGCCAAAGGCTTCCTGCTGCCCTAATGCTGATGGAGGGCGCCCAGGGGTCAGCCCCCAGGCCCAGGCCTTGGCCCTGGGCAGAAACTTCCCATCAGTGGTGGTCAGACAGCAAATGGCGTATGGACCAAAAGCTGGGCAAGTCTGATATTCATGGCAGCCCAGTCAAGACCCCAAATGACCTCAAGGGCTGGACGGGCAACGCCCTGATGTAACAAGAGAGCGTTCTACACTTTCAAACTTCTAATGTGCACCTGGGTCCAAAAAGCCACCTGCTAATGCCAAGGAGAAGGTGTCAGAAACAGGCACTTTCCCTCAAAGGGAGGGCTTCCCTGGAGAGGATGATGAAAAAATAAGGTCCGCTGTCCCCAACAAGGGATGTGGCGGCTCAATGTGGCTCTATGTGGTCACCAAGGCCTCTCGGGGACACACAGCCCTGGGAGCTGTCCCTGAAACATCCGGGCACTGGAGCCAGCACGGAACCAGCTGTGCTGACTTCCCCTCTTGCTCCTGTCTCCCTGTCCCCCCACACTGAGTAGATGACAGGGACTCCTGACCTGATATGACAGTTTCTGGATTAAAAAAGGTGACAAGCCCAGAGCAGCATCAACAAGAAACATATCCACACAGCAACGCAGTCTTTCAGGGACGGGGCTGGTGTCACCAGCTCCTGGGCAGGCAGCCAACCCACTTGGTCGCCTAGCTTTAAAGTGAACCCCCAGACAATGAAAACCAAAGAGAAAATCAGAACCTAAGCACTCTAGCCTCAGTAGCTCTGGACTTTGCTTCAACTTCACCCCTTGGTTTTCCCCTGTCAAAGGCTCCAGCACCCTTGGCCTTGGAGAGAAGCAACTAAGGCAAAACTCAGTTCTAGCCTGCGCTGGGATCTTCAACAACTCTCCCTGCAGTGCAGCTTGTCTACATCAGACGCACTAACACCGAGTTGCAGGGAGGACGACGAAACCTTGTCTATGAAGAGAAAGCCCCAGCTGGGACTGGCACGGGCTGCCATGCTCCAAGGGGGCTGCACTTGCCCAGGCAGGGGGACTCACACGCTGCTGTCGGTGAGGGACAGGCTGTCGGCGTCGCTGGACAGGCTCTGCTGCTCACTGTCGTTGGCGCTGGTGGCTGGGGCGAGGGCGTAGCCGGAGTTGACATAGTAGGGGTTGACGGGCTCCCGCCAGGATCCATACCTGCAAACAAGGAGGGCACGTGAGCAGTAGTCCCACAACGTCCTCTCACATTAATCCACATTTTCAGAATCATCTGGATAATACACCTTCCTAATATATGAAATAGAAATGCAAACAATTCACAAAAAAGAGCAAAAAGGGCCGGCATCTCCATGCTGCCTCCTGCTCCACTGCTCTTCCCAGAGGGATTGGTTAAGCCCTGGGCATCTTCCAGATCTTTCCTCTGCATTTAGGGAGACATGCAGTGAATACACACAATCATCTGGGTTTGAGTTTTCAGGCACATGACTAGAAACGGGACCTGGTTGTTCTGTTCTTTCTTCTTCTTTTTTTTTTTTTTTAATTTTTTAATTTTTTATTTTTTCCCCCAAAGCCCCAGTAGATAGTTGTATGTCATAGCTGCACATCCTTCTAGTTGCTGTATGTGGGACGCAGCCTCAGCATGGCCAGAGAAGCGGTGCGTCGGTGCGCGCCCGGGATCCGAACTCAGGCCACTAGCAGCGGAGCACGCACACTTAACCACTAAGCCACTGGGCCAGCCCTGTTCTTTCTTCTTCTAAAGAGCACTGCTTACAGACCGACTTGCTGCAAAGCAAGCCCAGTGTCACCAGCAGCAGCAGCACTGGTGCTGGTTCTCACAAGAGCCTGACGACACAGTAGGTCACGACCCCATCCTGGAGCCGGCCAGGACCCTTGTGCACAAGTCTAAGTGCCCCAGGACGGAACGTGGGGACGGCAGGTGAAGGCACGTGTGGGTTTAACAGAAGCTGTCACATGCCCTCCGGTCACTTCCTACCAGGAGCAGTGGCCATCCCTGGGTGGCACTCACCACCACTTGAGTTTGCATTTTCCTGATTAATGTCAGGCTGGCAGTTTTGGGTGTCATTTAAGTTTCTTCCTCTTTATCTGTTCATACCTTTCGTCCACTTTCTGTTGGGCTGTTTATGAGTTTCGTAGTGACTTACACAAGTCTTTAAACACTCTTACTATTTACCTCTGGTTATATACGCAAAAAACATTTTCTCCCTAAACGTCACTTTGCTTTTTTAACTTTGTTTATGTTGATTTTGGTTACACAAAAGTTTTTTATTTCTACGAAATGGGATTTACCAATCTTTTCCTTCATAGGTTCTTTTTTTTTGAGGAAGATTAGCCCTGAGCTAACATCTGTTGCCAATCCTCCTCTTTTTGCTGAGGAAGACTGGCCTTGGGCTAACATCCGTGCCCATCTTCATTTACTTTATGTGGGACGCCGCCACAGCATGGCTTGACAAGCGGTGCGTCGGTGCGCCCTGGGATCCGGGCCTGCAAACCCCAGGACGCTGCAGCAGAGCGCGCGCACTTTACTGCGGTGCCACTGGGCCAGCCCCGCTTTTTTATATCTTACATAGGCAGCCCCTCTTCATTCCAACACTATAAATATGTTCTACTTTTCTTCAAATGCTTCAATAATTCTTTTTAATTCAGATCTTTACCTGAAATGTGTGTGTAGAATCTACCTCACTCCTTTGCACTGACGTGGAGAGCCAGCTGTCAGTACCACATACTGAACAATCGTTCTTGTCCTGAGTAATTTTAAATCCACTCCCTCGTACCTTAACCTCCCTCACATGTGCCCACCTAGTCTGGGGTCCACACTGTCCTACCGATCCATGCCTCAGCTCTACCGACCTTGCACTGCTGTCACGACAGTGTGTTCTTTTTTTTTCCCCCTTTTCTCCCCAAAGCCCCAGTAGATAGTTGTACGTCACAGGTGCACATCCTTCTAGTTGCTGTATGTGCGACGCCACCTCAGCATGGCTGGACAAGCGGTGCGTCGGTGCGCGCCTGGGATCCGAACCCAGGCCGCCAATATCGGAGCACGCGCACTTAACCGCCAAGCCACAGGGCCGGCCCCTCAACAGTGTGTTCTGACACCTGCTCCTCTTCCCAAAGACTGGCCTTGAAGAGCAACATCTGTCAGGTCTCCATAGTTCACGGTGAAAGTGGGAAATCACTAAGAGGCCCCCTGAAGGCTATGACGCGATGGGGGCCCATCACGCCTGTGTAGGTGGCTGGAGTACCCGTGTCAAATGCTCAGCAATTTGCACTCTCGGCCCCAGTCATGGGCCCCCCAAGCTCCAGCCTCACTTCTGATTAGAGCATGGCTGCAAACAGTCCTCGAGCACTCGCCATATTCATGAACAACAGCCTGCGCTGACTGCCGGGGACCTGGAATGAATGAGTCACCTCGTCCCTTGGACTTCAGTGTCCTCGGTGCAGAAAGAGGGGAAACCTGATAGTTTCTAAGGCAACAGAACCCCTTGTGGACCCCAATGCCCGCTGAACAGAACCTTCTGGAAGCCCTGATTCGTGCTGTGCACATGCAGGAAAAGGCACTCTAACAAGATGGCAGGACCAGGCACCTCGGTATCTTGGACACCCACCATGCAGGATGTGTGGGGCTGGGCTGGGCCAGGCAGTGTGGCTGGAAGAGAGGTCCCAGCGAGTAGGGCCACCTTCCCCAGGGCCTCAGCCCCCGCATCCTGGATGGAGCAGCACCTGAAGCCACAAACACGAAAACAGTGCCAGCCACGATGCCCCTCTTATTGCAGCCATCAAAGCCACAGTAGTGGACGGTGACGCAGCCACGTAACTTAACCTGCTAGCTCAGAAAGCAGGTGCTCATGGTCCCCGCTCCATACTGGGGTCGCCGCTCAGAGGGCCAGTCACTGTCCAACACCACACTGTCTCTCTGACCCACCCGCTACAGCCTGAGGGCATCCCTGGAGGCAACCACCGCGTTCCAGCCACGGGAGGGCAGCGGCAGGGCAGCGGCAGGGCTGCGAAGGGTCTCAGGAATGCATCCCGTCTAAAGGCTTACAGGAGGGAGGGGACTCTTCAGAGGCTCGGACACCTGTCCCCAGATCCTGTGTTTGTTTATGCCTCCTCGTCTAGACTATACCTGACACGGAGCAGACGAGATGACATAAGTATGCAATGTCACACTCTTTAAGTATCATAAACTATTATTTTTAAATGACACTGTTATTCCTCTGGTACTTAAAAAATAAAACCACACATAGTGTCACCATAACAACCAGTGCACTGTATTCAGATCACAGGCTAAGGGCTAAACTGTTTTTCAGTTTCCCTGTTACTTTTTCTTTTTCTTGTGAGGAAGATTAGCCTTGAGCTAACATCCTTTGCCAATCCTCCTCTTTTTGCTGAGGAAGACTGGCCCTGGGCTAACATCCACGCCCATCTTCCTCTACTTTATATGGGACGCCGCCGCAGCATGGCTTGCCAAGCGGAGCGTCAGTGCTCGCCCGGGATCTGAACCTGCAAACCCCGGAGCCACCAAAGTGGAGCACACGCACTTAACTGCTACTACGTCCGGCTGGCCCCTATCTGTTACATTTAAGGAATATTAAACTTTGGCAACTTTGTATAAACATCCATTTGGTCAAACAAACAAAAAAAAAAGGAATTCAAATTAAAGGAAAAAAACCGTTCTTAGCACAGAGGCCCGAGCTCACAATGCACACTGACGAGCATGGGGGTTCTGTGCTCTGCAGCCCGCACACCCACATGCACCCACCTTCACCCTCCCCCAGTGTGGCGAGAACCACGTCCAGCAGGACCCAGCCTTCGACTTCCATGCATCCAGACGGTCTGCCTTCCTCCTCTGATAGGTCCCAGGTGTGTCTTTCACATGTATAGAAAATCCATCGTTAAGGCAATAAGCAGGAAAAACATGGATTCTGAATTTTCTATAGCCCCCATCACAGAGCAAACCCCACTATGCGCATGAGCTCCAAGTTCAGATGACAAAGGGAAGAGAGAAGAAACAGCCAGATGAGAGAGAAGAACAGAGAGGAGGAGGAGCCGCCAGTTATCCATTTACCTGTTTAAAGTTCTAGACAGTGAAGACAGCTCTTGAGACTGAGACCGTGAGTGTCCAGCTCCTGCTGGGGGAACAGACACCGCTGGGCCTTCACTGCAGGCTAATGCAACACAGAAAGTTCTGGCCAATGATGTGTGAGAGGAAATGTCATGTAGGGGACTCCAGGACGACTCCCTACAAGACAGTGGGGAACCGGGGGCATGTGGGTGCATGTGCACATGTGTGCATGTGTGTGCTAGTGTGCAAACACCCGCACAGAGACAGGCACAGATGCAGCAAACTTATGAGGTGGTGCATCTAGGGAAACTTCCAATTTTCCTGCAGCTTCCAAAGATCTCAGAACAAAACCTCGATGGGACCCACACAAGCACATCTCTGTGCTGCATGCTCTCTTTGTTGCTGTCTGCAGGACTTGCGTTGTTCATCTTTTCACATTAAACCCCTCTATATTCTAGGGGCCGGCCCCGTGGCTTAGTGGTTAAGCGTGCGTGCTCCACTACCGGCAGCCCGGGTTCGGATCCCGGGCACGCACTGACGCACTGCTTGTCTGGCCATGCTGAGACGGCGTCCCACATACAGCAACTAGAAGGATGTGCAACTGTGACATACAACTATCTACTGGGGCTTTGGGGAAAAAAAGAGAAAAAAAAAAAGAAAAGAGGAGGATTGGCAATAGATGTTAGCTCAGGGCCTGACTTCCTCAGCAAAAAGAGGAGGACTGGCATGGATGTTAGCTCAGGGCTGATCTTCCTCACACACACACAAAAAATTTCTATATTCTTTTACTTTTGTGTCTTTTGTAAGCAGCCAGCCTTTTAAAATCCACTTTGACAATTTTCCTTTCAATCAGATCATTTGGTCCTGCTGCATGTGGTGTGACTACTGAGAGGGCGGGTCCACCATCCTAACATTTGTTCCCTCTGTATTTGGTGTGACCACTGAGAGGGTGGGTCCACCATCCTATCATTTGGTCTCTCTGCATTTGGTGTGACTACTGAGGGTGGGGGTCCACCATCCTATCATTTGGTCCTGCTGCATGTGATGTGACTACTGAGAGGGCGGGTCCACCATCCTAACATTTGTTCCCTCTGTATTTGGTGTGACTGAGAGGGTGGGTCCACCATCCTATCATCTACTTTGTTTGTCCCATCTCTTCTGTTTCCTTTTGTTCTTCTGGAATACTTTTTATTTTCCATCCCCTCCCCCTAATAAAGTAACCCTTTTACTATTCTTTCGTGCTTCCTGTAAAGATTACAACAGGTACCCTTGATGTATCAAAGTCCAATTAGCTGCATTTTCCCTCCTCCCAGGGAAGACAAGGTTGGAATTCACTCCATTCCCCTCCCTCACACACTGACGTGCCATCATTGTCCTGTATTTGAGTTCTCTGTATGTCTTACACCCCACAGGACATCATTAGTATTGTTTTACCCCATCGACAGTCACCTAGAGTTCCACACACCTTTGCTCTTTCCTTCCCCTGTCAGGGAGTTTCCACTGGAGAGCATTTTCTTTCTGCCTGAAGAACATCCTTAAATATCTCCTTTAGTAAGCAGCTGCTGGTGATGACTTTCTCAGTGTTTGTCTACCTGAAGCTGTCTTTATTTCCGCTTCATTCTTGAAGGGCATTTTCACTGGACTGGAATTCAAGGTTGGTAGTTATTTTTGATTTCTAGGTAACCCTTGTACACTATTGGTGGGAATGGAAAATGGTGCAGCCATTATGGAACACAGTATGGCAGTTCCAAAAAATTAAAACAGAATTACCTTAGATCCAGCAATTCCACCTCTTGGTACATGTCCAGAAGAATTGAAAGCAAGGTCTTAGAGAGACATTTGTACACCCAGGCACTTGAAAATGTCGCTCACTGTTACCAACTTCTCCACCTGCCGCTCCCTGGAAGGTGACGAGGTGCCAGCCCCACCCGCCTACCCCACTGTGGCCACTGGCGCTGGGTTCTCAGGCTGGCCAACGGCTCCTCCGCCCACCCTAGCGCTTAAGGCCGGAGAGCCACATCAATCCCTTACTGTAACTCACCTTGGCTTGCTCCCCGCGCTGGAACCCTGAAACACCACAGACCAAGCGCAGCAGGCAGCCCAACACTGATACACTACTAATAAACCAAAGGCCAAACTCTGATTTCCTCCACTGTCCAGTCACGGCCCTCAGAGTCATTGTTATCTTCCAAGGTCTAGGCCATGAGTGCACACTGATTGCCATGTGTCTTCAGTCTCCTCTACACTGGGGTGGCTCCTCAGTCTTCATCCTTCCCGACCATGACCTTCTCATGAGTGAAGGCCAGTTATCCTGGAGAACATCCCTGTGTCCTCGGGGTGAGGTTCGTATCAGGCGTTTTTGGCGGATGGACAAAAGTGACGCCACAGAAGTGATGCAGCATCCCATCAAGAAGAATGCCATGCTGGGTGATCCCGATACTGGTAGCAAACCAAGTGCCTGCCAAGTTTTCCCACTCTAAATTTATTATTTTTCTTCATAATTAACAGGTAATTTGTAGGGGGATACTTTGAGACTATATACAAATTCTGTTAACTCCCAATAATTTTCTAAGTCCATCATTTGATCTTTATTTATTAGCTGGCATTCTACTGTAAGGAAGAATTTCCCTCCGCCTGCATTTATTTACGTGTGGACTCTCAGATTCTTATTTTCTCCAGTGGGTTATAATCCATTCCTTTCATTTCTGCTCATACCCAAGCATCGCCCCATCGGTCTGTGAACACCTCAAGGATACAAGACAATGTGATAAAAAACGAGAGAGAGAAAGCCACGGGGATCCCTGCAGAAGGCAGCTGGGTGGGTTTGGAGAGACTCGACAAGCGAACGACCTGCCCCTTCCTGAGGGCTGGCCTTAATCTTTCAGACCAGCTCCTGCCCGAGCCTGGAGCCCATGCCTGACCTCAGTTAAGGGACTAACCTCAGCTACGTTCCCACCATAGGACCCTTCCCCCCTGCCATATCCAGGGAGGGCTCTGGCACTAGAAAGGCAAGGGACAGTCACTGAGCAGACAGAAGCCATGGACACAACTGCCGCTGGCTTCCAGAAACGTAAACTGAGGCGTGTGGCTGGGGACACACGGCCATCATCACCTCAGGGACAAGGGGAACAGGCATGAACTGCGCAAGAGGACTGAACACCGCACACAGCAAAGAGCCTGAGTGCACAGCCAGCCCACGGAGGCCCAGCCTACGGGGTGCCAAATACAACATGCCCAAGACCCTCCACACTGACCAACAGCTGCCACGGGGTAGAGACTTTTGGCCAAGCGTCAGAGGGTGGTTCTTGATCCTATGATGGATCAGCATAAGTACACAGCCACCTCACCAAGGATTCCATTACATCAAGTCTATCTTCCTGTCTGGTCCTTCCTGAGCATCCTGGGGAGGAGGGTGCTGGCGTGGACACATGCACCAGGAGGGGCTGGAAAGATGCTCAGGAAACGAGCAGTCATCGGAAGGATGCTCAGGCACAAGGCACCACTTAGCAGACAGTCCTCGGGTGCAGTCTGCAGGGACCCCGTGGCTGCGTCATGACGAGCAGCTTCCAGATTGACTCGTAAACAGCATCCGGCCAGATTTTATGGGTAAACAGAAGCTTGACAAAAACAACTGGAAATAATGTCAGTAGAAGGTTACAGTATGAGATCACAAAGTCACCAACTACACATTAGCTCATGAGACATACAAATGAATTTACGTGATAGCTATTTTGACAAGTAATAATTTACACTAGAAACATAACGACCGTCCATGTTATTCACTTCTTCTCCACAAAACCACCGAAGGGAAGGGGCATCCATGGAGCCCAGATGCTGCCAGGGTGGTCATCAGTCTGCACCCACGGAGCCAGCAGACAGGGCAGGCGAGAACACCAAGTGTGTGTCACCAAGCAATCTCCAGCCGAAAGCAGCTTCCGATGACACCAGCCCTTCCCCAGAGCCTGGTCCTCACTGAGACCCAAGTGACAGCACTCATGTGCATGAGCCCACACCCGTCACGACCCGTGGAAGCAAACAGCTGGGCTCTGCCCAAGCCTTTAGGGAAATGGATACTGCTGTGCCCTCCGGTCCTAAAAGCCTAGTTCTCTTAGATGAAGGTACGTAAACTGCTTTTTTAAAAACAGCTTTACTGAAGGGTGACACACAACGCACTGCACATAATTAAAGCATACAACGTGATAAGTTCTGACGTATGTCTACACCTATGAAACCGTCACCGTGACCAAGACAATGAATGCAGCCATCACCCCAAAGTTTCCTTGTGCCCCTCTGTAATTCCTCTGCTAGTCCCCTACTCCCACCTCTGTCCCTAGAGGTTAGTTTGCATTTTCTAGAATTCTATATAAATGGCACCACACAGGGAGCACATGCTCTCTTTTGTCTGGCTTCTTTCACCAGGCACTGCGATCCTAAGATCCACGCAGGCTGCTGCCCTATCAATCAGTCTGTCCCTTTCACACTGAGTGGTATTCTGTAGCACGGAGGCCCCACGGCTTGTTTTTCCATCTGCCTTGCAGCGGCCACCTGGGTTGTTCCTAGAATTGGGCGGAGCACACCTCCCACAGTAACAGCTCGCCTGTGCACAGCACTTCACAGCTGGCAAAGACCAGTAGCCTCCCCACCCTTTCTCTTTACCAACAGGAGGGAGTGTGAGTCTAGACCAAAGCTGGGCAGGGGGCTGCCAGACCAGAGCTCTTGCTACCACCCTCAAGGAGCCGACAGCTGAGTGAGAAGGTCACCATGCAAACCCAGAGAGACACCACAGCCTTCGGACAGGGCTCCGCCCAGTATCCATGTGTCACTCAGAGGCCCAGCCCTTCGGAAGAGGAGAGGAGGGGCTGGGTTCCTCACAAAGCAACTCGCTCCCACAGCTCCGTCTTCTCACACTACAGAGGCGTCCAAACCACAAGGAAATGACCAAGACAAAGGCGCCAGAACGGTTAGGCTGGACATTCCCTCATTTCAAGTACGCCTCTGTACAAAACGTAGGGCACTGACCCACAGGTAAGGTGTGCTTGCATGTTTCTTTGAGCGGCAGCAACAGTTCAAGTACATGTTGCCCACACTCACACACAGATACCATTACTTATAAAAACAAATAATTTACCTCTCCATCCAAAGGTCAAAAAGTTTACACTAGGGCCGGCCTAGCAGCATAGTGGTTAGCTTCGCGCACTCGGCTTCAGCGGCCCGTGGTTCGCAGGTTTGGATCTTGGGCGCGCACCAACGCACAGCTTGTCAAGCCATGCTGTGGTGGCATCCCATATAAAATAGAGGAAGATGGGCACGGATGTTAGCCCAGGGCCAGTCTTCCTCGGCAAAAAGAGGAGGATTGGCAGATGTTAGCTCAGGGCTAATCTTCCTCACACACACAAAAAATGAAATCAGGCCAATGTCAGCTATAAAAATCTCTATTTTACTTCCTCCAAGCAAAATCAGGAATTTGGCCTCTATGCAAACGCTCAGCCAAAGTTAACAGCACCCTCCACCGAGTCCCTGCACGCCCCCACTCATACACCCCTTGTGAGCTCTACTCAGATGACAGAGACTCAGGGTCACCACTGGGGGCAGGAACAGGCAGATGTCAGGGCTGAACCGACAGGCTCCCACTCACACAGGGACCACAGGGCCCTTGCTGCCTCTCTGATAAAGCACTGAGATAACTTGCGATGGGACGGTACAAAAGGCTGAGAGGACCAGTCAACCGGTGGCACCCGGTGGGAGCCTCCTGCTCGGCCACCATGTTGGTCACCTTCTGGTTTCTCACTCCTGCAGGACTTTATTTATTTTTATTACATGGCTGGTGCACCCTGCCCAATGAACCCCGCCGTGCACCACGGTGAATGAACTCTGAATTGCACAACACATCAAAGGCCCTTCATGGTCAACACCCAACAATAAGATGGGAGGACGCATGTTCTGTGGAACAGGCACAGCACAGACTGGACTGCATGGCCGCTGGGTGGCCATTCGCACTTGCTCCCCCCAGAGGCGGACAGCGGAGGACCCTGGCTCTAGAGAGTCCCGCTCACCACGACTTGCCAGCTACTGACCATGGGGAAGTCGCCATTCTTCCCCTGCCAAGTGGAACCACAAGAGTCAATTCTTTATAAGGGTTCCAAGCGTCTTAAGGAACGAGCACCCCCAAAGTGCTTGCCGAGGGTAGGCATATGGTGCAGAAAGCCCTCGACATACACCGGCAACCATGTTGTCCTGGCATGCGTCCCTCCCATCGAGCAGGAGAAGGACTGAGTGGTGAAAGCTGCAGGTCACAGTTAAATCCCACGATTCCAACTTTCCATGAGTTGATACCAGCACACAACAAATGAGATTCAAGGCTCTAGGGTCAGAAGAACATCACACTCACGGGAGCTCAAGCCTCAGGACCTGGAAAGGCATGCAGCTTCACAGGAGAGAGGGACGGCGGGGGGTCCCACCTCGCATCATTTTCTTTTCGCCACAATTCTTTTATGTAGCTAGCTATGCTACTCACACCACTAACTCTCTAAAATAACTGAAGATACACCATGTGGGGGGAAAAAAGACGATATATGTGCCAAGACGACTCTAGAAGGATCTAGATAGAGCAGTGCTCTCTCTGAGCAATGGGATATCAGATCATTTTTTGCTTATCCATATTTTCTAATTTTCCTGCACAAATGTATGTCTTACATAACGCCGACAATAATATGTCTCTGTACATTATCTCTGCAGAGCAGTTATGAAATGTATGGAACGATATATATGAAGAGCACTTTGAAAATTAAAAAGCACTATACAGAAGCCACTTGTGGAACTTACTAGTGAGAGCTCAAACACAGTGAGTTAACAAAACTAGAGACCTCGTTCCTCTCTGCTCAGCAGATCAATCAGCTTTACCCTGCTCACTGCCGGTTTCCTAGGTGTCAGAAGTCCCTTCAAGGGCCTGGACTTATACAAATGTTTCACATCAGATTTTTAGGTTCACATGGATCTGATGAAGAGGAACTTATGTGGTAGTGTTTAAAAAGTGGACAAGAAATGTTTTACAGAATCTGCCATCATGATTTTTAATGAATTGTCCTCATTGCAATGAAGGGGTCAGCCTGCATGCAGCACTGCTCTCCCCTGCAGACCCCAACCCCTCACTCCAGCCTTGACCCTCAAACAGGAGCTCCAAGGAATTTACCAGTTCCAAAGAAGAAGTGCCAATCACACTTCACAAATTCAAACAGTCACAGCTGCAAGAGACATTTAGAAGTGACGACTCCTAACAAACTGTGGGCAATCTGAGTAATTTACCAAGACGCTATCTGCACCTATCCCTCTGAGGACCATCAAATACGAACTAGAGAACCACAGGAGACTCCACACATGGGCCTGCTGATTTCAAAATGGCAGACCACGTGTCAGAGTCACAACCTCTTTAACACAGGTCTGAATCAGTCAATAACCCAAAATGAGATGCAGACGCTTAAAATCCCAATCCCAATCCCAAGATTCCACACAACTCTGGTAAGACCAGTTCTCAGTGTTGAAGCTACCGGACCAAAACACTGACTTGAAAAACATGGCTTGTTGAAACTAAAAAAACATACACTTATGAATCTAGCCAAGGTCAAAATTCTGTTCTTAAAACAGTATGATTTATTCCCTTGAAGTAATTCAGAAGCCTCAGTTCACCCTCTTTACTTCATAACTCCATCAGGTAATTCTCAAAACCTTCTCCAAACTGACAGCTCGCCTGAGAGCCCCAACACCCGTGGGAAGCTCACGCGCAGTGTCCGACTCTGAGCACGTGGAAGAAGCCTCTGTGCAGAAAGCGAAAACCTGAGGGAGGAAGAGGAAATCTTTAGGAACTTTGTTTTTATGAGAGTTGTTTGATTTTTCTGCTTACAAGTTTTCTTTCACAATGTTTCAAAAGGATTTTCTTTTTAAAGGAGTTTCACTTTATCCAAATTAACTTAACACGACCACATTATGAGAAAGCCCAACTACACAGGACTTACCAAAGGTTTTTCTACACGTATGGAGAAGGTACAGCGATAACCGGGACGTGTGAGAACAGATGGCCTGGGCTGCTTTTATCTGCCAGTCTTTCTGTTCACCATGGAAATGCTTTGTCTTTCAAGTATCTCCAACACAATTCCACATAACACCATAAAACTTTACATTCCAAAGCGAATGGAATTTCAAAGAGTCACAGCACAAATCTGACATTCCTTCAGTTCTGTTCCCTCCATCACTGGGATCTCCACGAGGCAGGCCTCTGCCCAGGCCTAACCCCGGCCCGACTACTGTCTCAGAGCCAGCTCCAGGCCTCGTGGGCCCTGCTCAACACCGCCATGTCCACGGCTGTGGATGCAGAGGCCACCCTGAGGGTGAGGCGTGGCCACACGCTGGGAACCCAAGGACCAACAGAGGGGAGCTCCAGGTGGGGCTCCAGCACAGGTGCGCCATGGGCCTTGTTTTCTGCCCCCCAGCGACAGTGTCAGTGACGTGGGCTCAAATCGTCTGAAAACTTGGTTAGCCTGCCGAGGAGAGCTGATCGCTGGGCACAGCCCTTCCTGTGCGGCCTGCACTCATTTCCTGATAGTGTGTTCCTATCGTTCATGGTGTGTTCCTCGTTCAGGCCAGTTAGTTATGCTCACCCTCTTCCTCAGTAACGAACTCAGCCACTAATGCACCCAGGCACCTCTGTCACAGGGCAACGGGGCAAATACACCCAGGTGGATAAAAGAAGTGTAATGCAAAACACAAAGAAAATCCTGAAAATGTGTACAGTAACTAGTAAATCATCTTTATGCCTGAAAAATGAATATATACACAATAGATCTAGAGTTTATACTCAACGTATACCATATCCTGTGTGATTAACCTAATTTTTTAGGTCACATCCATTTCTCATAAGAAAATTCCTATTTTAAAATGTATTAAGTATTAGAAATAAAGAATATGTTCATATTAATTTGTACATGCAAAAAGACATCTGGAAGGACACACAATAAGTTACTCAGATGATTTACCTCTATGTGGTGAGTCCTGGCTGGGCAGGGAGGCAAAAGTGTTGAGAGGGAAGGGAGGGGGTTCAGTCCTTTGAAAACATTTGAGTTTTGCAGCCCACGGAGCATCTCCTTCAACTTCCACTCGACAACCAGAGATCACTGCCACTGCCTTCGACGCCGGCAGTGGAAGGAACACCACCGAAGAGCACAGCTCTCAGGACAAGTAACACGGACCATCTAAAGCACATCCAGAGAACCAGGGACACCTATTGGCAACCACTCCTCTCTTCACAGACTTTCTTGACTCCTATTTTAAAACCACAAGACAGGGGCCGGCCCGGTGGCTTAGCGGTTAAGTGCGCGTGCTCCGCTGCTGGTGGCCCGGGTTTGGATCCCGGGCACGCACCGACGCACCGCTTCTCTGGCCATGCTGAGGCCGTGTCCCACATACAGCAACTAGAATGATGTGCAACTGTAACATACAACTATCTACTGGGGCTTTGGGGGAAAAATAAATAAATAAAATTATAAAAAAAAAAAAACACACGACAGAGCCATCGAACACAAGGGCCCCTTGAAATCTAGCTCTAAACAAACAGCTGACACGTAAAATACAGTGACCTTGACTTCTGCTTGCACACCAAACCACCTGCAAGGACAACTAGAAAAAAACGTTTTGATCTATTTAAAGGCAGCAGAGAGCTACCAAGGCAATGAGGTCTTAAGGGGCCAAAATATGAGAGAAAAAGGGAAAACAGAGGCAAGCCTAACCTCTGGGCCCACTTTACTCCTTGAGCTTCTCAAGCAGTGACTCAGAGGCTGAGAATATGAGAACTTGCAGGATTCTTAAGTGGGTGCTCTGAGCAGGCAAAGAGGTGAGCCCTGGTGAAGACCCCAATGGGCTACATACTCCGAGAAGGGACGCATCTGAGCCCAACCAGCCTTCCTAAAGACTAACGCCCAGTGTCCCGTCAGACTGGCTCCTGCTTGGAGCACGGTGATGTGTCCCCACACTAAAGGCCAGTCAGAAGCAAAAGTAAAACCTCACTGGAGGAAAATGTGATCAGGAACTTCAAACGATCTCAAAATTTTTCATATACAATGTCTGGTATTCAATAAAAAACTGCCCAGCATACCAGGAGACAAGACCAAATGACTGAAAAACAAGAGAAAAACAGACAATGGGAACAGAATCGCGAAATATCCCCATTTTGAAATTTTAGGACATTAAAATATATGTGATTAATGGGTTCAATAAGTTATAAGACAAGCTGGAGAGTTTGAGCAGAGAATTAGAAATTTAAAAAAAAGAATCAAACGAACACATGAAGTTAAGAACTCAACAGACAGGCTAATAGTAGAGCACATACAACTGAAGAGAAATGAGTGAACCAGGAGATAGGTCTGGAAAATATCCATACTACACACAGTGAGGAAAAAAGGACAGAAAGGACTGAAGAGGCTTACAGAACAGGGAGGTCTAACGTACAAGCGACTGGACTCCCAGAAGGAGAGAGAGAAGAGAACAGGAGCAACACCTGAAGAGCTGATGACTGAGAACTTTCCCAAATCATGACAGTCATCAAGCCACAGATTCAGAAGCACTTCCAACCCCAAGAAAGATAAACACCCACCACAGTAAAACTTCAGTATTTTACCAAAGACAGAGGAAAATCTTAACAGTGGCACCAAAAAATGACAAATTACCTTCGAATGTGCAGCAGTAAGACTGACACTTGACTTCTCCACAGAACAACAGGGCCACAGGACAATGGGATGGCGGCTGAAAGGAAGCGGCCACCCCAGAGCTCTACAGCCATCAGGAGCATTCCTCAACAGTTACAGGGAAATAGAGACATTCCCAGAAAACTGAGAATGCATCACCAGCAAATTGACACCAAAAGAAATACTAGAGTTCCACCTGTAGAAGAAAAATGATCCCAAATGGGAGCTTAGAGAAGCAGGAAGGAATAAAAAGAAATGGAAAGAGTAAATATTTGAGTAAATCTAAATGATTAGTGACTACATAAAAATAATGATTATGTCTTGTGGAATTTAAAATACATATACAAATAAAATAAACAACAACTGCAAAAAGAGCACTGTGGGGTAGGTAATAGGTAATTAGTGTTAATTTAACCGTAAGTCTTTGCATTTTCTGGTAAGTGATGAAAGAACCAACCCTCATTATACCTGAATGGGTCAAGGATGCATGCTGTAATCTCTAGAGCAACCACTTAAAAAGCAGTACATAGATGTGTAACAAGCTGACAGAGGGGAAATTTGAATAATAAAAAACATTCAGTTAACCCAAAAGAAAGCAAGAAAGGAGAGAGAGGTGGAACAAATAGAACATAAATACTAGGAGACAGCTTTAAATTCAAATATATTGGTAATTACGTCAAATATAAATCAACTAAATGTGCCAATTAAAAGTAGATAATATAGGGGCCAGCCCCGTAGTGTAGCGGTTAAGTGCGTGCGCTCCGCTGCTGGCGGCCCGGGTTCGGATCCCGGGCGCGCACTGACGCGCCGCTTCTCCGGCCATGCTGTGGCGGCGTCCCATATAGAGTGGAGGAAGATCGGCATGGATGTTAGCTCAGGGCCAGTCTTCCCTCAACAAAAAGAGGAGGATTGGCATGGATGTTAGCTCAGGGCTGATCTTGCTCGCGCGCGCGCGTGCGCACACACACACAAAATAAATAAATAAATAAATATTTTTTAAAAAATTAGATAATATGGATTTTTAAAAAACTAACCATATCCAGCTTATAAGAGAAATAAGTTAAATATAAGAATATAAAAGAGTTGAAAATACGGGGCCGGCCCCATGGCATAGTAATTAAGTTTGGTGTGCTCAGCGTTGGCAGCTCAGGTTTGCGGGTTCGGATCCCGGGTGTGGACCTACACCACTTGTCAGCCATGCTGTGGCAGCAACCCATATAAAAAATAGAGGAAGACTGGCAACAGATGTTAGCTCAGGGCAAATCCTCCTCAGCAAAAAAAAAAAAGTTGCAAACAAAAGATTGGGGAATACATAAACCATGCAAATACTAATAAAAGGAAGTTGGGGTAGCTATACCAACATCAGACAAAGTAGATTTTAATTTAATTAATTAATTTATTTTTTCCCCCAGAGCCCCAGTAGATAGTTGTATGGCATAGCTGTACATCCTTCTAGTTGCTGTATGTGGGACGCGGCCTCAGCATGGCCAGAGAAGTGGTGCATTGGTGGGCGCCAGCGATCCGAACCCGGGCTGCCAGCGTCGGAGCGTGCGCACTTAACCGCTAAGCCACGGGGCCAGCCCAGACAAAGTAGATTTTAAAGCAAGAAGCATTATTAGATACAAAGAGAGAGATTTCGTAATAATAAAAAAGTCAATCCACAGGAATATATAACAACTCTAAATCTGTATGCATATAAAACTATGGACTCAAAACACATACAGCAAAACCTGACAGAAATAAAACAAGATACAGACAAATCCACATTCATAATGAGAGATTTTAGCCAATAAATTCAGCCTCAACATTCATTAGTAGTGGCACGACTGAAATATATAAGCCATAGCGTGGTTCTGTACACTTAACAAAAGGAACCAGACAGGGCCAGCCCCGTGACCTAGTGGTTAAGCCCAGCACGTTCCGCTTCAGCGGCCCAGGTTTGGTTCCCAGGTGCAGACCTACACCACTCATCTGTCAGTGGCCATGCTCTGGCGGCTCACATACAAAAAAAAAAGAGAAAGATTGGCAGCACATGTTAGCTCAGGGTGAATCTTCCTCAGCAAAAAAAAAAAAAGGAATCAGATAGAATCTCACACTTTATCTGATTTTTTAAAAAACTATCTACTTCTTTATCAAAAGTGAGAGGCCCAAAAAGGTAAAATCAACACAGAAGTGGCTCCTGGCTATGACTATAAGTCACAGTGCAAGCCACAGCCTCCTTAATAAAAGATGGAACCCCAAGAAGATGCCGTGAGCGTCACGGCTCAAGAGCCAAAGCCAACCAATTCTGCAAGTCTGGCAAGTATTTTCTAACAGCTGGAGTCACTTCAAGTCAACACATACACACTCACCAAGAGCAGACCTGCAAGACACTATCTTAAGCAAAAGGATACAAATAAGACAAGACATAGCCCCTTCTCAAAGGGCTTTAAGTTGTTTAAAGCTAAATGTGAAAGTCATTTCAATATGATTTTACCATCTTCCACTACAACTCGGGTCACCAGTAGCCTCCACGTTGCAAAACTGAATGACGGTCAGTCCCCACCTATTGGCAGCGTTTGACAGCTAATCATTCCATCATTCTTGACACACTTTCTCTAGTTGGCTTCCCAGAGGCCACACTACACTGCTTTCCCCGTGCCTCACTGGCCGGGTCTTCTCAGCCCCCTTGTTGCTTCTTCCCGCCTCAAACTCTCAGCAGTGGAGGGTCGCTCGACCCTCCTTTCCTCTGTCCACATTCACTCAGCGAGGATCTCCACAAGGCTCACAGCTCACCATCTACACACTCATGACCTGAGACAGAGACCCAGGCGGAAGCTGCAGTGGCTTTTATAAGGCAGGCTCAGAAACGTGAAATCACCTCTCTGAGCGCCTCTCCTCTTAGCCTCTCTTCGCCCCTCTGCCCCAGCCACGCTGCCCTTCTAGCCTTTCCCTCTGCCCAGAATCATCTGCCTCCAGAACACAGTTTGCTCTCTCACCTTCTTCAGGTTTTGCTCCAAAGTCACCCTCCTGAATGAGACCCTCTCTGACAACTCTTGTTAAAACCGCAAGGCCCCCTCTGCCCCTTACTGTCCTTCTCCACCTCATACTTCACCACAGTACTTGTCACCATCTGAAACACTCTGTATTTCACTCACTTTTCACCCTGTATCTCTCCCTGTTGAAACGTAAGCTCCCGGAGGGGAGGGGTTTTCATCTGCTTTGTTCACTGGTGGATCTCCGGCTCCTAGAAGAGCATCTGGCACACTGAGGGCACTCAATGAACGAATGAATCTGCACTTCTGTCAATGTTCCTTTTAAAGGGGCAGCTGGGGGCCGGCGCCGTGGCGCAAGCAGTTAAGTGCATGCACTCCTCTGCGGTGGCCCGGGGTTCGCCGGTTCGGATCCCGGGCGCGCACCGATGCACCGCTTCGCAAGCCATACTATGGCAGTGTCCCATATAAAGTGGAGGAAGATGGGCATGGATGTGAGCCCAGGGCGAGGCTTCCTCAGCAAAAAGAGGAGGATTGGCAGATGTTAGCTCAGGGCTGATCTTCCTCACCAAAAAAAAAAAAAAAAAAAAAAAAAATTAAATAAAGGGGCAGCTGTACTGGGGACACACAGTGGAGAAAACATTTCCTCTCTGCTTAGACACGCTCTTCTTGGACACATGTGTGCCACACCACTGTCCTTTAGTCTCCTTTTGTTCTCCAAAACTCCAAAACCCTGTGATCATATAATAGTGTGTTATCAGGACAGGGATCAAATGTCCTCTCCGAGATGAACAAACGGTCCTAAAGAAGATCCAATAAGAAAACCGAGACTCACACAGGAGGGAGAAACAGCACTCACATCTACCCCAAGACTCCAACCCTGCAGCTGCGTGCTATCAGGCAAGCCTGACCTACAGAATCCACGGGCTCCTGAGAAGTTACATGTATGCATGTAATTTTTACTCACTAGTGATCTCAGGGCTACTAAAGGCACTCCAAAGTGAATTTTCATTAAAAAAGGAAGAATGGGGCTGGCCCAGTGACATAGTGGTTAAGTTCGCATGCTCCACTTCGGTGGCCCAGGGTTCCTGGGTTCAGATCCCAGGCATGGCCCTACACACCACTCATCAAGCCATGCTGTGGGCGGTGTCCCACATATAAAATAGAGGAAGACTGCCACGGATGTTAGCTCAGCGACAACCTTCCTCAGCAAAAAGAGGAAGATTGGCAACAGATGTTAGCTCAGGGCCAATCCTCCTCACCAAAAAAAAAAAAAAAAGAACCCTTTCACAATACTACCACCTCCAAATTATATATTTTATGGTAGTCACATCAGACTTCCCCTAAATAGACAGGCTCCACATCTCCTTTTCCTTCACAGACTTCTTCTCTTACTTTTGTATTTAAAAGAAGATAAGTTTTGCAAACTAGCCCTAGCTCTACAATCATAGAAACACAGAGCAGGCTTTCTCACACACACATGCAGACTTCTAGACAATGACCAGCCCTGCCTCCCTCCTGAGGGCAGGTAGGGGCACTACGTAAGAAACAGGAACTGTGTGAGGAACACTTCAGGGACAGGCAGACCCTCAGGGCCCTGTCCTCCCCACACCCAGCAGTCACAACTCTCCCTCACACAGCCCTCTAGGACACAGGAGAAATCATCTCTGTAAAACGAATATGAAAGACTCTGGATTTAGGGAAATCAGCTGCAGGAGAAGACAGATATGGGGATTAGGACTGAAAACCACGTAAAAGTTCGTACTCTCACCTGGGAAACCCCAAACTCCTTCACCTCTTCAGCTCCAGAGTCCAACAGCCAGCCCCACAACGAGATTGAAGCATCCCTCTCAGGGGAAGCAAATCACCCCAGAGAAAAGACCTACAGATACTGTCATTTGGGGATCCCCACACAAAAAAGGCAGCTGGCAGCCAGAACACTCCAAGTTCACCAGTCGCAAAGGCCGCCCCCCATGGCTTTCAGCCAGCGTCTCCAGGGCCTCCCTTGTCAACAAGAGGGAACAGCCAAGGATCATCATTTGGGTAAAACTGCAAGAAAGGAAGACAGAAACCAGAACAAACCCATAAGAAAGGAACTCAGAGGACAAACACTGTACTATGCAGAAAGCAGGGCAAAATAATAATTAAGAAATTATAACTAACATCTCCAGAAAGATTTTTAAATGTTGATCCAGGAACAAAAAAGGATGACATTTTCTTTTTAGAGTGTATATTCAGAAAACAAGGGCAGGAAAAATTTAATAGAAAGATCTGAAAACGCAATAAAAAGAAATGTATAATAGAAGAAAAAGGGATTTAAAATTTAAAGGCTCATTCCAGATGGTCCAACATCTTAATAATAGGAGCTCTAAAATGAGAAAACAGTGAAAATGGAAAATAGGAAATTATCAAAGTAACATTCAACAAATTCCCAGAATTGAAGGACTAGTTTCTTCAGCACAATGAAAAGAAAAAGCCCCAGAGCAAGACACAGCCCTATGAAAGAGCACTGCTGTGAAAGACACCCAGAAACGCTGAGAGAGGAAAGTCACGTTCACGGAATGTAAACAGAATGGCGTCTGGCCTCTCCACTACAACTCCCGAAACAGAAGACGGTGGTGCTAATCCTTTCACTTTCTGAGGGAAATGCCGCCAATCTAGAATCCTAAACCCAACCAATCTCGCCTTCAAGTATGTTCAGCATCAGCACCACACAGCAGTCGCACAGCAGCCAGAAGAGCAACCATTTCAAGTGGAGTGGGAATAGGAAAGTTCTAGGAGACATGCGTCTTGGGGAAAAAAATAGTTTATCTGACAAGTTTGACAAGGTGGAGAAGTATATTCACAAGCACTTTTTAAGCTGATGCAGCCTAAGGGAAGATCTATGTCAGAAAGTCAAATATCTAATCAAATGAAAAAATGCAGCAATTATAACCAAAAACATACACAAAAAAATAGTACAAGAAAGAAAATGCTTGGCCCAACTTGGCTCAGCAATGAAAACACCAACTCCGGATTTAAACCAAACCTAGGATGTGTTAATAATTAGGACAGGTGGTAGCGAAGGGAGAACATCAATAGGACTGTCTAAGAACAGACGACCCAAGACAGCTGTATGAGCACGTTTCTCAGAAAAGTGGGTGCGATGGACTGAAAGTCTGTGTCCCCCCAAAATCCACATGTTGAAGTCCTGCCCCCTGGTGTGGCTATATTTGGAGATGGGCCCTCTAAGGGGGTCATGAAGGTTAAATGAGGTCAAAGAGTGGGGCCCTGACCCCACAGGGAGCTGCCCTCTCTCTCCGTGTGCACCCCAAGGAAAGGCGACGAGAAGCAGCCTCGGAATGACCCTCCCTTGCCGGCACCTTCACCTGGGACTACCAGCCTCCAGAACTGTGAGAAAGAAACACCTGTTGTTCAAGCCGCAAGTCAGTGGTGTTTTATTGTGGCAGTGTGAGCAGACTAATACACTAGGGTAAGAAATAGTTGGACAAGACCATCCCGGAAAGGGCAGAGGGAACGTGGGACTGCTAAAGTTGAGTTACCAGCCTTTTAGCATTATTGAATTTTTCCTTGCCTCTATTTTTTAAATAAAAATTAAAATTAATTTAAAATACTGGAATAGTAGTGCAAACATTAAGAAGACCTAAGATCATATTAAAAGGAAACATTTACACGTATCCTTTTTAAAGAAAAAATATGCTTTCGAAAAGTTGCATATCATAGACCTTCTTGTGATATATCTTCATATATATTTTATTGTATTGTATATTTATATATATTGTTTATTTGTATATATTTTTATAATATACTTTCTAATTACAAAAGAAATATGTTTTATAGGAATTTGGAAAAACTAGAAAAACAAACAGAAGAAAATAAAAAGCCTACATTCTCCAACATACAGAAAAAAATCCCTATGCAACCAAACCTGCTATTGGACATTCAAGTTATTCTAGCCATTAGATATTACAAGCAACATTCTTTATGATTATTTTTAAATCTTTATTCAAGAGAAGATATGGCCCTACAGACTGAAGATGAGTTAGTAAAGATCCAGAGAGGGTCAATACCAAAAAACCAGCATTTAAATAATGCAAAGGGCACAAAACTGGATGAGCACAGGGCCCAGGAATGGGCAGAGGAGGCCCCTGCTGCTGGGGGGCTGAGGGCGGTGCCCACCCAGCCACCCCGCCACACTGTGCAGGGCTCACCTCTGTCCACCAAAACTGAAGGAGTTTGGGGCTAGCCCCATGGCGTAGTGATTAAGTTCAGCACACTCCACTTTGGTGGCCCGGGTTCTTGGGTTCAGATCCCAGGCATGGACCTACACTACTTGTCAGCCACGTGGTGGCAGCGACCCACATACAAATAGAGGAAGACCAGCACAGATGTTAGCTCAGGGACAATCTTCCTCAAGCAAAAAGAGGAAGATTGGCGACAGATGTTGGCTCAGGGCCAATCTTCCTCAGCAAAAAAGAAAAAAAACTGGCGGAGTTTGCTCCAAACAAAAGAGCTGAGTCCAGCTGCTACAAGAAGTCTCACGGCTCACATAGAAGGCTCGTGGGCCAAGACTGTAACCCACCCAGTGGTGGGGGTCCACTGTGGGAGAGGATGAGGAGGGGCAAGGCTGAACCCCTTCACACGCACGAGGCCATCCACATAGCCTCTTTACAGGCTCTGTGAAGACGCTGAAGCAGTGTGGAGGCTGCGTGCATTTTAACAAAATCGGCTGGCCAGCCTGGGTCCTTGGAAGGGACTGAAAAGATTTACTGAGTTGTTTCCTCAGATCAAACACTTTTTGGTATTAACAGGCTCTGAGAAGACCCCGAGGGGCTCACAAAACTGTGCACTTGTACTGACGTGACACAGGGGAAAATAAAGCAATACTGATTTCCTTCCACACGCATAGGTACACAGCCTCACGTCGCTCACAGATTGAAGAAAGAATTATTAGACAGCCTTCCTTTCCCTACTGAACCTCCACTACTCAGGCAAATCCCATATTTCTAATAACTACAGGGTAAACTGGTGTCAATGAGGTCAAGATTCTAGAAAAGATCAACAGAGCCAGCAAGTGCGAATCAAATTCCAATCTCTGTGACACTGACAGGCGCACAAACCTGAGAAGGGGCTGGTCACCTGGCAGCTGACCCATGTGCATAGCTCCAGTCCAAGACCGCACAACGGAACGCACACATGCCCGGCACGCCACGCTCTCCTGAACAGCTGCTGCACGTCAGAGACTGGGCAGCGCGGTCCGTCAAAGGGCTCGGTCAATGTCTGCTCGTCTGCTGTCTATAGGCGCTTCCCTTTCATAAACCCACTGACACAGCCCGGCAAAGGGGCCCTCTCCTCCAGAACTCCTCAGTCTGACGCCTAACTACAGACTCTCCTGGACTTTGTTGAAACCTGTTAAAGACCATGAGTTTTACATCACTAAAGCAGAGAAAAAATATTTTTAGACCCTCCTACAACTAGTTTAAAAATTTTTCATGGCCAGTCCTACCCCACTGACAAGCATATAAAATGTACACAGCATGCTGGTGCTGCTGTGACGGAGTCCACCACGGGCATGTCTGGGTCCTAGGAGCCTGGGGCTGACTCCAGGTGCAGGGGAAGTCCCAGCAGTGCTGGAGGAGGGGACGGCGTGATCAGACTTGCATTTAGAAAAGATCCCTTTGGCGCTGTGGGGAGAAGAGACGGAGGCCGAGATCCAACCCGAAGGTTCTGCAGTGGTCCAGGAGGAGGCAGTGGGAGCCAGAGTGCAGACAGTGAGCAGCAGAGGGATTCAACACACGTTTGGAAGGGGACCCCGGACTTGCTGCTGCACTGGATGTGGGGGTGAGCAAAGCAGGGTCAGGTGGTTTGGGTTGACCTGGTCAATCGTGGTGCCACCAGAAGAAAGATTACAAGAGGAACAGGTGTGGGGTGGGGAATTAATATGCCTCACTTTAAGGAAATGTGATTATTACAGTCAGAACGTGTCATTTACTACCCTATCTTTGAAACCATTTGCCACCCAGATGCGAATTTCACCAACATCAAGCAGACCATTACATTCAGATGATGATAATGAAGAAGAATCACAGCAAGAGCTGAAACTTACCACGTACCTGCTGTGTACAGGCACTGGCTGGTCTACGCACCCCCAGGTGTATCTCACGGAATGTCCCTGACAGCCTATTTGGAGGTCCTTACTCCAGCCTCCCCATTTTATAGATAAGGCCAGAGAGGTGTACCAACTTTCCCACGACCATACAGCCAGGACAAGGCTGACCCCACAAGACACCGCCTAGTGGCAACGTCATCAAGCCAAGGGTCGCTAATTTAAGCCACCAAGCTTGATATCCTCCCCATCCAGCCAGGAAGGTGAGAAGATTCGTCAATGCTTGTCTTGAGAGCTCCACGGCTACACACCAATCTTCGTCTGAAAACATCTCCAGTCATCTACTGAACAGTCATCATCTGTTCAGTTAAAAGAATCCATCCAGTTGGACAAGTCACACATCTGGAAGATGACAAGGGAATGGCAGCAGGACCAGGCTCTCTCCCAAGCTTCGTGCCCCTCACTTAGAGCAGCTATAAGCACAGCAGTAGGAAAAAGGGGGGAAGGTTGTAGGGAGAGTCAGACTTTAAAAATGAGCTACCTCCCATCACAAATGGCCTAAAAATTTGACAGTCCAGAGAATTTGCTAGAGGTCAAATCAAACAGGCTCACTATTAACAAATGTGTCCTGAGACCCCACGGCCTGTGGCCACCCCCTCTCAAACACAGTGGACACACACTCCACCCTGTTGACATGGAGCCCGCCTGCAGCCCTTCACCAGAGCCACTGCCTTAACCCCACCCCACTCCATGCCACTCGAACTCCAATCAGAAACCCAAAATCAATCTCATTTTTCTGCTTTCCATATGCAATTGTACACATTTTGGGAGCTTGCTCTTTTTACATTTCTTCTCTTAACCTTTTAAGCCATTACCAGAAATACAGTCACTAAATCAACAAACAAGTCAGAAAGTTCCTCAGTCAAACCCTGAGGAGACCCTGGAGAGCAAGGGCTGGTCGTCCACCCCTTAAAGGACCCACAAGTCGCCGAGTTGCTCCTGCTGTGCACGGCATCAGTGGTCCACTCTCTGGCCATGATGACCAGCCCTGACCAGGAACACTTAACTGGGCTGGCCCATCAGGAAGACTCAAAAAAATATCCCTTGAGATCCTGTCCTCGGGGAACTTCTCAGCCAACGAGGAAGGTAAAAGTAGTAAATAGAAATGGAAAACATCAAAACCAGGGGCAATCACTAAGTGCGGGTGGTTGAAGGGCTGAGGGAGATGGCCTGGCGTCAGGCCTGACCAACCAGGCCCCCAGGAGAACGCAACACTGGCCCTCCCATGGCCAGACCCTGAACACACCTGGCACCTGGCAGGCCAGACCAAGCTTTTAGGGGAGTAAAACCTGAGCCTGCCAGCTAATGTCTCATGGCCCCTGGGCCCTAATGCCAAATCAGTAAGTAAATGAACAGCCAAGCACCTGCATCACCAGAGGACCCTTTGCCAATTCCCACCAATTTAAGTGGTGGGCATGAACCAACCAAAGTTACATCCAAAACTCCACTGACAACAGGCACTGAAAACTGGGCAAGTCTTCCACACAGAGACACAGAGAATGAAGAGCAGCAAGGAATTCCCTCGGCCCAAGAGCTCAAAATGACCCCAAGTGATTAGGATAAATGTAGAAAAACGTCAGGGCATTGCTGTTTTCTCAGTTTTGACAGAGACCTAAGTAGAAGACCCATTTAACTTTTCTCAAGTCAGCTACGTGAAAAACAGCCACGTGCGCACACACAAAGCCAAAGAGGGCTGACACTCAGGCCCCCCACCAGGGAACAGGGAGCACCCATGCCTGGGACAAGGAGACTGAACAACACCAGTGAGCACAAGCGGAGCAGCCCACACTGTGGAGCCCATGCAACCAGGACACTCTTGGTGCCGGAGTCCCTGGGGTCGTCCTGTCCTAGACACAGCCCTCCTGACACTCCTCCACGCAGAACTAACGCTAAGAGAGGCACCTGCTGTCCACAGGACATGTATCCCCAACAAGGTTTACGCTCTGACTCCTCCTCTCTATAGCGGGCACTCACTAGCTGCCTGTTCAGCACCCACCTTCCTTTTCCCTTTCCCGTTAACCCCAATCTTCCTCTGAAGGACCATTCTTCCTCACTGGGGAGTGGACATGCTATCCGAGTGAGGCACCCCACTTTCCTCCCGGGGTGAGGTGTGAGCTCAGCAGCACAGTCTCGGGCCCTTGCACACAATTACGCTGGGATGGCAGGACACAGCAGCACACAGTGTCCCCAGTCACTCAGAAGGAACTGCAGTACGTTCCTTCAATGCTGTGGGAGGTGTTTGTTTAAAAAACAAGGGAGCCCAGAGCCCAAGGCTGGTGTGGCAGCCACCTCCAACACAGGGAGCCACCTGAGAGCAAAGCTGGCCACGGGAAGGCAGAGGCAAAGAAGCATCAAGAAAAGGTGTGGTTTCTTACAAAACTAAACATGCTCTCACCATACAATCCAGCAACCACACTCCTTGGTATTTACCCAAAGGAGGTGAAAACTCACGACCACACAAAAACCTGCACGTGGATATTTACTGCAGCTTATATTCATAATTGCCCAAACCTGGAAGCAACCAAGATGTCCTTCAGTTGGTGATGGATAAATAAACTGTGGCCCGTCCACATGGTGGAACAGTACTCAGTGCTAAAAAGAAACGAGCTATCGAGCCATGAAGGAACCTTAAATGTGTCTCATTAAGTGAGAGAAGCCAATCTGAAAAGGCTACATACTGTATGATTCTATCAATATGACGTTCTGGAAAAGGCAAAACTATGGAGACAGTAAAAAAAATCAGCAGTTGCCAGGGGTTAGGGGGGAGGAAAGGACGAACAGGCAGAGCACAGAGGAATTCTAGAGCAGTGAAACTACTCTGTATGATACTATAATAATGGATACATGTCAGTATAAATTTGTCCAAACTCACAGAATGTCCAACACCAAGAGTGAACTCTGATGTAAACTACGGACTCTGACTGACTGTGATGTGTCCACACAGGTTCACCAGTTGTAACACACGTGCTGCCCAGTGGTTGATAACAGGAGATGCTGTCATGTGTGGGACAGGGGTGCATGGGAAACCTCTGTACTTTCCTCTCAATTTTGCTGGTAACCTAAAACTGCTCTAAAAAACTAAAGTCTTTAGGGGCCTGCCCCGTGGCTTAGCCGTTAACTGTGCGTGCTCCACTACTGGCGGCCTGGGTTCAGAGCCCAGGCGCGCACCAATGCACCGCTCATCTGGCCATGCTGAGGCGGTGTCCCACATACAGCAACTAGAAGGATGTGCAACTACGACATACAACTATCCACTGGGGCTTTGGGGAGAAAAAGGGAAAAAAGGAGGAGGATTGGCAATAGATGTTAGCTCAGGGCCGGTCTTCCTCAGCAAAAAGAGGAGGATTGGCATGGATGTTAGCTCAGAGCTGATCTCCCTTACACACACATAAAAAAACCTAAAGTCTTTAAAAGAAAAATGGCTGGAATCTGGATCAAACCACATCTGAAGCTGGCCCTGCCTCTGGACGTTTTACTTACTTGAGTCAACCCTTTTTTTTCCCTTCTCCCAAAAGCCCCAGTTCATGGTTGTATATCCTAGTTGTAAGTCCTTCTAGTTCTTCTATGTGACCCACCGCCACAGCATGACTACTGACAGACAAGTGGTGAGGTTCCACAACCAGGAAGCGAACCTGGGCCACTGAGGTGGAATGAGCAGATCTTTAACCACTAGGCCATCAGGGCTGGCTCTGAGTCAAGCCTTTTACCCTTGAAGCCAGGTGACCTGGATTTTCTGTGACTTCCAACCTAGCACATCCTAACTGCACACGCTTGCAGGACAAGGAGAATGTGATGGACTCCAAACCCTGCCAGTGCTAAGAAACGATGACCCCTTGGGCCGGCCCCGTGGCTTAGCGGTTAAGTGTGTGCACTCCGCTGCTGGCGGCCCGGGTTGGGATCCCGGGCGCGCACCGATGCACCCCTTCTCCGGCCATGCTGAGGCCGCGTCCCACATACAGCAACTAGAAGGATGTGCAGCTATGACATACAACTATCTACCAGGACTTTGGGGGAAAATAAATAAATAAAAAATTAAAAAAAAAAAAAGAAAGAAACGATGACCCCGACATCCTAGATCCTCCACCCACAAAACTACCATGGGCAACCTTGAGTGGGAGAGTGTTTGATTGCAGACAGGACTCCTGAACTCCAGGCTCCCTCTGCCATCAGCAGCCACAACAGTTAAAACCAAAATGTGCTACGGTCCTCACAGCTGAACGCTATTAGACACGCAAAGCCGACATATTCTATTAATTTGATAGCAAAGGTCACTTATTACAAATAGAGCAAACCAAAGAAGGAAAAGGCAAAGTTGCTGCCTACAACTGAGAACTGAAAAGTGTGCAGACTGGGCTGGTTGGGGGAGGGGTGGCACTCAGGAATTTTTAAAATTAGAAATCAGAATTGAACTCAATTTCTTCCCCCTGCAGCCCAGGTGTCAAATTTAATCCCATCTTAAAACTGTTCTAATCAAATACAAAAACTTTTATGTTAGGTTTTAAAAACTGTGTCAGTTACCAGCCTTACTTACCAGGATAACTTTATGGCATACTCTGTCCTAAAAAACCTTGCAAGATCAATAGCAGTTAGCTAAAGACGATGAGTTAAAGGCACACAAAAATGACCTCAAACAGTGTCTCTCGAATCACATCACTTGGCTTAAAGGATATTTAAGCCTTAGAAATGTTTTATCCTGGGTTTATCAGCAAATAGTCAATTTCTCTGCCACAGTAAGCTTCAAGAAATGATCCAGGCTTTTAGTAAGTCCACGGGAGAGCCCCAGCACCTGGGGATGTATTTTCAGACTCGATTAGATCAGCAGAGCCACAAGAATTCCAGGCTTTCAAAGGTTCACAGGCAGGCATCTCCAGGACCAGTATGGGAAAGGAGTGAGAAACAGAAGTGCCCTGCTAACATCAGCAAAGGGCTCCAACCCGTGGCAAATAAACCCCCAGGAACCACAGGAGGGATCACCAAGAAGGAAGAACCGGGTTTCCAAAGCTGTAAGGACTTCTTGATAGCACCACTTCATGCCTCCACAGTAATCACAACTTCAGAATGTCCAGGTTGCTGGGAACTGACTACACAACAGCACTAACTCATTTTGCTGGCAGGGAAAAAAGGTCCAAACTAGAACTGCAACCACAGCCATAGGAAGTTCCCAAAGTGCTCAGACAACCTGCCATACAGCAGCCTCCCCACCACCACTTCCCAACCTCCAGGAAGAGTCTTAGAAGGTCGTTACAAAAATCAATGACCCAGAATTCTCTAAGTACTGATGCATTTAAAAGTCCACTCCTCCCTTTATTAAGCCACAAGGATTATGTCTACCAGGTAAATCCACCTTCTATGCATGAGGATACAAACTGTACTACTAAACCATAAAGTTTAAATGTCATTATTCTAAGAATTCTACTGCTCCTAAGCCATATATTTCAGTCTGTTCTTGACGAAAGTCTTCTTAACATACAAATATTAAAAACATCTAATGACAAATATGAAGGTATCATGAATAAGAACGAAATCCACAACTCACCCACGGCAGCAGGTGTACGCCCACTTTGGGGCTGAAAGACAAGACCACTCCTTACCAACACCTTTCCCTTGCTAGTTCTCCAGGTCTCAGAGGTGAGCACAGAAACGGACGCCCCGTGTCTGACTCACCTGAATTCTCTGCCTTCGCTGTACCGTCTACTTGAGGAGGCGCGGGGGGTGGCTGTCTCCAGGAGCAGCTTCTGTGTGAGCCTGCCAGGGGGAGCAGGGTCTCTGCCATCGTCTTCCTCTATATCTTGGTCACATTTCCATTCCTCATCTTCGTTCAAAGTGGGCAGGTATCCAGGTATGCCCTTCCCTGTCCCTGACCCAGAGCTCTGGTCACTACAGAGCTTTGGGCTCTCCGAGCCTGTCCTCGTGTATTCCAAATAAATATCGGACTTGAGAAAGGAGGGGTAGGTGTTCTCCTCCATGGTGGACTGGATTTCCGTCTGGGCCTGGTCAAACATGGCAGGATCGATCAGCTGCTTCACGATGCAGTCCTTTATGAAGCTCTTGGTGGCTGGCTTGGTTTGCCTGGACACGATGCCGTTGTTATCAAGGATGTACTTTCGGTAAATAGCTTTGGCCAGCTTCAGCCTCTTTTCCTCATTCGAGTCACAGGGCTCCAGTTTCCTGAAGCCGCTGCAGGCAAACCAGAAGTCCAGCAGGTCAGCACAGTCCTCCTGCTTCAGGAAAGTCCTAAACAGGTTTATCCCATCTTGATCGTCTAGTAAAGAGTGCAGCGACTCGGCCCACTTCAAGTACGGGGGGGTGGGGGAAGCACTGCCCTCAGGTTCGTACCCCAGGTCCAGATCCGAGCGCCTCGGAGTGGCTGTTGACGTCTCCCCTTTAATCCCGGCACCTTTCCCGGAGCAGAAGCTGTGGCTGATGGGCCTAGGGTCTGTGGACACCAGTTCACCCTCCTCACCAGGCACTGGGGGTCGGGGGGCATCTTCGGTGAAACTTGCTCCGAGGTCCAAGGGGAAACCCTGCTCTTGGATATTCATTTTGGGACTCTGTGCGTCAATGAACAATGAGCGCTGCACCCTAATACATCAGTACTTACAGCTCCAAAGTGAATCAATCTGTCCTGTTGAAACCATTAAGAGGACAAGGATTAGGAAAGGTGGGTCCATGGAAACATGACCAAGAGGTTTTCTCAAGACAAGACCTGGAATGACGCCCTCCCGCTCGAACTCAAAACCAGAAATGCAGTTTAAATTTTCAATCTTTTGTCACAAGGTTTGTGCTATACTAAACCAATCTCTAACAACTTTTACAACCATAGGAACGCCTTCGGTGCTAAGAAATGAATGCCCAGAACATGGAGAGCACCTCTCCCTTCAAGTGTCATTCTGCGAGAACATCAGAAACCAGCAGCCTGGGGACCTCCCGTCTCAGCTACAGAGCTGAGTGACCAGTCCATCTCCGCCAGCTCCACGAAGGCAGGAGGACTGGAGGAGAGAAAGGAGCTTCTATTCCTAGTCGTACACGCCTGGGTGAGAGCCGGTCCCTCACACGTGATATAAGGATGACCGCCCTCCTGCCCCACAGGGTCTCTTCGAGACTCACATACGGACAGGAAGGCATGTCGCACACCAGAAGGTGGGCGGGCGTGTCTGCTCCCACGCTGTCCAGGCGAAAGCCACTGTACTTTCTGCCTGCCCCACCACTTCACACTTAGGATGCCTCACAACATGTGCAGACACATGGGCGAGTTGTCCCTTAACTCTCAACACTGCTGAGAGAGCAGCCCATCGTGGGTCACCCTCAGCATCTTCAACTGAATGATCAAAGGACACCACCACACGCACACACACAGGGGCCTGCTACATCACCAGTGTGACCATCTTGCAAGTGCTTCCATCAGAAAGTTGCACTTTTAAAACCTTGCTTATAAAGAAAGTGTCCTTCTGATAACAAACGGCAATTGAGTACTCCGAGAAACAGAGAAGGTACAGAAAAATGACACCAAATACCATTATACCTTTTAGCTAAGGAAGCAGACAGCTCACACAATTTAACTCATAAGCTGAAAACCAAACCACCCACCCTCTTGGAGGTCAAGGAACTACAGGTTTGCTGTTGCTGCTATAAGCCTGCCTGGGGTGTGAGGGGGGACTGTCCTGGATCAGGACTCTGCATGGTCTTCAGTCCTCCCTGCTGCATCCTACAGGAGCTCACAGAGCCCACGAGCTCTGGCTACACTTCCCAACCCGGCCATGGGGGTGACTGCAACACGGCCTGCCATGAGATAAGTGGGCTGGCTAGAAGCATGTCCAGTCTAACCACCTGGAGCGCTGAAAAAGCCAGAGGGAGCAAAATAAAACCCTAAAACCTGGTTCCAACACAAAGGGTAGCTCTCCCCAGCCACCACTTCACACTCAGGGCTACTTCACACTGGTGTACGTGTAACCCACCCCCTCACACCTGCCTTCTCATGCTGCACACACTTCACCTGCCGGCAGCTGCAGATGGCTAGAAGCGAGAAGCATCCAGAGACAGAGAATAGGTCACAATTATGTGCCCCAAATGACATTTCTGCAGCTAATGACTTTCTATGTAAACTACTGGGTAGGCTGTAATCTCAGCCTTGGCAGGAATGGCCTGTTTCTTAAGGTCAAGGCCCATGGGCTATGGCACCCTGCTGCTCCTGGACCACTTCAACTGCAAAGTTGCTTTCTTTGAGCCCTATCAACTTGGAATGAGCACCTTTGGTGTCTCAGCTCCACACCAGCTTGGGGACGTCTAATGTCCTCTTGTCCGGGACGCCATCTTAGGAAAGAGGGCCAGCACCTGGCCCTTGAGCCTTACCCTTGGAGATGCCTTGTAGTTCACTAGCCTTGAGAAAGAACCAAGTCACTGTGTGCAAATGGGAGGCTAATTAGGAGTCACTGTCACTTTCTCTTAAGGTGCTTATGTCTTCTATGTAAATTATTTGTAGCAGGCTGATTTAAACATTTTCTGCAGAACCCACAGCACCTAGCACAAAGTCTTGCAACTAATGAGCACCAATATTTAATTCATTGACATAAAGGAAAACAACACTTGTCATAGATGCCAAATGTTAACTCTTTACAGACGCTAAATTATTGTGCTATAGAACAAGCAGCAAATTCAAGACCTAGCCATTCATTACAAAACAGTGGATGTCTTAAAAAACTAACGTTTTAATTCATGTGTGAACAAGTCCCTCTAATCATTTTAAACTATGTTTCATTTCCCAAAAGAAACATTCCTTGTAATTCACATCTATTTTTGGCTGTCAACTGACAGAGACATTTGGTGTCCCTGGGAGCACATGAACACCTCTCCAAATTACTGATGACACTGAAACGTGCTCCAGGTCCTGCAACCTCTGGGTTCCCACAGAGGAGCACACCAGCATTTAGTGTCTGCACACGTGCATACCACACAGAAAGCAGTTATGTTAATTCAGGTTAGAGTCAAATGCCCACAAGCACTGAGTTTGGCCAACAGCCTGTAACCACCATCAATAAAGGGATTCCATAGAAGGAATCTACAACTCCAATACGGCATTTAAAATCTCATTTAGTCACTGCTGAGGCATACCCCCTGGGTACCAGGGCAGCCAGCTCGATGCTACAGATGTGTATGTATTTATTTATTTTAGTCAAATATAACTTTTGAACTTTTGATCTATATGGAGCGTGGAAGTAACAGAGCAAGAATGACATTTTCCCAACTGTCTGCTAATTAAACTCTTGAAGGGTCAGGTCTACCGTTTATACACAATGCATTCCCCCACCACCTCAATTCTCAATGACTAATGTAACCCAAAAAAGTCCACTTAGCTTTTCTGAAACTAGAAATCCAAGAAACACCAACACCTGCTGAAAATCAAACAGAAACACTGTATTTTGCATGCTCTCCCATCCTTGTCCCTGAATAGAAGTTCTTAAAACTGAAACCCAGATACTGCCGACTATCTTGGGAGGTCAGGTTTAGACTGTGTGTGTTCTCCAAAACAGAGCCTGTGGGTCTAAGTATGCCCGAGATTCTTCCTAAAGAAGCAAAGAACATAAAATGCAAGCAAAGAGGAGAAGCCGAGATGCACAATAAGAACTCTTTACAAATTATCTTAGAGATGGGCTGAGAAAAATCCCCAGAGATCTGGTGTATTATTCTCTACTGTCCTCTGTGCCGAGCTACAAGTTTCACTGCCCTGGCTGTGCAGCTCTGGTTCCATGGGGGACTGAATTCCAAAACATGTAGTGGAGGCAGAATCTAAGATCCACACCGGAGAGAGAGTGCTGGAGGCAAGGCATCAATCTGAGAGAGGACAGCCACTGGACAGGCCACCCACAGCTGGACGCAGCCCAGGGCACAGATTCACTCACTCCTACTCTTTGCTGGGGGGAGAGGGAAGGGACGCTCCACTGCCCTGTCTTTCTCCAAGATCCCTGCACAGAATGTCTGGGCCCAGCAGCTACTCTGCACCCCACCCACACCACAAAACATACCCCAGGCAGGAGAACCACAACACACCTGGCACCACACAATCAAACGCAGCAGCTTCCCACCCCAGGTTCCTCCAGGAGCACCACCCACCCCTTCTCGGAAACCGGGGTCTTCCTCACACCCTTCCTCTCCCCCAAACCAAGAGTCTGCACTTCCTGAACCAAAGTCTGCTTCTTCCGTGTTCACACACGACAGTGTCAACAGTTCTCGCATTCTCCATCCCCTGCTAGCATCCCCCCTCTGACACGCCTGCCTCCACAGCCTTGGACCTCACACGCCCCACCCCCCCTCCCCGCACAGCCTGGGCCCTCCCGCATGCCTCCTCTTGCACCCTCCCCTCACACACTCCAGGGCCCCCTCACAGCCTCCCCTCACAGCCTCCCCTCACACCCTCGGAGCCCGCATGCCCTCCCCGCACACACTCCCGGTCCGCACAGCCTCCCCTCACACCCTCGGAGCCCGCACACCCTCCCCTCACACCCTTGGAGCCCGCATACCCTCCCCGCACACACTCCCGGCCCACATAGCCTCCCCTCGCCCTCCTGGCCCGCACCCGCCAAGCCCCTCTTCCGGGTCCCGCCCGCCCGGCCTAAGCGGCCTACAATGCGGCCGCACAGGCCCGCGCCCTCGGGAATGCGCCCGGCCCGCACACTCACCCGCGCGCGGCGGCGGGGCCCCGGGCCCGGCTCCCGGAGCGGCGCGGCGCGGCGCGGCCCATGCGCTCAGTGGCGGTGCGGCGGGCGGGACCCGGCGGGGGCGCGGCCCGGGGCCGCCCCCATCCCGCGGCGGCCCGGAGGTGGGCGCGGGGCAGGCCGCGGGGCGCCGCCGAGGCCGGCTGCCGCTCTCCGTGGCCTGCTCCGCGGGGACGCGGCTCCGGCCCGACTCCAGCCGGTCCTGCGGCGGCGGCGGCGGCGGCCGCGATCGCTTCCCTGAGCGGAGAGCCGGAGCCCAGACGCAGAAGCCCAGGCCGGAGCGCCCCCGCCGGCGCCGCCCGGAAGTGCGGGGGCGGGGGCAGGGAGTGGGGCGGGGCCAGGAGCGTGGGGCGGGGCCGGGACGTGGGGCGGGACTGAGTGTGGGGCGGAGCCGCAGCGTAAAGCTGGCGGAGAGGGTGGGGCGGGGCCGGGACCGCTAGAGGGAGCCACGGTGCACAAGCAGGGCTAAGAACGTGTGGGCGGAGCCTCTAACACGGAGGCGGGGCCAGGTCTGTGGGCGGGGCCGAGAGTGGCAGACGGAGCCGGAGCGCAGGGAAGGGCGGAGCTTGGAAAGAGGAGGCCCCCGCCTCCGCGGGCCCAGAGCGCCCAGGCGGGCTTGGGGCGTAAGGCGAGGCAGAGCTAGGGGGCGCGGTCAGATGCACTGATGTGGGGTTGGGGCCTTGGGCGTGCCGCGCGGCCGGGACCCTGTCGAGGGGAGCCGGAACCGGCGGCGGGAAACTGGGCTCGTCCCCCTGGGCGGTGGCGTCCCGGAAGGCGGCGTCGGGGGACGCCCCCGCGAGGTTCCCTGAAGGACCCCGGCCACGGGAGGCCCGGCCCGGTGCACACAGCGAGCGGACAGCCGGCCCCGCATCAGGGCACACGCCAGGTCGCAGCCCTTTTCTGCCGCCCACACCGGTGTCCACTGGCCCAGGGCTCCCGAGGTCGGCCCGCACCCAGCCAGCCTCCCACCGGCTCGGGGCGAGCAGCTTGTGCCCGGGCAGACGGGGTGGCCAGAGGGACTGGAGACCTCGGGGCTCCCTGCCCGCCGGCCCTGGACAGGAGGACCTTTGCAGGTGGCCCTGGACGGCCACCAACTACCGGCGCACTGAAGGAAGCAGATGTCCAAAAGTTGGGTGGTTGGAGGGCAGAGCCAGGCTGACCGGGAGCTGAGCCCCCGTGATGTCCAGCTCCTGTCTCCACCTTCACCATGCCTGCTGCCCCCTGGCTGGCCAGGACCCTGAGAAGGTGGGCCAGGGCTCTCCCCTCCCCAGGTCCTCAGGCAGTCTGGACTCAGACAGGGCCAAGGCACACAGTGGGTAAGAGGTGTCTGATAATGCTGGCTGTCACTTGGGCAGTAGCCCCAACTGCCAAAGAGCTGTGCTTGAGACTGGCTGAGACCCCACCTCGGCTGGGCCTGCCTGCCTCAATTTCTCCCTGGCACCATCCAGGGTCTGGACAAGGGCTCCCCTTCCCACCACTGCCTGCGGGTCCCATTCGCCCAGGCCAGCCTGAGAGCAATTGCTTCTGGGTGTCCCATTCCCTGCACCCACCATCCCTTCCCCCCAGCTGTCACCTTGGCAGCTCTTGCCTGACCTGCAAGCCTAGCTGGCAAACTCCATGTTGCCCGCCCACCACCAACTCAGATGTGAGCACCACGGACATATGTGAGCACCAGGAATTGATTACTGCCCCTAAGGAATCACTTCTACGATGCCCCATGACCACCCAGGACCCTGTCCTCCACAGAGCCACGCCAGGCCTGGCACCTCGAGCAATGCCCCCAGCAGCCTCCAGGGGATGGCTGTACCCCCATTTTACAGAAGAGGAAGCTGCAGCTCAGGCCACAAAGAGACCTGCTCACCTCCCAGCCCAGGGCTCCCCAACACCTCATCCACCCCACACCTTCCCCAACAGCCCTCATCTGGCCTGCTCTCTGGTGCCCATAGCCTTTCAGGACCCTTCCCTGACATCTCCTCCACACCACCCTCCCTTGGGTGCCTCTGGTCACTTGCCCACCTTCATGTTTCTACTACCCTGCCCCCCCAAGTCCCCCACGTCACCTCTAATGCCACCACACCTTCTCCTGGACACTGCTCACCCTTGCTGCCCACCCTCATCCTTCATAGCTCCCAGGCAAGGGCAGAAGTCCCCGCTCAGGGCACCCTGAGCCACCAGCCACCTCCCAGCAGCTGCCCCTGGTGGTGCCTTCCTGTGTGAGCGGGTACAGAGGCATCCCAGCCCCCAGCCGCTGCCAGCCGGCCTCCTCCGGGACCCGGCACAGCATCCGCTGCCCAGGGTTTTGTAGGAAAGTGGGGCAGTGAGGGATGGGGACCGGGAAGCATCCCCAGCCTGCCAAGGGCCCAGGCCACCTCCTAGGGCCATCACCACACCTCAGGGCAGGCTGGGCAGGGGCTGGGGCTGCGGGTGAGGACAGCACATCACAGGAGCTGCCCTGCTGAACCCACACTGGCCCCACTAGGGTCCTGGCGGCAGGTGTCACTCTCACCTGCATGCAGCTGGGATGGCCTCAGGCCTCGCAGTGCTGGCCATGGGAGACGCCCTTGCAGCTCCTCCCCCACCTTGTTCAGCCTCAGAGACTTCGAGGAGACAGAGTGGTGACCCTCATGGCACAGCATGGTCTCTGTGGGGTGTGGGAGTCCTGGACAGACAGCAGGACTTCCTGGACATTGGCCCTCAGGCTGCCTCCCCACTCCCAGACACGGGCCCTCCACGCTTGCCTTGGTTCTGCAGAGCCACTGCTGCGGCCAGGCCAGGCTCCCAGGGTTGTGTCCACGTCCATCCTCCTCCTGGCGCATGGCAGCAGGTGTCCCCAGGCCCTGGGACCAGAATAAGGCCCTCGGGCTTTTGGCTTCTCAGGGCCCCCGCCCTGCAGGGACAGGAAGGGAGTCAGAAAGCTTGGACTATACGCAGCAGCCCTGCCATGGTGGGTTACGGCTGTGGGCATGGAGGGGACATTGTCTGAGCAGGGTGGGGTGGGGGTGGGCCAGATAAGGGAGCTCGGTGAAGACTCTGAAGAGAGGGAGGGCGGCCCTGGGGGCCTGCAGTGGAGCAGGGGTGAGCTGGCAGGGGGACTGCATCAGCCACCTGGAGCTGAGACCAGTCACGGAGCCATGGGAGCCTCCCTTCTGAACAGGCCAGTCCCGAGACGGAGCCACGTCCTTTCTTTACAGAGGCCCTTTAAAACCCAACTCCCCTTCTCTGGGAGCAGGAGTCTGCCACTAGAGGCTTCCATTTGATTAACTGGGGACAAAATTCATTCAGGCTTTCCCGGAACTAAACGAAAAACTTAAGAGCAGAAATGAGGGCCGGCCTGGTGGCTTAGCGGTTAAGAGCGCGCGCTCCGCTACTGGCGGCCCGGGTTCGGAAGCCCCGGCGCACACGGACGCACCGCTTCTCCAGCCATGCTGAAGTCGCGTCCCACATACAGCAACTAGAAGGATGTGCAACTATGACATGCAACTATCTACTGGGGCTTTGGGGAAGAAAAAAAAAAAAAAAAGGAGGAGGATTGGCAATAGATGTTAGCTCACAGCCGGTCTTCCTCAGCAAAAAGAGGAGGATTAGCACGGATGTTAGCTCAGGGCTGATCTCCCTCACAAAAAAAAAAAGGAGCAGAAATGAAATTATTTTCTTCAACTTAGACGAAAAAGGAATACTTTGAAATAAACTGAGCTTGGAAGCCTCACACGTGTTCGTCCGCTTGGCTGAGAAAGCTCATGAAAAGTGACCCAAAGGAATCCCCCTGGGAGGCACCCAGGAGGCACGCCAAGGCGCGGCCTGATGCGCGGTGGGGAACACCAGCACCAGAGAAAGAGCTACAGAGATGGGACACTGTGCGGCAGATCCCCATGGTCTTCCTGGGTGGGTGCACAGGACAGGGCTTCTAGAGGTGGGGGTGGGCGGGCAGGCTGGGGAGGGAGGCCTTGACTTATCCAGTTCTGACCAATGAGCAGTGGACTTCCCTGTGAGGCGCAGCCCCAGTCACACTGGCCAGCCACCTTCCTGGCCGTAAGCCCAGCACCCTGGGCTCCATCTCTGGCCTGAGTGTCCTTTTTCCATCCGTTCTGAGCTCGGGGGAGGGCAAGGTGTTGTTTGTGCCACCATCCCAGGCCCAACAGAGGGTGCAGAGATGTTGCACCAAGATGGAGAGACATAACACCAAGGAGAAAAGCTAGGAGACAGTGCGTGCATGGTGCCTGCTTTTGTGAGCACAGGAAATGTGGGTATACAGTCAAGAAGACTGAAGAACCATCCTGGAGCATTAACACCGGTTGTTGCTAGACAGCAGGATTGGGGTGGGCTCCCTTCTCTTCTTTGTGCCTTCAGGAAGAAGTTCTACAACGATGTTGCTGTTATGATCACGTGGAGACCCTGAAGTTCTGCAGCAGCGCCATCTCTCCATCAACGCTCAGTATAAGTTAACCCATTGGAGCAGCTCGGGCAGAGGGTTGAGAACTGGGGGACGACAGAGCTGACCCATTGGGCAGTGCTGGGCAGGGTGGCAGGCCCTGTGCTGTGCCTGTGGCAGTCACCCAGAGTTGGCCCCGGGACCAGTGAAAAGGTGCCACCTCGAGCTTCCTGGGCCGGCCCAGCTTCCCGTGGGCACTCTGGGCTGGAGCTCCCTGGGCCCCGACTCTGCATCTGGCAGGTCCCCCCGCCTCTTTCCTCCTGTGTTTGGCTCCTCTCGCCCTTCACACTGGGGCAGTTGTGTTGTCCAGGCTGGCATCTTGCATCCCTCTTGCTGTCTGGAATTCTCTCGCCAGCCCTTCAGCTGAAGCTGCCTCAGGCAGACGCCCTGGGAGTGATCTGGGGTCCCGCGGCCAAGCTGGGGAGGTACAGGGACGGGAGCAGGCCTTTGCCTCAAACAGGTCAGCTCCAGTGTCAGCCCAGTGTCCACCGCTGCATGCATGATACCCGGCGTGACTGTCACCTTCCACCTGGCTGCTGTATATCTTCCTGTGCTGATGGTTCCTGTCCTAAGGGACATCGTAAGCCACATTCAGGGCTTGTCACACCTTCCCTGCTCTCCCGACACAGGTGAGGAGGTCCCCCCACAGGGGCACGTGGCAGCATCTCACAAAAGGCCACTGTGGTCACTGTGCACTGTGCTGTTTCCCACTCACTCTCGGTCCAGGGTCCCCGCCTAGCCAGTCAGTGTCATGCTTGTCTGCATGGACGACTCACCCAGCAGACCTGACACAGCCCCCCACAGCCCCACTGGCCCCCATGAGTCAAGGGTCAGGCCCAGGGCTGACAGGGCAACAGTGGCATGGCGGCAGATATGTGGCCCCAAGGGCAGGGCATTCCATCCCAGGGTGCCCTCCACACCCTGACTCAAGTCTCACTTCGTGTCCTGAGGGCGTCCTGTTACCCAGGCTGAGGGGCACAGTAGGGATACCTTCCCACACTGCTTTTCTGGAGGATTCTGACCCTAGGGACGTGTCCGGGGGTCCAGGAGATGGTTGAGTAGGCTCAGGGCTAAAGGAGCGGCATTGAGGGTTTGAGGTCCGAGATGGGCCCCACTGGCCACAAGGGCCTGGGAAGGATGAGGGGAGAGCAGCCCGCCCACCACCAACCCCGCACCTCCCCAACTTGGGAGCCTCAGGGATGTGAGGGGTGCCGCCCGGCCTGCCTGGCTCCCACCTCCCTGGACTCTTGAGCATCTGCCTGTGTCTCAGGCCAGCCAGTGGCTCTGGGTGAGCCAGAGTACCCTCCCTGGCAAAATGAAGGTCCTGACCCAACCCTGCTGGCCTCAGAGGCCCGTGCGCAACCCTTGGTGAATGGGCCAGGCCGTGGGGTGGAGCCACTGCTGGCCGTGGCCCAGGTCAAGTGTCTCAAACTCGTCACAAGAAATGGGAATGGCCTGCTGGCCTCCCCCAACCCCAGGGACGGTGGTGTCTGAGTGGAGGGGCAGTGCTGCTGAGGGGCCTCCAAATTCTGGAAGCAGCAGGGGAAGTCACCTTCCGGGCAGCCTCAGGTATGCCTGCCCTCCTGCCAGGCAGACTTTCACCCTTGTCCTTGCTGTTCCCTCACAGGGAATGCTCTTCCCTGGCCTCACCACCCCATCCCGGAAGGCCTCTCCCAGTGCTGAGAGCTCGTGTTTTTCCTTTCACTGGACCCACCTCATTCAGCCCCTGCAGGCCTGCACGGTCCCAGAGACCAGAGGCCACCCCTTGAGCTGCAGTGAGGGGACCTCGTGATGGGAGGCAGGCCAGCTGCAGGACCCACAGCTCAGGCCCTCCATCCTGCTGTCCCGCGATGTCTCTCTCGGCTGCCTAGGAGCCCTGTGGCTGCCGGGGCCAAGTTCTAAGTACGTGATTATGTATGCCGGGGTCCCTGGGCCCTTTGTTGCCACGGAGTCTGCCGTGGCACACAAAAGTGCACTGGATTAGCCACAGTGGATTAAAAGATTTGCTTCTCAGGATTTACCTAATAACCTAACAATCGCGCTGACGGAGGCTTTGAACCTCCAGGACACGCTCACCCAGCCATCTGGGAGCTCTCAGCCTCTGCGGGCAGCAGGACAGCAGTCGGGGTGATTACAGGCAGCCACCGCCTGTCCTTACCGCAGCTCTGCCGGTGGCCAGGCCTGCACTCTCAGCTCCTGCCAGGCCCGTCTAGGCTGAACTTGGGACGGGACCAGACTCCATCCAGGAGAAGAAGGTGGAGGCCCAGGTGCGGGGACGAGGCCCAGCCAAGACGGCCTTCCAGGGGGTCTGCTGCCTGAGGCCAGGTGTGGGTCGTGGGGACCAGGCCTCACCAGCACCGGCCGTGCCCCCTGGGCGCATCCACATGTCGCTCACAGCAGTGAGGACACGAGCAACATGCAGCGTGGCCGTGGTGGGTGAGTGACATGCCAGGCTCCACCATGCCACAGCGCACAGCCCCACTGCCATCGCCCCACGGTGCGCGTTTCTACACACACGCGTGCGCTCGCACACACGCGCGCACACACAAACACATACACACGTGTCCCTCTTTGATTTCCAAAGGACACTCCATTTACAAGCTCTTAATCGCAGCTGCCTTTTCGGGGCCTGTCCTCTGAAGTCCCGAGTAATGGGATTTGGCACTTCTGATCCATCTTGGGCTGGCCGCTCCCCGTTATAGGTAGACATTTTTTTCCTTTTTCTGCTTCTTTTTTTCTTCTCGAAAAAATGCTCCTTAAACCGCACTGAGTTGACATGGCTTGTCGCCTAGTCCTGGGAGCGGTGGCTGGGAGAAGGGCTGGGTGGCCGTTATGCCGAGGGCCCCGGCCAGTTGGGGGTCTTTGATGCCGCCTCCACGTGAAATCTGACATGAAAGACCTACGAGCAATTTCGGGACCCCAGTGCGGGGGGTTCGTTCTGCCTCGTGCTGCTTCCTTTGTCTCTCCCACGACCCTTCCTTGGGAAGTCTGGGCAGAGGGTCCCAGGGTGAGGGTCTGGGTGTGGGGGTGGGTGTGCATGCACGTGAGGGTGCACAGGGCGGGGTGGGCTGAGGACAGGGCCTCAGCCACGAGAACAATGGGCAGCAGGGAGCATGTCCACCTGTCCACCTGTCCGTCTGTCCACCCGTTTGGCTTACCTCACCTGCCTGGCTCCATGTGCCTGCTGGCGCCCCACCATCCCGCAGTCCGCCATGATGGGCTTGGCCGTCAGTCCGAGCACTTTTAGCCACTCCAGGAAGCGGGTCCCTGCTCTTGGCCACTGTGTGGCTGGGAGGGAGAAGCGTGACTCCAGGCTGCAGCTCAGGCTCCCACCGCCGATTGGCTGAGGCGGGGACCAGATGACGGCCTCGAAACCCTATGGTAGCCATGGCAACCAGCCCCTTTAGACACCGCCACCCCCGAGCCACTCCTGACTGCTGGGGGAGCAGGCAGCGCCGCCAGTGGGCCACACCAGGGTCCCCTCGGCGGGTCAGGTCAGGCATGGCTGGATGGCAGCTGCTCCTGCACGCGCTGTTGAGTGTTTTCATGGGTGTGTGTGTTTCACGCATGTCCAGTGTGAGAAGTCCCTGTCCCTCTCTTGGGACATGTCCTAGGCCACTCTTTGCCCTGCCTGATCCTCTGGTAGAGGCAGGAACAGTGTCCTTGCAGCCCATGCTAAGAGGAGGACTTCAGGTCAGGCTTGCCCCAGGGGCTGGAGGCCAGGCCCAGTCTGGTGAGAAGACAATGGGTGAGGGCAGGAGGAGGAAGAGTAGGGGACTCCCCAGCCCCAGGGAGCAGAGCCAAGCTCTCGATCCACCTCAGATCCCAAAGGGCCTGCCAGTTTCATCTCTGCCTGCCAACCCCTCCTCCGCACTCTCATTAGCCTGTTGAACTCACAGACACACTCACAGTCCCCTCCCAAGAGCCTTCAGAGGCCCCAGCATGGCCCTACTGCCCCACAGACCTGGTGTCTCCACCTGGCAGGACTCTGGGACTTCACCACACTAGGCACTCTCCAACCCTGCGGAAACTGGCCACACACATGTGACTGTACCTGCTCTTCCCTTGGCCTGCATCCCCAGGCACCACCAGCCCCTCGGTGAGGCCTTCCCAGATGTCTCAAGACCAGGGCTTCTCAGTGAGAGCACATGCAGCATCACTTCAAGGACTGACCATCCAGGGTGTCGCAGAGCACTGAGTGCCCAGGGCCACCCCACCCCATTTCTGTGACAGTCCCTGGCCTGTCCAAATGCTCCTGGGATCAGCACCACCTGGTCAAGGGTCCCATGAATGCCACCTGAGAGCCTGGGGAGGCCATGTCCCGCTTCCTGGTCCAGGCCCAGCCCACCTGCTGAAGAGCAGATCAAGTAAGAGCAGCAGCAAGGCTGCGAGGAGCAGGTGTGAGCCTCCAGCCCCTGGGGAAGAGGCCGGGGCTGAGGCAGGCCCAGAGGCTGCTGAGGAGGCCACTGCCAAGGCCAGAAGGTCCCAGGAGCCAGGGGGAGCCTGGAACACAGGTCCACAGGGTCGCACATCCAAGGGAACGGGCTCAGGGCAGGCCAGGCCAGGCCCAGAGCCACAGGGTGCAAAGTCTGCTCAGCCAGCCCCCTGGACTTGGTCTCAGATTTTTTGACACTGCCTGGCCCCACCCCAAGCCACCGTCACAGGATAGAGCCCCCAGCCTCAAGGGCTTCCCCTACCCTGCTGGATGCCACCAGCAGACAGGTCTTGCCCAGGGAGACAAGACTGTGTCTTGTGATTGGAGACACAAGCCTGAACCAGCTAGGGGTAGTGGAGAAGGGTCCAGGAGCTGGAACCCCATTTTGGGGCTCATGGTGAGCTGAGGGAGGGCTCCAGCGTGCTGTGGCAGAGGGTGCCAGACAGCTCAGGGCTAGCAGGGGTGGGAGGGAGAGGGGTTGGAGGAAGTCTGGAGCCAGCAGAAGGGTCAAGGGTGCACAGTGGATGGTAAAGGTGGAGGTGAGGTCCAAGCACAGGCCCAGGGAAGGGCGGACAGTGCAGGCAGGTGGACCTCACAGCGGCCCGTCTGCTCCCAGCACCCTGACGGGGCCCAGGACTCCCCTGATCTCTCCACACCCGCCACCCTGCAGCCGGTGCACACCTGAGCAAGACTCAGGTGAGACCCTCAGGGTGAAGGGTCAGGCAGCACTGGGCCGTCCTTCCTGGCCTTGGTCGCCCCACCTCTAGATGGGGTTGATCCTCTCGCCCTTCCTGGGACTCGGGGACATTGGAACGAGACAGTGGACACAACAGGGCCTTGGGACATGATGGTGTTGATGGCCATGCTCTCGTCAAGGACCCCTCCCCAGTCCATAGTCACAGTGATGGTCCACTCTCATGTCCATGGCCCAGCCACAGCCCTGACACTGAAGCTGATTGGTTGGGCTGTTGTCATGAAAACACATGGGCTTAGCCAATCCTAGGACACACAGCAGAGGGAGGGGGCTTGCCCCTGAGGGGTCCTGGAGGGCTGGACCCAGCTGGTAGAGGACAAGGGCGCGGCCTGCTTGCCCACCGTGGGCCAGGGCAGGGCAGCTCCGGCTTCTGCAGGTTTGACCTCGGTCAGTACAAACCCTCTGCCACAACCCAGGGGCCAAGGGGGGATCTGCAGGGTCCCAGCAAGACACAGACACAGCAACCAAGGATGGGCAGAGCTGTGGTCGATGGGAGGAGACGAGGAAGGCAGCTCAGGGCCTAGAGCAGGGGACATAAGCCCAGATGGGCTCCCCCAGCTCAGCTCCTGCTTCTGTGTGCTGCGTGTGGGTGAGGGCAGTCCATGCGTCCTCCTCCTTGTCCTCACCCCGGAAGGTGGAACAGCATGGTGGATCCAGCCTGAAGGGGCCTGGCCCTGGATTATTGTTTTAATTGGGGTGGGGGACAAGTCCGTCATTCACTGAGAGCTTCTTAACCCTTCCTGAGTCAAAGATATTTGTGAGAATTTGATGAAATTGATGCTGCCCCCTACCAGAAAAAGGCTCATGTTTTGGAGATTCAGGGCCAAGGCCACACTCAGACCCCCACCTCAGGCCAGCCTCAGGTTTCGGCGAGATGAGTGACCTGCTGAGGCCATGCTGAGCTCCCCCTACTAGCCAGCAGCACTGGAGGCCAGCCTGGGCCATCCTTGTGGTAACCCCCAGGCCCTGGGGGAAGCAGAGCCACAGGCCGGGATGCGCACATTCTTGCTCAGCCCACCAGTGATGACAGGGAGACCGAGGCATGGGTCCACTCCCTCCCCACTGTGGCCCACAGCAGACCCAGTCCCCACCCTGCTCTGACCACTCACCCTGTGCCAGCCCCAGGTCCCTTGGGGCCCCAGGATTCTGACACATGAACCCTACAGGAGCTGGCAGGAGCCCCTCAACCTGTAGCCTCAGCAGGGGCAGGGAGAGCAGGTGGGCAAGGGGTGACTGAGGGCCAAGGTCAGAGAATGGGGGATGTCCTGGGTGCACACTGCAGGGGGGCCACACGACAGGCCGAGGGGCTGGGAAGGGCATCAGTCTGACTCCGTTCAGGGCTGACATGAAAACCATGCTGTGGACACGAATGTGGGAGAGCTGGCGCATCCAGAACTCCACCGATTGGCTGAAGCCAGGGGCTGTGGTTCGGACAACAGGCTGGGACTTGCTGGCCCACCAGAGTAGGGACAGGAGTGGGCTGGGCATTGTCAGCTTTTGATAAAATTTTTAAAAAAACTGGGCCGGCTCCGTGGCTTAGCGGTTAAGTGCGCGCGCTCTGATGCTGGCAGCCCGGGTTTGGATCCCGGGCGCGCCCCGAGGCACCACATCTCCGTCCAACCCGAGGCCGAGTCCCGCGTACAGCAACTAGAAGGATGTGAACCTACGACATACAACTATCTACTGGGGCTTTGGGGGGAAAAAATGAATAAATAAAATCTTTAAAAAAAAAAAAATTAAAAACTGTTCACCAAGCAGGGATGTTACATGAGGAAACACTGCTGTGCAGGAAGATTCAGCACGCGTGGGGTCCAGAGGTGCCCCGGAGGAGCTGGGGACAGAGACCTCCGGGCACCCCCCCAGGCTGACCCAAGGCAGGCCCCGACCCTCGATGACTTCCTTAGGAGCCCCGGGATCTCCGGGGCCCTAGTTCAGCCATGACCACTGGCTGGCTACAGGCTTCCTCCAGCCTCTGCCTCCAGGGGAGCCCAGCACCCCTCAGACAACTGCCAGGAGCAGGGCAGGTGGACCCCTCCCTGTCCTCCCAGAGACCCAGCTGGGTCTCAACGCTCAGGACTTCCAGATAAGGGCCAGGGAAGAGGCCAAAGCACCCTCAGATCTCAGAGCAGAAAAGGCCTCAGGGTGCCTGGCTTAGTCTCCTCCTGGGAGCCACATGCCCACCCGGGGTGAGGTGTGGGTCAGTCGAGGCAGGGGCACCCAGGTCATGCCCCTGCAGGCCCATGTGGCCTCCACCTCCCGCACAACCGTGACAGGTGGTGCTGTTGGACGCTCCTGACTCAAGGCCTTCCCTGCAAGACGCCGCCGCTGCCACCCAGAGCCGCAGAGGGTGCTCCCGCCCCGAAGGGCACACCAGCACAGACACCCTCCAGTCACTCCCAGAGCCAGGCCACAGCCTCCCTGCCTCTGCTCTGCAAAATGTTCCAGAACAGGCAGAGACGTGCAATGCGAAGTGGGCTCTATTGCAGGATGCCTTCAACTATACTGGACTCTCTCCCAGAGGAAAGAAAAATCAACCTTGGTCACAGTTCAGCTAGCCACCACCACCCGTCTCAGCTGCCTCCCAGGTGTCCGGGGCAGGAGGTGACAGAGTCAAGGACTACGCGGGAGAGCTCCGGTCCTCCAAGTGATGCAGCACACACACGGCCCTGCTCAGACTTTACTCGAGCTGCCCCCAGAGTGTGTGACCCCACCTCAGCGGGGCCTCCGCTGCAGGACGGAGCATGGACCACAGAGGCAGCAAGGAGGCCCCAGGGATCTAGGGATGCTGAGACAAGAGGCCCCCAGGGACCTCCACAAAGCCCTCCCCACCCCAGGAGCTGCACGGCCAGCACACACAATAACAGGTTCACCCACTGCCCACGAGTGGCCAATGCCACCACCACAGGCTCTGTGTCCACGGTGCCAAAGGGCAAGGGGCTGGGCTGAGCCTGGCCATCAGGCCTGGGGCACTACGCGGTCACTTCTCGCTGGTCTCTTCGCACCACCACCGGCTCAGACAGTGCCTCCTGCTGAAGCCGCTTGATCAGCAACTCCACGAAGACCTTGAACAGAGGGACAGGGTCCTACGGGGGAGACAGGATCATGGTGAAGCATTCTGGGGAGGGTGGGAATCCAGCTGCTGCTGGCCAAATACTGAGAGGACCGAGCCCCTCAGGCCTGGCCACAGGGCCAAGCAGGGCTGTTTGCCCCCCCCAGCCCCCAGCCCAGAGGGCAGTGCCCTATCCAAGAGACAGGGACCACCTTCCCTTGGGGACGCGGGGATCAGGCGCCTGCCCCTGGCTTCCCTCCTAGGGGCCCTGTGGTCGCAGATAAACCGAGAGAGGGAATGGTACAGCGGGTGCCGTGTCATGGGTGGGCTCCCTTTCCCGGCAAGCACCACAGGTTCCAGACCCTTCTAGGGGCAGACCCCAAAGGGCTCAACTTGATACAGGGGAGATCCTGGGGGCCAAGGGGACACCAGGCAGCCAAGTAAACCGTCGGTGCCAAGAAGCCAGCTCTTGTCACCAAGTCCTTCTTCTATGAACCTATGAAGCTGGCCAGAGGGAGCAGGGGAGGGTCAGGACCTCGTGGAGAGAGAGCATGCTGGGCACACCCCACAGGACTGTGGCTGCGGCTGGGCAGCCGTGCAGGTGGCTCCTCCCCAAACCCACCTGAGGCAGTGGCCCCTCGTCCAGGCTCCCCCGGGCAGCGCACCGCCCCATCCTGTCTGACTGCTGGTGCTCAGCAGCTGTGCCCGCCAGAGAAGACAGGGTAGCTGGCACTCACACATGCTCACCTTCTCCTCCAGAAGCCTCTGCTTCTCCACAGCCTCCTCCAGCGTCAGGCCGACCCACTCGGCCTCCGCCTCCTGGACGACAAACTCCTGGGCAGGCAGAGACAGGGCACGCAGTGAGGCCAGGGGCGGCTGACCAGGGGGCCCACGGGTGCAGGAGGCAGAAGCCGAAGCCCTCACCTTGTACTTGTCGTAGATGGCCGCCCTCCTCTCAGGGTCGTCCGGGTGCAGCTGAGGGTCCCGTCGGGCAAGCCGCAGCAGCATCCCTCGCTTCAGGTCCATCCCGAACTTGGAGCACAAATCTTCCTTCGGGGTCTAGCAGGAGGCTACGCATGGGACCAGGTGCTGCCGGCGGGGCCCGCCTACCCTACCAGCCACCTCACCTGGCTCCTCCCCAGCCCAGCAGAGCACGTCAGGCCAGGGAGGCAGCCCAACACCCAGACCAGAACAGAGGATGGGCCAAGGACAGGGAATGCGGCAGCTGTGCTTACTCGGGCCGGAGGGTGAGACAACTGCCCACAGACGCTCCTCTGGGCAGAAAGCCCCCACTGAGGCTTTCTGGAAAGGGGCATGTTCCCATTTGCATTTCACTGGTGACTATCCACCTCCACTATGGCGCTGTTCTGGCCTCCCTTGAGTCTCTGACCAGCCACGAGACCCCACTGTGTGTTGCCACTTGCCTTGAGGATGTAGAAGTCAAACCCATAGGCCTCATCGATGAGGTCCAGGGTCCGCATGGTCACGGTCACGGTGAACTTTGTGTCCAGGATCTCACTGTAGAGCTCGCGCTGGAACAGCTGTGGCTTCCACACCTTCTTTACCCTCTTCGAGAGCTGAGGGAGCAAGAGACATTGTGAGAAGCTGCTGCTTCTCCCGACAGACCCGAGGGAGGCCCAGGGCACTTCCTGAGACTCAGGATGTGGAGCTGGCTGTCCACCCAGAGGTCAGCTTCTCCCCAGCTGGCATGACACCCCCAGACCTTGCCCAGGCTGCTGGTGTGTGTTCCAGACACTCCAGACACACAACCCTAACTCCATGGTTCACGGGTCAGCACACTCCAAACCAGCGGCCAAGGGACCAAAGGCAAAGGGACACAAGCCTCCGCTACAGGAGAGCAGCCCCTCCAGGTTTCCCACCAGAGGCAGCACAGCGTGGGGACAGATGGGAGACCTGCTGCCAGGTGAGTCTCCAGCCTTCCTAAGTGTGATTAAGAGGTGGGAGCACCAGCCTTGTAGGTGTCATGAGAAGTAGGCAAACTCTGGCAAGTCAAGCTGACAGGTGACCACAGACCTCATGCCCCCCACCTCCTTTCAACACACAGGCCTCCTCCCCAACCTCACACTTGATCTGGGCCGCCACCCCAGGGCCCTTGCACTTGCTGTTCCTGTGGCCCACCACATCTAGGATACCCAGTTGGTTTTACAAGTAGTAGTGTTTGCCACATTGTAACTTCACTCATTAGAATTCTTCTTGGATAGAAGTGTCTCCACCAGACTGTAAGTCCCCAGGGCCGGTCGGCACCCCTTTTGCTCTCCAGGCACCTCGGGAGCCCAGCACAGAGCCCAGAGCAGCAAAGCCCGGGAAGTCCCCCTGAAGCCTGCCGCGCTAACCAACCTTGTCGTTGTTGACGTATCTGTGGCCCAGGATCCAGCCCTCACCGCCCCAGAGCCCCCGCTGGGACTCCGCGGGGTAGTGAATCGGAATGGGCACGTCCTCCACGCGCTCCCGCTGCCCGTTCTTGGGGTTGATCTTGAACTTGGCCCCGTGCGGCCTGTAGTGCACGGGAGCGGGCGTGCGCGCCTCCTCCAGGGAGCGCAGGTAGTGGCGGGGCAGGCGCGCGCAGATGCCCTCCCGCAGCCGGAGCTGCTGCCACAGGCGGACGGGGACCTTGTGCAGGGGCATCGGGGCAGCCTGGGGAGCAGGGGGCCGTCACGCCGCCGCCCCCCGGACCTCGCGAGGACCCGAACCCGACCTCGACCCCGGCCCGACACAGACCTGACACCGGTCAGACCCCCGTGCGGACCCGACCTCGACCTGATCCCGGCCAGACCCCCCGCGCGGCCCCGACCCCGACCTGACCCCCGACCCCAACCCGACCCCAGCCGGGCCCCCCGCGCAGCCCAGGCCCCAACCCCCGGCCCAATCCCCGACTCCGACCCTGACCTCCGCGCGGCCCCGACTCGGGCCCGATCCCTGACCCCGATGCCCCCGCGCGGCCCAGACCCGGGCTGTGCCTCCTACCTCCGGGAGCTCCCAGCCCCGCCGGAACAGGAAATCGCGCCGCGGCGCCGTGCCCTCCCCCCGCGGCTGACTGGCTGCAAAGCCCGTCCGTCTGCCCTCGCCCCGCCCCTTCCGGTCCTCGGGGACCCTGAACGCCGCCGGGCGCCGTCGGCGACAGCGGCGGGAGTCCCGCGGGCGGTAGCCCGGGGTCGGGCTTGCCATCCGCGGTCTCACCAGCCCTTCTTCCCAAGGAGTGCAGAAACAGTGTAGAAACTCGTTCGCGTGGAAATATTACTGTAGAATATTAAATTCACCAATTACAGCGAAATCAGAGCTACAGAAAAATAGATCTTAATGTCTTAAAAATTTTTACCCTAAAAAACACCATATATAAATGTTTCCCCTTTACAAGCCTAGAGAATGCTCGAGTGGCCAAGTGCAGGGTGACTGGGGGTGGGGGAGGCCTCCAGGGAGGGGACACCCTGGACAAGACCCAGAAGGGAAGCCCCAGGGCCAGAAGGTGGGAGGGCCGAGTGTCCCGGACCCTGGGCTTCGGCGACCCCAGCTGACCCCGTCCGCACCCCTCACACTGACAGCAGCCCCCTGTACTCTGGCCATGGGGAGGGGAGGGCATGGCTTCTCCTCTTACCCTACTTCCCCTACAGAGGAGGGAGAAAGTCCCCTCCCCAAACATGTGGTGGGCCAGTGCAGGGTGGCAGCCATCACCTCTGCTCCTGGAAACAACTCAAGAGGATGCTCCCCAGACAAGGGCCCAGGAACCCAGGGTGGGTGGGGACACAGAGCTGGGGCAGGGTGTGCCCCGTGGTGCTAGCACCCCTGGGAAGCTCTTCTCAGAGGCCTGCAGCTCCAAATCTGAGAGCCAAAGGGAGGGGAGGGGCAAAGTACGACAGCCAGAAGCCAGCCTCCCCCATGCCACTCATGACAGTTGGCCCCTTCATCTGTCCCCCAGTGCCCATCAGTTTTCTAGTGACTGTGGTCACCTCTCCCCACAGCAACTGGGTGAGGCAGGGGGTATCCTCATGCCCAAGACAGACTGGCATTCAGGGGCACACAGCATCAGAGAGCCGGGGATGCAAGGAGGGCACAGCCCACAGCCTCAGCGGCAGCGGCCCATGGGAGGTGGGCAGGCCTCCCCTGCTCCCGACTCTCACATCACAGCCTCTCAGAGGAACAGGGCAATGGGGAAACCTTTCTCCACATCTCCAACCATCCCCAGGCCAGCAGAACAGAGGCTGCCTTACACAGTACCTGTGGTCAGTCTCTAGGCAGCCAGACCTAGGCTGCCTGGAGCCACTGCAGATACCAGCTAGGACCTGCAGAGGGACTGAGTCAACCAGCTGGCACAAGGGAGTTGGGGGAGTGTGGTCCTCTCCTTGGGAGGAGGAAGCACAATGGTGTGCAGGGCAATTTTATTCAGTTGGAAATCGATCTGGACAGGGTCCCTCTCTCTTGGTCCTGCCCCTGCCTAGAGAGGTCATCATCAAAGCCACAGGTGTCCCTGAGCTGGCCACATCAGGTCACCGTGTACAGCTCCTCCCGGTGGTTCTTGCAGATCTGATAGTGGCAGGTGAGCTTCTTAGAGCAGACCCAGGGCTCGGCGTGCTTGTCACGCGGCGGCAGTAGGAACACTGCGCTCCCTGCCAGCAGCATGTGCCAGATGCTGTGGGTGTAGTAATAGTTGTCACTGGTGATCATGCAGGTGTAGATGGCGATGGCCACAGTGGCCATGGAGATGCCAGGCAGGAGGTAGAAGACCCAACGCTGCCAAGAGGTGGGGTAGCAGTGGCGCCGGTGCCCACAGCGGTACACCTAGAGGAAACCACCACAGGAGCATTGGCACAGGGGGCTGCAGCCACAGCTCCCAGGGGTCCACCCAGGAACATGGCCAGCATGAGGGGCCAGGCTCTCTCCTCCCAGAGCAGGGGTCCGAGAGCGCACACTCTCTTATCCCAATCCCAGGGGAGGGGGTCTGGGCAGGAGCGCTGGCCTGCCCAGCTCCTTACCCACATGGTGACCATGACCACAAAGGCAAAGAGGCAAGGCCCCAGCATGTTCCAGACACCCCTGCGGTCCAGCTGCAGGGACATGGCGAAGACCAGCGTGCCCAGGAGAAACAGAACCTGGGCAAGACACAGGGATGATTGCAGGTCTGTGATGTCTGTGATTGCACAAGGTCCAGCAGGAGCAGGTGGCCTGGGCATGCCAGTCATCTTGCTGTCCCCCACTGCTCCCAGCACCTTGGCCCACCCCTCGGAGCTGCTGGCACACTCTGTCTTGCTCTGCCAGCTGGGAGGGGGGTGCCACTCGTCCAGCTCCTGCAGTGTCTGGACCCCTCACTCCCAGTGACCCATCCACAGGTGAATTTCCAAGGCAAGTAGTTGACCAGGCAGGGCACCAGGGCACACGTCTCCATCGGCCAGGCCCGGCTGTGGCAGAAAAGTCCCCAAGGTGTCCTTGGCACCAGGGACTCCAGGAGCATGGCTGGGAGGTCTGGCCTAGGGTTGGGGCCCCAGGAAAGAGACAGAACAGGGGCCTCACCTAACCCTGCCCACCATCTTCCTTGCCTGGCATCCTCCAGCAGCCAGCACAGTCCCGCCACAGCTGGCAGCGGCTTCTTCCCGCGGGCAACTGGTCATTATGAGAGACGGGAGGTCTCTAAGGGCAGCAACCAGACCCTCTTTCTGGTCTCTCCCTCGACATGCTTCACGCAAGGGCCTCTGCTCCCCCAGAGCCCAGACCCGGGGTGTCAGGGGGTCACTCACGTATTTCAGGGCTGCCTTCAGTCGTGCCATGCAGAGAATGGTGACCCAGATGGACACTCCAGAGCCCAGGAAGTCACAGTACTGCAGGGTGTCGTAGCTGAGGATGCACAGCACGGCCTCCCCTGGCTGGTCGCAGGCGTGGTAGAACTGCGGGGTTGGGGATGGTGAGCAGAGGCCCAGACCTCCCCCCAGTACCCGCGGGAGCGGGGAGGCCTACCGTGGAGAAGAACATGGTGTAGGCGTAGACGGAGGCCTCCACTAGGAGGGAGCGGTGCACGGAGATGGCGATGGGAGCCAGGAACACGAGGTTGCTGAGGGTGAGCAGGAGCGCAGCCACTCTCTGCTGGGCCACGGTCTGTGCGGTGCTGTTGTCCGTGCAGCTCCACCCACGCCAGCCTGTGGACTGACACAACACTGAGGGGGCCAGGCTTGGGGGGAGCACTTCTGAACCTCAGGGCCCACCCCTCACCCAGGGTGTGCAGAGAAGCCCCTTCCTCACCCAGGAGCAGGCTGGGACAGGCCGGGACAGGTGTGGGCAGGTGTGGAGCTCGTGTGGGTAGGTGTAGGCTGGTGTGGGCAGGTGTAGACAGGTATGGGGCAGGCGTGGGCAGGTATAGGCAAGTGTGAGAGGGGTGAGGGTAGGTGTGGACAGTTGTAGGGCACGTGTGGACAACTGAGGGTAGGTGTGGGCAAATGTGGGCCAAGTGTAGACAGGCATGGGGCAGGTGTGCACAGCTGTGGGCAGGTGTGGGTGGGGGAGGCCAAGATCAGGAGGCAGTACCGTCTCTGGGGGTGCTTCTGTGGGCCCACGTGGGGAATTGGTAGGCATAGTAGGAGTGGGGAGGAGGCATCAGCCCATGCTCTGTGGGGCGCTCTCCAGTCTCAGCAGAGCTGAGATGGACTCCCAGAGGAAGGCAGAGGGCTGAGAAGCCAAGGGCAGGAGTGTCCGGAGGCCTCTGGGCCTGGCCCTCACCTGCCTTGCAGCTGCAGCCCGCATACAAGTAGCCGTGTCTGCGCAGCAGAAGACACTGGCCGTAAGGTCCACAGTCGTTCAGGCAGGGCACCAAGTACAAGGTGGTCTCCACGAGGACGGAGGCCTTCTCACATTCCCTGCGGGGAAGGAGCCACAGGAAGGCTGGCTGCTGAGGTCTGCTGGCCAGTACCCCGCCAGTGCTCCCACAGGCTCTTGGACATGTGAACCCAGAATTGAGGCCCCCAGGCTCTGAGCCCTGAAGGACAGGAGCTGTGAGCTCTGCCGAGGCCAAGATGCCCCTTCCCCCTTGCCCTGCCCTGAGTCCCAGTCTGTCTAGGGCTGTGTCCTGGCCCCATCCCCCTCCTTGTGTCCTGGCTCACTGCCTCGGGAGGGTTGGCCAGGTAGAGAAGGGGAATCCCTCGTAACTTCCCGGGAGGGCAGCTGACCCTGCGTGGCTTGCAGGAAGCTGGTCACTCCCAAACTAGGATGAGGGCAGCCCCGTCCACGGTCCTGAAAGCAGTGATTTCCCCCACCCGGTCCAGCTGGCAGCCCCAGGTGGCCTCTGGCCCAGCCCCTAAGTTGACTCACTCAGGACGCTCTGGGCACAAGAGCTGCAGGGAGAGGTACCAATTGTCTGCCTCTGGGTAGGGGATGATGAGGGTGGCATTGCGAGACGAGGCGCTCAGAGACAGGGGATAGCCCTGGAAGAAGGCTGCGGGGGAGGGCAAGGCTTGGTCAGGGGCCACCAGTGTGGCTGGCCGGGGTCACTTGGCCAGACGCTGCCCGCCCATACCTGTGGTGCAGTTAAGCGAAGTGTTGAAGCTGAGGAAGGGCGAGGCGGCGTTGACGCAGACCACTACCCAGGTGTTGTTGGCAAGCACACTCTGGAAGGAGAGCCACACAGCGTCAGCCCAGGCCTGCGGCCGCCCAGAGAGGCAGGACTGGCGTCCACCCCACATTCCCACTCAGTGTGGTACTGGGCGCCGTTCTCTGTGCTCACACTGGCCCAGGGCCCCCCTGGGACCCTCCCCTCCAGGCCTGGGGACATCCAGCTCTGAGCTCACTGCAGCCCCGCTTCCTCAGCCACAGCCCTGGGCCTGCCGACAGGGACCTGCTGCCCTGTAGAGCAGGCCTCACATTCTGCGAATGGAGCCCCTCTTCTGACCCAAGGCCTGCTGGGGTCACTTTGTTGCCTGAAAGGCCACCCAGACCCAGCCTCCGTGCCAAAGTCAGAGCAGGAGGGCCTGAGCAGCATCACTCAGCCCAGGCCGATCTGAGCCCTGAGCTCTGAGCTCTAAGCCCTGAGCCGAGCCACAGGGCGGTCCCAGACAAAGGTACCTTGTTGGCCCATAGGGAGATGGTGAGGGAGCCTCCACTGTCCATGCCCATGTTGAGGTGCAGCCGCATGACTGAGGGCATGTCCGACTGCACCAGCACCCAGTCCCTGTCCAAGGGCCGGAAGCGCACAGACACCACGTCCATGTCTTCCCTCATGACCGGGTAGCTCATGAGGCAGAAGGGGCCACCGCCCAGCACGCTTTTCCCGCCCAGATCCTGGTAGCTGGGGCTCGGGGAAAGCAGACCAGTGGAGGTGTTGCAGCTCTGGTTCAGGCTGCCCTGCAGAAGGTGCTGGAAGTTCCCACTCCACGGCCTGCAGGCTGTCAGGAGGACAAGGGGCTCAGCTGGAGGGAGGCCTGGGGGTCAAGGGCAGGGGCAGAGCCACCCCCACTCTGCCCTCCCCATGCAGCCCACCTGTGAGGGCAGCTACAGTGCTGAAAGCCACCGACAGATGGGGCCCCGCCAGGCTCTTGGCTGTCACTTGCAGCCATCGGTCCCAGGGTGGTGAGGGCAGCAGCAGGCGGCAGGCCTGGGTGGGGCCAGTGCAGGTGAGCACCTTCTGGAAATTGCTGGGCAGGGTGGCCGAGCCCACGGTGAGGCGCACAGGGCAGCCCAGGCTCCCGTTGGACACACAGCCCTGTAGCTCCAGCCGCAGCTCCTGGGTGTACTTGGGGACAAAGATTCTGCAGGCAGAGGGACTTTGCTCAGGCTCTGTGGCTTCCACCAATGCCCCCCATCATTCACACTCAGGGTAGTGGCCAAAGAGGGCTGAGCATCTGGCCCCACTTCCCAGCACCACCCCGAGACCCAGGCCCCAGCTTTCTCATCTGCAGGGTGAGGACAGCGGTACCACCCACTCCACCAAACCCAGAGGCTGGGCCTCCCCCTGGGCCCCACTCACTTGAGGTAGCTGGGGTGGGAGAGGAGGGTCTGCGGAAGGGGCACGTCGGGCTCCAGGACGGAGACCTCAACCACCCGTACAACCAGCATGTCAGGCTGGAAGACGTAGGCACAGGTGGGAACAAAGCCCTGGGGGAGAAAAGAAAGCAGGTGCGGGGGGTCAGGACCAGAGTCAGGCCTGTGGGGGGCAGGACCAGGGAGCCCAGGCGTGGGGGGCAGGGCTGCAGAGCCTAGAGCAAGCTCTGCCCTGAGAAGGTGAATTCGTGCACCAATGGGTCCTGCCACCCATCCTTGGAAGGCAGCCCTCCTCACCTTCACCTCAATCTTCTGGGATGAGGGGGGTAGGTGGGCGACCACAAACCAGTCCCCCGGTGCTGGGTGGGAGATGTTGACGGAGGCGTTGCTCTGTAGCATCTTGATGAGGAAGGAGGGCTGCATGGAGGTGTTGGCGGGGAAGCTGGTGCCCAGTGGGTTGATGACTGGAGGGGCGCCGTAGCGGAAGTACCTGGAGGCGGGAGAGCAGGGCAGGTGTCAGGCGTGGGCCCTGGGCCAGGCTCGGGCGGCGGGCAGGTGGGTGGGCACCTACACGGTGATCTCCACATTGGTGCACGTGGGGCCGCTGCCCTGGGACACTTGGAGCAGCCAGCGCAGCAGTACGGTGTCTGGGGGCACCCGGAAATGGAAGAGTCTGGCGCTGCCATACCAGCTGTAGAAAGATAGCTTCTGCGGGGACTGCGAGAACTGCTCGGATACCAGCCTGAAGTCTGTGGGGAGAAAGCACCGTCAGCCAGGCCAGGGGTGCCCGAGACACCCACCTCCACATGGTGGGCAGAGGGAGAAATTCGGAGGCCCTTCTGCTCTGGCATGACCCCAGAGAGAAAGGACGAGGGGAGCCATGGTGGGCAGGTCTGGAGCCCCTGGGATGCCCAGCACACCAACTTTGACCTTGGCAAAGGTGACTGTCCCCCTCCAGCCCCTGGCAGTTGTCTCTGGCTACTGGTTCCACTTGACAGGCGAGGGGTCATGTCTGGAGGCTGGCTGCCTGCTCAGGCCCATGATGACTTGGGACATGGCAGGACCTGAGCCTGAGACCTCCTCACCTGGAGAGGTGGCAAGCAGAGACCCTGGGGGGAGGGGACTTCAGGCTGGAAGCCTGGCCAGTCATGAGGACAAGGGGGCAGCTGACCCCCATGCTCCAGTGGGCACATGCCCATGCAGAGGGGCACAGGGACGAGGCAGGGGCCCACAGCAGACAAACTGCCCGTGGCTCCAGCCCGGGGATCCTGCATGCCCCAGTCCTGGGGGCAGCTCTCAGGCCCCCACCTTCATGGCTCCCCAGCTCCCCTGCCCTCCATACTCCAAAAGTTTCCCCTGGCTGATCATTCCCTGTCATGCTGGCCTTTCCTGGACCAGCTCTGAGGGTCTTCTGGGACTCAGTCGAGGCCTGAGCCTCCGCCCTGGATTAGGCCCCTCCTGGGAGTGTCCACTGAACAGGACACAACCCCACTGGAGCATGTGTCCGGGTCCCAAAGTGCAATTACCTGCCCCATGAGTGGGTGGGTGAGGTGCCCACCCGGGACTTCCCTCTTGGGACCCCTACAAAACAGCACATCCTAGGTGCTCTCTGTGCCCCCAGGGGTGGCCAACCAGGCCTGGGCTCTGGCCACGAGGTACCTGGGCTGGATGGCAGGGAGCCCAGCCCCAGTGCCAGCTCAGGCCTCCTGCCCCATGTGACCGTGGGTGTCCCTTTCCCTCTTTGGGTTCCAGCTTCCTTGTGAGTTGGCTGAGGTGGAGCACCTCCCTTTGGGTGCCCCTCCCTTCAAGGTTAATGGATGTTAAAGTGCTCCCAGAAGAAATGCACAGTGTGGCCTCACTCCCTCTGAGCTAGGTGCCTCCCTCTGCCCCACTGGGAGAGTGGCTGGCTCACAGCACCCTGGCGGCAGGCCCAGTGCCCCTCCAGGTGAGCCAGGTGAGCAGGTAAGGGAGCCACATGAGCTGGCTCTCCTGCCAGCCTCCTGACCCTCGCATGGAGGCACCTTGAGAAAAGATAACAACACACTCGCAGAGCCAGTCTGAGCTCCAGGGGAGCCGGGCATGGGGGCTGGGCAGGGGTAGGCTCCATGCAGGATGCATTCCAGACTTTCCAGGTGTCTGCTGGCCACGGGGTCCCACACACCAGGCTGTGGCCTGAGTGCTCGGAGGCTAGGAGCCACTGAACTAGCACAAACTTTCCTAAGGCTGCTGCAGCACCTGGACAACATGATGACAAGGGCCCAAAAACCTAAAAGAGCCCCCGCCCCACCTCAGGACCATGGGGCCTTCGAGACACAGCCAGCCACAAGGTACCTGGGCTGGATGGCAGGCATCCAGCCTCTGGATGGCGCCAGGCAGGAGAGGTCACGCTGCAGTGTGCACCCCTGACTGAAAGGGGCAAGGCCTTCTGGCCCCTCGCAGCCCTGGAGTAACCAGCCTGAGGACACAGCTGGTAGCTGTGAAGCTTCAGCAGGTGCACAAGAGATAAGAGACCTGCTCAAGGTCACCCTAAGACCCAATGGTCCTTCACTCCCAGGGTGACACAGCCCCTCCAGCACCCCCACTCCAGCTCTGCAGCTCAACCTCCCCACCCAAGAAGCCCACACTGTTATCTTGGTGAACGTACCCAGCCATTAGCACATCAGTCTGAGCAGGAAGGAGGTCACACTCTGGTATCAGGGAGCACCAGCCACGTGCACTCCCACCCTGCCTACAGCCCCCTCCAAAAACACAGGGTTGGGGGGAGGAGAGAGAAAGTCCCTGAGCCTGTCCTGGAAACTCGAGTGAGGGCACCCTGTCCCATACCCTCCAAACCAGGACAGGCACCCAGTGCAGGGACCCTGTCCACAGACCCACACAGCTGCCTGCCCCTCAACAGGCCTGGGAGGTGGGGGCTACCCCAGGTTTCCTATCTCCATATAACTCCCACCAGTGACCCCTCACCCAGCCCTGACCCCCAGGATGGAGAAAAAGGAGAAAGTAAGGGTCTCGGTATCCAAGGGACCAATTTAAGCAGGAGCCGATCTCGGGGACACTGCCTTTCATTTCAAGCTGTGCCAAGCTCAGAAACCAGAGGCACAGCCCTCAAAGAAACAGGAGCTTGGAGGACCAAGATTTCGGAGAAGGGGGGTAGGGCTGGGAGCCGGGAAGTGGAGGGAGCAAGCCCCAGGCATGTGGGATGAGCTGTCCCCTGCCCAGGGGGACATCTGGGCCAGGCCAGCCTGCTAGCCTGGCCACATGGCCCCCAGGGAGTCCCAGGCCACAGGAGTCAGGAGGTTACTAGGCACCTGAGGTATTCCAGCCCAGCCCCAGGCAGAACCCCCAGGAGCAGCCCCTCCTGGTCTAGCCACCTCCTTGTGCCTCAGTCCTGGTAGGCACTCTCCCGGAGCAGAGACACAAAGGGAGGCCAGGAAGTTCCCCACACTGCAGAAGTGCCCGTTGCCTCAGAACCACCCTGGCCTCCAGACTCCTCAGGGCACCTGGGAGTCTAGCCTCCAAGAAGAAAGGCCAGCTCTGAAAGTGACAGCACCAGGGCTGGTGGTCACTGTGGGAGGGGTGGAGACATGGCACCCTCCTGGGCCCCTACTCCAGGATCTAAGCAACTTGCTTCCAGTTCTGCCCCTCTCCCAGACCAGGCAGGAGCCCTGGAATCTCACTGCCCTACCCCTTTTCCCAGCGGGCCTGAAGCTCGAGTCCCAACTGAGTCCTCCCTGGCCCCTCTGCCTCCACGTCCCGGCGGGCGAGGGTCCTGCCCGACCTGAACGCGTTGGGAGGAGGAGGAGGGAAGGGAGGGCACGCTCCAAGGGGCTGGTCTGGCCGATCCCGGCCCTGGGGACAGAGGAGGGATCGCGGGCGTCCTTTCTCCCCCAACCGTTCGGATCCCTGGCGACTCGCAAGGGGCTGCCCTGTGCCCCCAGCCCGGGGTGGGGACCAGGGCCCCGCGTCCGCGCCCGATGAACGCACAGGTGCCCCCAGGTGAGTCACAATCCCGGCCCCGCCCCCCGGCCGCTCTCCCCACTGCCCCCCAGCCTGCGCCCCCGGGATGGCGCCCGCCGGTCCGCGCTTGCTCACCGCCCTTCCTGCTGTCGCCGGCGGCGCCAGGCGGGGGCCGAGCGAGCAGCAGCAGCAGCAGCAGCGGCCCCGCCACTGCCACCGCCACCGCCGCGCCCCCAGTCCCGGTCCCAGCCCGGCCCATGGCTCCGCGTTCGGCCCGGCACTACCCGGACCGCGTCCCCGGCCGCCCGCCGCCGCCGCCGCCCGGGCAGCCCCCGCTGCCACTGCGGCCCCCGCCGCCGCCGCCTCTGCCCCGGGCTCCCATGGTCCCGACGGGTCTCAGCAGCCGGCGCCCCGGGCACTTCCGCCTGCGAGGCCCCGCCCCGCCGAGAGCCGGGCCGGAGAAGGGCGCAGGGCGCAGGGGCCGCGGAGCTTGGGGCACCGGGGCGCGCGGGGACCTGGGTCGGAAAGAGGACGCGGGGCGTGGGGCGGCGCGGGCGAGGGTGACATGGGGACGGAGGGGGTGAGCGAGGAAAATGGGTCGCAGGGAGGTCGCGGACTGAGGTGGAACGCTGCCCGGCGACCGCGAGCGCGGATGGGAGGAATGCAGGGCGGGATAAGATGGAAGGTCATGTGGTACGCGCGGGGGACGTGGGACGAGGGTAATGGGGGCGGAGGGGTGGATCGGGACTGAGTGGGGCGCGCGAGTGACGTGGGATCGAGGGGGAATGGGGGGCGGAGGGGTGGCGCGGGACCGAGTGGGGCGCGCGGGGGACGTGGGACCGAGAATAATGGGGAGCAGAGGGGTGGTGCCGGACCGAGTGGGGCGCGCGGGGGTCGTGCAACCAAGGGGGAATGGGGGCGTGAATTGGAACGCGCGGAAGATCGGAGGCGGCGGGGGACACACAAAGCGCCCCAAATGCTCCTGGAGGCACTGGGAGGGTCCACGGGACGCATCTGTGAGTTCACTGCATCGTGGGCGCGGCGCCGCGGGATGAGGCGCGCCCCCACCACCCCGCCAGTCCTGAAGGAGTTCCCGCCTCGCCATAGGCCTCTCCCCAGGCCGAGCCTCCCGCTCCGCCACACCACAAAGCCGCTACGAGTGTGTGTACAAACACACTTTTCCGGAAAGATGAAAAGGCTCCTTGTACACGTGGGAATTTCGTGCACCATGAGGGGGCGATTCACGTCGGCGAGCTGGACCGACTCCCCACCCTCTACAACGGGGTAAAGGCCAAACGGATTAAGAGTTTAAGCCTAAAAAGGACACGGTAAAGGGACTGGAAGAAAACTTGGGGGGACTTTTTCAGAGTCTTGGGGAAGCGAAGGCTTTACTAAATGGAACCCAAAACCCAGAGGATTTTAGAAGCAAGACTGAGAAATTCAATTAGGTGAAAATCAATGCTTTCTGCACAGCAAACTTCAGAGGCAAAGTCAAAACACAGGGAGGACATGCCTGCAACTCATACCACAAAGGGCCAATCTCAATAAGATCAATAATAAAGAGTTCAATAATAAAGAGCTTTTACAAATCAATAAGAAAAGACCCACTCTCCAGTAGACCCAAGCAGATTCCTGGGGAGGATCTGCAAGGGAAAAGGAAGAGGTTCCAACCTCCCTCCCTAGAGAAATGCAAATTGAAAAGTACGGAGATGCCTTTTCTTTCACATAACACATCTGCAAAGATCAAGAAGTTTGATCACGGAGATGCCTTTTCTTTCACATAACACATCTGCAAAGATCAAAAAGTTTGATCACGCTGAAAGGGCGAGATTGTGGGCCAGCAGCCATGTTTCTGTTTAGTGAGCAGTGGTCCAGCTGAGCCTGCCAGAAGCCTCTAGACTCGGCGAGCACACAACATTGACTGGGTCACGCAGCGCTGTGCCTTTTCCCCACAGAGACGGTCACTGAAGTGTGAGACTGCATCTCAGTGCAGCACACACCCAGAGGGTAGTCATTCGAGGATGGGGCATCCCAGTCGTGGGCACCCACACCGTGATTCAAATACGGGGACACAGTGCAGCTGTAAAAGGGAAACCAGGGGGCTTGGTGTACCAACTGGGAATGGTCTACCTGATGTGGCTGTAGCTGAAAAAGGAAAGGGCAGAACAGTGTGTTCAGAAAGCTACCATTTTTGTAGAAAAAATTAAAAATCATTTTATTTGCATGCGTCGAAGGCATGGAAGGACTGGAATCACCCGGCAGCAGGCTGCGCTGACCTGGGGGAGGGAACCAGGTGACTGAGGATGCGGGGAGGGGGCTACACCTGTTTGTACCTTTAGAACTTTGTACCACTGGGGTGGGGTTGAGGAGGGTTTACAGGAGGGGAGGGAGGAGAAGCTGACCCAGCAGCCCTAGGCCACTGAAGGCTAGGGAAGTGGGGGTGGAGGGTGAGGCCTAGGGAGGAAGGAGGCCGGGATGTGAAGCCATAAAAGAGACCCTTTGTCCTCTGGAATCCAGGCAGCAGGGGCCTCCTGAGGTTCTGGTTCTCAATTTAAAGGGACAGGGGTTAATTTGGATTTTGCTGAACTGTGATTTTAGTGCACTGTGCTGACCCAGATCATGCTGGGGACAGCAGTTGTGATCAGCACTGGGGACTGTTCCATCTAAGACCCATCCCCTGCCCCAGGCTGAGCTGAGGTCCCCACCAGCTCTGGTCACTCCCGGGGCCTCCCCTGAGTGCGTGGTTCCTGTGCCCCAAGTTCCCACCAGGTAGGGGTGGGACAGTAGACAACTTCCCCATCCCCTCATCCCCCACCCTGCTCCCGCCCGCCCCCCCCCCACGGCTCCATCTGGGGCTGGTGAACTTGTCAATGGACAGGGAACCCCGGACTGGAGTTCGGCCACCTCTGCTTAGTAACAGCATTAGCAGTGGAAAGAACCCAGAACCCACCTTGAGCGCCTTGTTTTGAAGGGGAGAAACTGAGGCCCAGAGACGGAGGGCCCTGTCCAGAGGGACTTGCATACACACAGTTCTGTATTCCACCTCACACCATACAGAAAACTGAATTCCAACTAGATCAGATGGTCACCTGTGAGGAATAAACTGATAAAAATATTAAAAGGAAACTTAGAACACATCCCTTAGAATACAGAGATGGTAAAGAATTTAAGCAAGATGGACAGGAAACTGGGGAACCATGAAGCAAAAGTTACTTATTAAGTATAAAAAGTGTGAGAGTAAAAAGCAGGATAGAAGCCATCAATAAAATCAAAAAAGAAATGCGAGACAATATGTGCTATGCATATGATAAAGGATTAATATACTTAAGATAGAAAGGAAATTTACACACTGAAAAAAAGACAAGGTAAAAGAAAAATAGACACAGGGTATGTAATGGCACTTTACAGGAGAAGATGAGAACAGATGCAAATGGCCTGCCATGTGTGAAATGTTCCTCGATTGCACTAGTGGTCAAATCATCTTAATACATGTTAAAACAATTTAAGACACCCCATAAGCAGCACATGTGGCCCTTTCAGGACGCAGGTAACAGGCACCTCACGATTTGCTGGTAGGAATGTGAACTGCCTCACCCTCTGAAGGTGACTGTGGCGACATTAAAATGTGATGGGAAACACAGGCCCCAAGGGCAGATACACAGGGGTGCTGGCTGCACAAATGTTAGTAGTTGCAGAAACTTGGGGTGGGTGAATAAATGATGACATAGATATGCTACGAGTTGTTTTTTTTTTTACAGTTTTATTTATTTATTTTGTGTGTGTGTGTGAGGAAGATCAGCCCTGAGCTAACATCCATGCTAATCCTCCTCTTTTTGCTGAGGAAGACCGACTCTGAGCTAACATCTATTGCCAATCCTCCTCCTTTTTTTTTCCCCAAAGCTCCAGTAGATAGTTGTATGTCATAGTTGCACATCCTTCTAGTTGCTGCATGTGGGACGCCGCCTCAGCATGGCCGGACAAGCGGTGCGTTGGTGCGCGCCCGGGATCCGAACCCGGGCTGCCAGTAGCAGAGCACGCGCACTTAACCGCTAAGCCACGGGGCCAGCCCCTAAAGTGGTTTTTAAAAAAAGAAAAGATGGGCTGGCCCTGTGGCTTGGTGGTTAAGTGCGCGCGCCGCAATGCTGGTGGCCCAGGTTCGGATCCCGGGTGCGCATCGAGGCACCACTTCTCCGTCCATCCTGAGGCTGAGTCCCACATACAGCAACTAGAAGGATGTTCAGCTATGACATACAACTATCTACTGGGGCTTTGGGGGGAATAAATAAAATCTTTAAAAAAAAAAAAAAAAAAAAGAAAAGAAATGCTAACAGGAGCTCTCTAAGAAAGGAGAATCATACCAGATGAAAATTCAGATCTTCAGGAAGAAATAAAGAGTATAGGAAATTATAACTTTTTTTTTTGATGAGGAAGATTGGCCCTGAGCTAACATCTGTGCCCATCTTCCTTTATTTTGTATATGGGATGCCACAACAGCATGGCTTGAGCAGTGCCTAGGTCTGTGCCCAGGCTCTGAACCTGCAAACCCCCCAGGCCAGAGCACGCAAACTTAATCACTACACCACCAGACCGGTCCCAGGAAATTATAACGTTTGTGTACATTTATATATAGGAGATTTGGGAAAAAATGACTACAGTTTAGGAGGACAATTATAGTATACAGGACGGGGGAAGGAGAAAATGGACCTGTATTTTTGCAAGATTCCTGCATTTTACATGGAGTGGTATGATATTAATTCTAAATAGTCTGTGAAAAGTTAAGGATGTAGTTACAATCCCTAGAGCAAGCAGTATAAATATAATTCAGAGGTATACCTAAAAAACCAATAGACAATTAAAATGGAATTTTAAAATATTCATTTAATCCAAAAGAAGCAGGAAAGGAAAAAAAGAAAGCAAATCAGGGGCCAGCCCAGTGGCGCAAGCAGTTAAGTGCGCGCGCTCCGCTGTGGCGGCCCAGGGTTCGCCGGTTCGGATCCCCGGCACGCACCGACGCACGGCTTGTCAAGCCATGCTGTGGCGGCGTCCCATATAAAGTGGAGGAAGATGGGCATGGATGTTAGCCCAGGGCCAGTCTTCCTCAGCAAAAATAGAGGAGGATTGGCAGATGTTAGCCCAGGGCTGATATTCCTCACACACAAAAAAAAGAAAGCAAATCAGAGGGGGCAAGCAGAAAACAAATAGTAAACTGGAAGACCTAAATCCAACTATATCCATAATTACATTAAATGTTAATGGACTAAACACCCTAATGAAAAGTCAGAGATTGTCAGACTGGATTTAAAGAAAAGCAAGACCCGGGGCTGGCCCTGTGGCTTAGTGGTTAGGTGTGCACGCTCCACTGCTGGCGGCCTGGGTTCGGATCCCTGGTGCGCACTGATGCACCGCTTCTCCGGCCATGCTGAGGCCGTGTCCCACATACAGCAACTAGAAGGATGTGCAACTATGACATACAACTATCTACTGGGGCTTTGGGGGAAAAATAAATAAATAAATAAAATTATAAAAAATAAAAATAAAAAAAATAAAGAAAAGCAAGACCCAACTACCTAGAAATGATTCATTTCAGATATAAAGACACAGATGGTTTGAAAGTAAATGGATGGACAAAGGTGTACTACACAATAATAAGCATGAGACACCAGAGTGCCTATATTTCTATCAGATAAAGTAGACTTGAAGACAAAGAGCATTCCCAAAAATATTTCATAACGATAACATTTCATAACAATAAAAGGGTCAATTCATAAGGGGGAAATAAATGTGTATGCACCTCTTTTTTTTTTTTTTAATAATTTTATTTATTTATTTATCCCCCAAAGCCCCAGTAGATAGTTGTATGTCATAGCTGCACATCCTTCTAGTTGCTGTATGTGGGACATGGCCTCAGCATGGCCGGAGAAGCAGTGTGTTGGTGCACGCCCGGGATCCGAACCCGGGCCGCCAGCAGCGCAGCGCACGCACTTAACCGCTAGGCCACGGGGCCGGCCCCTGCACCTCTTAAAAGAGGTTCAAAATACATAAAGTAAAAATTGACAGAATTAAGGAAACTGGCATTTCCACATGATCAGAATAGGAGATTTTGACAACCCTCTCACAGCAGTTGATGGAACAAACTAGAGAAAAAAATCAGTAAAGACACAGATTATTTGAATGATAGTGTCAACCACCTTGAAGTAATTATGTCTATAGAATACTGCATCCAGCTACTGCAGAGTGGACGTTCTTTTCAAGTGCACGTGGTTTGTTTCCCAAGATAGATCATATACTAGGCCATAAAACAATTCTTGATAAATTTAAAAGAATTGAAGTGATAGAGAATATGTTCTCTGACCACAATGGAATTAAATTAGAAATCCGTAAGATATCGGAGAAATAGTAATAAGATATCTAGAAATAGTAAAAAGCAGACTTGAGAGCTCCTCCTGGCTCCTGGCTTGCAGGTGACGAGGAACACACAGTGTTGAAGCCCCAGGCCTGACTCTGAATGAGACTCACCTCCTCTTATGCATGACGGAAACTTCTATGTTTATCCAAAGGAGGCACAAGTTTAAAAACATCTGGGAGACCCCAATGTAGGGCAATGCCCCCATTACACTGATGAGGAAATGAGGCCAACAGCAGCAGGGCTGGGACAGAATCTGGTCCTCCTGGGCCACCCCTCCTCCCACCCTGCAGGGCAGGGTCTCTCCAAGCCCACTGCACAGGACCACCTAGTAGATCCACAGGAATGTTCCAGAAATCCAAGGCTGTGCTCATCCCTAATTTCCATTCCATCTCATCCTCAGTCAGGCTCTGGGGCTCTCAGAGTGCTGACACCCCAGGACTGAAACCAGACAAGCCAAGCCTTGAAAGCAGGGAGCCGCCGGGAAGAGAGCTGGATAGAGGGAGCCCAGACACAGTCCCAGCTCTGGCCTCTGAGGGGCAGTACAGCCCCACGGACCATCAGAGCAACTGAATGCCAGTACTGGCATGCTGGTGAGACCACTCACGCCTCCATTGTTGGTCTTTGTATTAGTTATCTACTGCCGCGTAACAAAATACCCCAAAATTTATTGGCCTAAAACAACAGACATTTATTATCTCACGGTTTCTGCAGGGCAGGAATCTGGGTGGGGCTTCTCTGGGTGGTTCTGACTCAAGGTCTCTCACAGGCTGTAGTCAAGGTGTCAGCAGAGCTGCGGGAACCTCAAGGCTTGGTTCGGGCAGGATCTGCTTCATGTATGTGGCTGTTGGCAGGCCTCAAGTCCTCACCAGCTGTTGGCCAGAGACATCAGTTCCTTGTCACATGGACCTCTCCACAGGGCTGCTCACAACATGGCCACTGGCTTCTCCTGGAGTGAGGGCCCCAAGGCAGAGAGAGAAAGAAGGAGGCAGAAGCAGCTAGAGTCTTGGTACCAGATCTCGACAGTGACCTTCCGTCTCTCCTGCTGCATTCTGTCTGTTAGGAGCAGTCACTGGGTACAGCCCACCCTCAAGGGGAGAGGGTTGCATAAGGGTGTGAATTGGGTTGTTTTTCGGTTGTTGAATCCTAAGAGTTCTTTTTAAATTCTTCATACTAGACCCGTATCAGATATATGATTTGAAAATATTTTCTCCCATTCTGTAGCTTGTCTTTTCACTTTCTTGATAATTGCAAGCTGTTTACCACAGCGAGTTTTGTCAATTGAAATTCTCACTAGCAGCGTATAAGTTTCAATGGTCCTCTCCTTGTTAATACTTGGAATTTTCAGACTGAGGTTTTATTTGCATTTCTCTGATTCCTCTTGAGACTGAGCAACTTTGCAAGTGTTTATCGGCTGTTCAGATTTCCTTTTTGGAGAAGTGAATCTTCAAGTATTCGTCTGCTGTCCTGTTAGGTCATTGGTCTTTTACTCGTTGATTTCTAGTAATGGGACTCTAGACCTGTATAATTTTTGGTGATGGAAACATTCTTTCCCATTCTGTGACTTGTATTTTTCTTTCTTCATGGTCTATGCGTGTTTTTAAATAGATTTTATTTTTTAGAGAAGTTTTAGGTTCACAGCAAAATTGAGCAGAAAGTACAGACAGTTCCCTTATACCCCCTGCCCCCAAACACCACAGCCTCCTCCACTATCAACATCCTGCACCAGATTGTGTGGTACATTTGACACAACAGACGAAGCAACACTGACGCTATCATTAGCCAAAGTCCATAGTTTACATTAGGGTTCACTCTTGGTGTGGTACATTCTGGATTTGACAAATGTATACTGACATGTATCCACCATTACAGTATCATACAGAGTAGTTTTGCTGCCCTTCAAGTCCTCTGTGCTCCACCTATTCATCCCTCCCTCTCCCCCAACCCCTAAGAACCACTGATCTTTTTACTGTCTCTATAGTGTTGCCTTTTCCAGAATGTCCTATAGTTGGAATCATACAGTATGTAGCCTTTTCAGATTGGCTTCTCTCACTTAGCAATATGCATTTGAGTTTCCTGTATGTCATTTCATATCTTGATAGCTTATTTCTTTTTTTTAATAATTTTATTTATTTATTTTTTTCCCCCAAAGCCCCAGTAGATAGTTGTATGTCATAGCTGCACATCCTTCTAGTTGCTGTATGATAGCTTATTTCTTTTTAGCACTGAATAGTATCCCACTGTATGGACGGACCACAGTTAATTTATCCATTCACCTACCGCAGAGTATCTTGGTTGGTTCTTGGTTTTGGCAATTATGAATAAAGCTGCTATAAATATTCGTGTGCAGATTTTTGTGTGGACATAGGTTTTTAACTCATTTGAGTAAATGCCAAGCAGCGTGATTGCTGGATCGCATGCTAAGAGTATGTTTAGTTTTCTAAGAAACTGCCAAACTGTCTTCCAAAGTGGCTGTACCATTTTGTATTCCCACCGGCGATGAATGAGGGTTTCTGTTGCGCCATATCTTTGCCAGCATTTAGTGTTGTCAGTGTTTTGAATTTTGGCCATTTTCATATCTTCATGATGTTTTTAATGAAGTTCTTAATTTTAATGTAGTTGAATTTGTCAATTTTTTCTTTTATGATTAGTACTTGTTGTGCCTCAAGAAATTCTTTACCACAGAAGGTCGTGAATATATTTTCCTATCTTCTAAAAGCTTTATAGATTTGTCTTTCATATTTAGGTCTTTAATCTGCCTGAAATTTATTTCTATGTGTGTAAGATTAGGTCTTTCTTTTTTCTTTTTTTTTCTGTATAGATATCCTCTGACCCGGCACTATTTATTGGGAAGTCTGTTTCCCCACTGATCTGCAGTGGCTCCTGGATCATACATTAGGTGCTCATACGGGTATGTGTCACCTTTGGGCTCTGTACCCTGTTCCATTGGTCCATTGTCAACACCCAGGCCATGCATAGAATTATTACAGCTACACAACGAGGATTGAGACCTGGCAGAATGAGCCCTCTCACCTTCATCTTCTTCGGAGGGTCTAGGTATTTTGGCCCTTTGCATTTCTACATTATATTTTGAGGGCTTGTCAAGACCATAAAACAATCCTGTTGGGACATTGATTGGGATTTCAGTGCATCTGAGGGTCAGGGGATGCAGAGGTCAGGGGAGGACAGTTGACCACGCCCTTCTATTCACAAGGCCGCAGACCCACTGGCCTCTCTGTGGCCCTCAGCCTGGCTCTGCTTGAAGGGCCCAGGGGTGCAGGGCTTGAGATAGGATGCCTAACTAGTCCTAAGTCTCAGAAGGAACTTGGGCTGCCCTGCCAGGAGCAAGCTGCAATATGAACAACTGGGAGATGAGGAAATCGTGCACATCAGCTGCTCAGAGACCACAGTGGGGGCAGAATCAAACCAGGCTGAGCACAACCAACTGCTCCCTCCATCACACCAGATAAGGGTGGAGCTTGGAGAGAAGGGACATCGCAGACCAGCCGCACCTGGGCCAAACCTGGCTGCCACAGGCGGAGGAAGAAATGAGTCTTAAAATGGATATGAGGTGGAGCTTTTAAGCCACACTAAGCTGGACTTGTAATAATTGAAAATGATCTGAGAGCTATGAGATCTGCTCCTTAAGAGATGGGAGAGGAGGGTCTAGAATGGAGGAACATGGTCACGGAGAAATAAAAACTGTGCAGATGTATTTATAAAGTGCACCCACTTTCAGTAATGAATGTGAAATGAGAGTCAGCGACAGAGAAACGTCGTGATGGAGAAATAAACACAGTCTCATATTTATGCTCTGCTGTATTCAAATGTGCTCATAAAGTGCTTCCACGCCTCACATCTATCTCCCTAAGGCCAGGTTTTCTGGAAGCAGAACCCAGATGAGGACGTGAGTGAAAATGTGAGAGTTTACAGTTCAATGGTTTCTGGTATATTCACATATATATGTAACCATCACCACAGTTGATTTTAGAACATTTTCATCTCCTCCTAAAGAAACTCCATACCCTTTAGCAATCGTGTTCCCTCTCCCCCATCATTTCCCCCGCCCCAGCCCTAAACAGCCGCTAATCTACTTTGTGTCTCTCTCTATTTCCCTATTCTGGACTTTCGTATAAATGGAATCATACAATATGTGGACTTTTGTGATTGACTTCTTCCACTTAGCATAATGTTTTCGAGGTTCGTCCACATTGTAGCCTGTGTGAGTACTTCATTCCTTTTTATGGCCAAATAATGTTCTGTTGTATCGATGGACCACATTCTCTTGATCCATTCATTTGTTGATGGACATTTGGGTTGTTTCCAGCTTTTGGCAATTGTCAATACTGCTATTCTAAACATTTGTTTAGAATAAGTTTTTTGTAGGCATATGCTTTCATTTCTCTTGGGTATATACCTAGAAGTAGAATTGTTGAGTCATATAATTCTGTATTTAACCATTTGAGAAATTGCCAGACTATTTTCCAAAGTGGCTGCACTATTTTACATTCCCACCAATAGTGTAGGAGTATTCCAGTTTCTCCACATCCTCACCAACACTTGTTAGTATCTGACTTCTTGGTTCTAGCTGTCCTAGTGGGTATAAAGTGGTATCTTGTGGTTTTGGTTTGCATTTCCCTGCTGACTAATGATGTTGAACAACTTTTCATGTGCTTGTTGGCCATTTGTACGGCCTTGGAGAAATGTCTATTAGATCCTTTACTCATTTTTTTTTTTATATTTTAATAACTATTTTATTTAACCCAATATATCTAATATATTCCATCAGGTGCTCGATATCAAAAACGATTAATGAGATATTTTACTGTTGTTCCATACTAAGTCTTAGGAATCCAGTGTATATTTTATACTTACTGCACATCTCATTTTGGACTAGCTACATTTCAAGTGCTCAACAGCCAGATGTGGTTAGTGTTTGTTCTATTGAAGAGCACAGGTAGATCCTTTACTCATTTTTTGTTGGGTTATTTATCTTTTTACTATTAAGTTGTAAGAATTGTTTATATATTCTAGATACAAGTCCTTTATCAGATATGATTTGCAAATATTTTCTCCTATTCTGTGGGTTGTCTTTGTACTTTCTTGATGGCGTGCTCTAAAGTACAAAAGATTTTAATTTTTTTGAAAGCTTTTAATTTTTATGAAGTCCAATTTATCTGTTTTTCCTTTTGTTGCTCATGCTTTTGATGTCACATCTAAGAATCCATTGCCAAATCCAGAGTCATGAAGATTTACTCCTACATTTTCTTCTAAGAGTTTTATAGTTTTAGTACTTACATTTTGGTCATTGACCCATTTTGAGTTAACTTTTTGATATGATATGAGGAAGGGTTCAACTTCATTCTTTTGCATGTGGATGTCCAGTTGTACCAGCACTGTTTGTTGAAAAGACTGCTCTTTCCGTCATTAAATGGTCTTGGCACCCTTGTCAAAATTAGTTGACTATAAATGTATGGATTTATTACTGAACTCTCGATTTCATTCCATTGCTCTATATGCCTATCCTTGTGCCAGAACCACACTGTCTTGATTATTGTTGCTTTGTAGTAAGTTTTGAAATAGGGAAGTGTGAGTCCTCCTCCATTGTTCTTTTTCAGGAGTTTCTGGCTATTCTGGGTCTCTTGCAAACCCACTGAATTTAAGGATCAGCTTATCAATTTCTACAAAGAAGTCAGCTAGAATTCTTCTAGGGATTGAGTTGAATCTGTAGACCAGTTTGAGTGTATTGCCATCTTAGCAATGTTGAGTCTTCCAATCCACAAACATGGGATGTTTTCCCATTTATTTAGATCTTCTTTCATTTCTTTCAACAATGATTTGTAGTTTTCAGAGGAGTATAAGTATAGGAAATCAGAAAATACTTTGAGATGAATGAAATTGAAGACATACATATCAAAACTTATGGAATACAGCTAAAGCAGCATTTAGAGGGGAATTGATAGCTGTAAATGTCTATACTAACAAATGTCAACTTAAAAGCAAATTTGCCTGTTTTTTAATCTCAAAATGAGTTTATTTGGGAATAGTCAAAAGAATTGCAATTCGGGATGTGCATGCTCTGGCAAACCATAGGCAAATCCAGAAAACAAAGGAGGGAGCTGCTCTTATAGTTAAAAAGTGGGAGTAGGGTGGGGCTGTTCTAAAGGAAAGTCCATTGGGGGAGAGTAACAGTTCAGGGCCACAATAGCTTCTCATTGGCTGAGCTGCAGCATTTCTGATTGGCTGGGCTGTTGCCAGGTGAGGAGATAAATCTTCCTTCAGCAGTAAAGCAGTTGTACCTCCTGTCTGAGATGCAAGTGTCCCGTCTGTTTCCGTTTAGTGTAATTTAGGACGTGTGATAGGGGTGAGAGCACCCCCTACAGGCCTTCCTGTATGTTTCTTAAGGTTTCTTTTATTAATTGCCACACAAAGAAAGAAGATCTCAAAGCAATAACCTAACCTCCCACTTTAAGACAGTGAAAAAAGCAGGCTACTTGTATTCAACATTGTACTGGAGATTCTAGCCAGAGCAATTAATTAAGAAAATGAGGTAAAAGGCATCCAGATTGGGACAGAAGTAAAATTATCTGTATTCCCACATGACATAATCTGGTACATAGAAAATTCTAAGGAATCCACTAAAAATCTATTAGAACTAATAAATGAGTTCAGCAAAGTTGCAGGATACAAGATCAATATATAAAAATAATTTTTTTATACACTCGCAATGAACAATTGAAAACGAAATTAAGAAAACAATTCCATTCACAGTAGCATCAAAAAGCGTGTGTGTTTTTCAAAAACTCACTACATAGGATCTAGCAGAAGACCTCTATTTCAAATAGTACTTACATCAGAGGCCGGTTGGTAAGAAAGGTGGGATTTTTCCACCCAAATGCACTGACTGAGGGGAGGTTAAGGCGCCCTGCTCCGACCTTGCCTGACGGCCCAGGTCCGCCCTCCAGCCCCTTCTCTGACCCAGGTTGAGGGTGTAACTCCTGAGAGAGCCGCGGGTCCGGGGAGAAGGCCGCTGCGAGACGCGCCCTATGACCGGGAGGCGCACCGCCCAAGACGGGGCCGCAGGGGCACTCTCGTGAGCCCCTCCATAAAAAATATCTAAAATGATATTCATACCCACTGTGGGTATGAAGATGAATAGAATCAAGGCTGGGTTCATTATTATCATATGCTTTTTTCTTCTGATTTTTTTTTTTTTTTGGTGATTGTTGGAATTTTTTTTTAAATTTAATTAATTAATTTATTTATTTTTCCCCCAAAGGCCCAGTAGATAGTTGTATGTCATGGCTGCATGTCCTTCTAGTTGTTGTACGTGTGACGCGGCCTCAGCATGGCCGGAGAAGCGGTGCGTCGGTGCGCACCTGGGGTCCCAAACCGGGCCGCCAGCAGCAGAACGCGCGCACTCAACCGCTAAGCCACGGGGCGGCTCTTTCTTCCGATTTTAACGGAAACTGACAAACATTTCCACGGGCTCTGCAAGGGGTCCAGGGTCAGGGTGGGGCTGCGGGTGGCGGAGTGTGGGCTCGGGTCGGGTCCAGCTCGGAGGCCGGGGCCTGAAGTCTGGTGCCGCCCTCCCTCCGCCCCTCTCTCGGTTCCTCCGCTCCTCCTCTCTTCCCTTCCTCCCTCCCTGCGCCCCTCCCCCTCGCTCCACCCCTCCCCCTCCCTGTGCCCCTCCCCCTCTCCGCCCTCCCCCACACTGGGCTTGGTGGACCCCGCGCTCCGCCGACGGCCCGGCCGGGCGTCATGGGCGGCCTTTTCGGACGCGGGGCGCTGCGGGGGCTGCTGTGCGGCGCGAAGGCCCCTGGTCCTCGCCTGCTCGCGCGCCCCAGCTCGGGTGAGTCGGGTCCCCCGCGCCGCGCCGGGGGAAGGCGGGCGGTGGGCGCCACCGGCCTTTGTTGGCGCGCATGCGGGCCTGCGGGCCCTGGGGTGGGGGGCCCGGAACCCCGCCGCCCGCTTGACTTGCCGGGAGGCCGCCCTCGGGTCCCGCCGGGGCGCCTGTGGCCCTGCACGCCCGTCCGCAACGCTCACTGCCCCCCACCCCTCCAGGCCCACCGCCCACCTCCCCAGGTTGCCTCCAGGCGGGGGGGCCCGAGGGCTTGGGAGCGGGAGGGAGTCAGAGGCCTGGTGGACACACTGGGCGGTGATGCGGGTCCCAGCGGACCTGGGGCCCCTGAGGGGGTCATTTCGGCAGTTGAACGCTCCCCACGGAGCCGCTGTCCTCGGGGCGTTTTGTCCAGGCCCTAACTCCGCCTGGCCCGTCCCGGCCTGGGGCCCGTGTCTGTAGCGGGTCCTCCGCCCCTGCTGCTGGCCCCCAGGGTGCTCCCTGAGGGCCAGGTGTCACGGTGTCCCAAACGCTGGGAAGAGTAAACTGCCATTTTCCAAGGCACTAGCCAGTTGGCAGCAGGCCAGGCTAGACGCAGGGGGAGAGCCGGGGCAGGCACTGGCTTTGGGGGAACAAACAAGCCGGGAGGGCTTCCTCCAGTGGGCTTCATTCAGCCCTGAAGGGATGTGGTGGGCACTCCCTGCCTGCTCTCCAGGCCCAGCACATGTTCTGGTTAATTTTCCTCCTGGGCTTGGGGAAGGGCAGCTGCAGATGCCCCCAGGGACACTGTCCAACCCCCATTTCTCCTCCAGTTCTGTCCTCCCTCTTTGCAGGATGTCCAGGGTCCTCTCAAAAGCACATTTGACCTTGGACCTGATGCTGAGGGTCACTGTAACTCTGGAAGTGGCCTGGGGCTGTAGGAGGCTGATGACGGCTCCTGTCTCCCTGGCAGTGTCCCCTCTCAAGGGCTCAGCACTGTCCTTGGGTCTGGAAGCTTCCCACGTTGAAACCGTGCAGCAGCACAGAGTTCCTGCCCTGCCAACGAGGGTGTGAGAGGAGGAGCCCCCTGGCGTCTCCCCACCTGCAGACTGGGACCCCCTACCTTCCTTCTTATGCTCCGGTCACTTTTGTCCCAGTGTCTGTGGTCCACTTGGTCGGGAAAGTGCACTTCGCTTCTCCCTGGTTCCCTCCTTCACCTCAGACCCAGAAGGTGACCTCTGGGTCCCTCCTGATGTGGCAGGTTGGGGGTTCAGATGGTATCTCTGTTATCACCCCAAAGTTCTGGAGTCCTGCTTTCTTTCCAGTGCAGCATCTCTGGGCTTCCGGGTGGCCACTGAGCTGGGCTGTGCCTCTCCCGGCCTCCAGGCTCTCTAAGATGCCTTCCTAGGGAACACTGGCTCCATCATGGGCAGCTTTGGCCAAGGGCTGGGAGGAGCCATGCCCCTCCAGCAGACTGGAAGCCTTTGGGAACCCACTGCCCTGGTTGTCCCCAGCAGGCAGTACCATGCTGGGCAGCATCTCCCCTCCAGAGCTGCTCTGGTACAGGCAGACACTCTGAAGCCCAGGTGACACCTGGGCCCTGGCAGGGGAACCCAGGTTGGGGAGATGTGAAAGGGTGAGGTGGCGGCAGCCCTGATCCCCTCTCTTCTAAAGGAGGGCCCTCCTGGACCCGGGAGCGGACCCTGGTCGCAGTGAAGCCAGATGGGGTGCAGCGGCGGCTCGTTGGGGATGTCATCCGGCGCTTTGAGAGGAGGGGCTTCAAGCTGGTGGGGATGAAGATGCTGCAGGTACCAGGGCTCAGCCTGGGCCTGTGGGTGTCCCTGTGGGGACTGGGGGGAGGGGCTTCTCATGGACCTCAGCCCTTCAGATCTCAGCCCTGCGACAGGAGTTGGCCTAGAGGGGAGGGATGGGGAGGCATCTGCCCTGTGCTCCTGTGGCTGGCATGCCAGCCCATGTAGGTGTTATCTGCAAAGTGCCCTGAGGTCAGGACACCACAGTGACTGCCCCAGTTCCCTGTGGGGGTCCCTCTCCTGGGGCTCCTGTCACCTCTTCCCCCAATGCCACCCAGGCACCAGAGAGTGTCCTTGCTGAGCACTACCATGACCTTCGGAGGAAGCCGTTCTACCCAGCCCTCATCAGCTACATGCGCTCTGGCCCCGTGGTGGCCATGGTATGGCGGGGCAGGGGCAGTGGTAGGGCAGAGGCAGGCTGAGCCCAGAGCCACCGAGCCCTTGGTGACCGCACTTCTGCCGGCCTTGTTTATCTGTGTGCTGCAGGTCTGGGAGGGCCCCAATGTGGTCTGCACCTCCAGAGCCATGATAGGACACACCGACTCAGCTGAGGCTTCGCCTGGCACCATCCGGGGAGACTTCAGCATCCACATCAGCAGGTACGGGGGCCCTGACACACTGGGCCACTTGGAGCTGATGGGCTGGCTCACTAGGGGTTGAGGAGGGCTGCGTTTGGGGTAGCAGCCTACTCCTGAAGCAGGTCCATGAGACCTGGGTGTCTTGCTGGGCGAAGGTGAAGCCAGAAGAGACTGTTGATGGGGGGACGTCACACCTGTCGTTTGCTAGTGCAGTTTTTTCAAAGCCCTTTCACACACACCGGAGACGATAAAGCGTTCCCTATGTGTTGTGTACATCCTCTGCTATCATTGTCTCTTATCTGACTCTGTCCCCCAAGGGGTTGGCATGGGATGACTTGGGGCAGGTAAGGCTCCCAGAAATAGTCTGGGCTGGCCGTGAGGTTGTGGGTAAGAAGCTGAGGCTGGGCTGGAACCCAGCTTTCCAGCTCCCTTGTCTTCTTTTCCTCTCTGCACAATCACCCAGCTGGCTCCCCTAGACAGTAGGGGGTCAGCAGACCGTCCCCGGGACCCCCAAGGTGCACACTGAAGCCTGTGCCTTACCTCTGCCGCCCATCACCTGGCACAGAAACGTCATTCACGCCAGTGACTCCGTGGAGGGGGCCCAGAGGGAGATCCAGCTGTGGTTCCAGAGCAGTGAGCTGGTGGACTGGGCAGATGAAGGCCACCACAGCAGCATCTACCCAGCTTGAGCACTCAGGCTGCCTTTGGCCACCTCAGCATCCACCTAGCACGCACCAACTACCTCCGTGGACGAGAACTTGAGCCCATGCCCATGCTCTGCCCATCTATCCAGACCACCTCCCTGTCCACCTTCTGCCGACACCCACTCCTGCCAGTCCAGAGGGGTTGAGCCACCAACTTGATGTGCCTTTTAGCATCTGAAGCCAGCAAGAGATTGGAGCAAATCCTTTCTATACCAAAGTGCCAGACAACCTTTGGGGTGTCTCCAAAAGGGGGTAGTGTGACTTCCCTTCCCCCAAAAGGGGGCATTAAAATTTACTGTGCTGTGTGTGGGGTGGAACGCTCATTATGGCTTCTGCCATCTCTGAGGTAGAAATGAGGCCTTTATGCAGAGTTGTAAGTGGGTTGAGAGTGGAGATGAAGCTTACCATCTCCCACTCCAGGAGGAGATCAATAACTGTTGAATGTATGAGACAGGCAGAGGTCCAGAGACCTCCAGCCTGAAATCGGGGAATCCAAGTGGAGCTCCTGAGCTGGTGCTGTCCCAGCCCCCACTCTGATCCTGCTGAAGGAGGAGCTGCCTGCCTTGGGCAGGACTGGAGGGTGGCAGGAAGGGGTGGGGGTGGGAGGTTGAGACCACCCCCAGGACACAAAGCCTGGTGACAACGGCCCTCTCCCCTTTTCATGGCCTCATGTAGCTGAGGCTGCCCGGAGCTGCCTGGTGTCCACTTGTTTTCATGTTGACACTACACACATCACATGTCACACCTCACCTGGTTCCCAGGTGTGTCCCTGGTCACTCATCATAGGCACTGGACTCTGCACACCATTACACCTGCTGAGGCTGACTTGGTCCTCACTCTACTTTTTGATATCTTGGTGACCGATGCCCGGGGCCTGGGTTCATGGCATCCATTTGTGGAAATTAATAACAGGAACCTTAACTAAATCGGAGTCAGGAGGCTTGTAGGGGGAGCACTCAGCCCCATCACACATTGTCAGTTACTTCAAACAGGAACAGACAGGACACTTGCATCTCGGACAGTAAATAAAACTACTACTGAAGGAAGATTTCTCTCCCTACTGGCCAACAGCCTGGCCAATCAGAAACACTGCAGCTCAGCCAACGACGAGCCCTTGCTGCCCTGAACTGTCACTTTCTTCCAAGGGACTTTACTTTAGAACAGCCCCTCCTCCCCCTTTTTCTCAATAAAGGCAGCTTCCCTGCTTTGTTCTCTGAAGTTGCCTATGATTCTCCATAGCACGCACATCCTGAATTGTAATTCTTGGCTATCCCTGAGTAAACTCATTTTGAGCTAAATTAACAGACTAATTTGCTTTTTAAGTTGACAGGTTGCCACCTGTGTCTCCACCTGAGTGAAGTGCCCTGATCTTTCATATCGGCCACCAAATGGGTCATTTTGGAAACTGGCACTGAGGCTGGCCACGCCAGGGACTGGCCTTCCTCGTTTCCGTGGCTTTCTGGGCCCTAGTCCCCTTCTCTGCTCTCTTTTTTTTTTTTTTTTAAAGATTTTATTTATTTATTTTCCCCCCAAAGCCCCAGTAGATAGTTGTATGTCTTAGCTGCACTTCCTTCTAGTTGCTGTATGTGGGACACGGCCTCAGCGTGGCCGGAGAAGCGGTGCGTAGGTGGCACCCGGGATCCGGACCTGGGCCGTCAGCGCCCGTCAGCAGCAGAGCGCGTGCACTTAACCGCTAAGCCACGGGCCGGCCCTCTGCTCTCCTCTTTTGTCATATTTATGCAACAGGGCAGGGAGGTGTCCTGAGACCAGGGCGCTGAAATGCTGAGCACACCCCAACTAGGTGTTTTAAATGCACGGCTGGGCTCGCGGCAGTGGGGGAAGCCGAGAAGCCCCAGGCCGGCCCGCGAGCCCCCGCCTTGGCTGCGGGAGCCGGCTCGCCGCGGTGCGTGGACAGTCTTCCAGTCCCAGCAGGCCGCGGGGCAGCGGTGGGCGAGGCGTCCCAGGAGGAGCAGAGGCGGAGGCGGAGGCGGGCGGGGCGTCCCGGGAGGGGTGAGGCCCGCGGTGGGCGGGGCGGCAGCGGTGGGCGAGGCGTCCCAGGAGGAGCGGAGGCGGCGGCGGGCGGGACGTCCCGGGAGGAGTGAGGGCTGCAGTGGGTGGGGCAGCGGCGGTGGGCTGGGCCACCGAATCCCGGGCCGGTAGGGGCGGAGCGCAGACGGCCCCAGAGCGCCGCAAGTACCGGAGGCGGAGGCTGGTGCGCCGATCTCTCCCGGGCGGGTTCCTGCTGTCCTCGCCGCCCTCGGACCGTACCGAGCGCCATGGCCCAGCAGCCGCCCGACGTCGGAGAGGACGACTGTCTTCCTGAGTACCGCCACCTCTTCTGCCCCGACCTGCTCCGGTGAGGGACGAGCGGGGCCGGGTTCTCGGGGCGCCCGGGATGCAACCTCCGCAGAGGTGGCACAGGGACTGCGGTTTTACTGGGATGTGTAAGGACCCCGTGCCCGGCCGCCAGACTGTCCAGATGTCCAGGTGGCCCTAGGGATGCGAGTGCTCCGGTATTTTGATCTTTGCCCTGCGGAGGGCGCGTTGTTTGTCTTGGCCAGTGGTGATGGGGATTCATGGTGGTAATCCTGGGAGAGAGGACTGGGTGGGGGAAGCCTTGTATGTTTTGAAATCATTTCTTACTTAATTGATACCTTTCTGAATAGAGAATTTTAGGTTGAGATATTTTTTCCTGAAGACCTAGAAAGCCTAGGAATGCAGGCTTTAAAAAGCAACGTTTCAGTTTCTCCTTACAAAAATCATCCATGTTCCTTGCCAACAATTCAGATTTGATAAGGTGCAGGCAGTAAAAGTCCTCTGAGAACCACCCACCTCCCCCCCGCCCCTCAGTTAACAGAGAGCCTCTGGTCTTCTCTCAGGGGCAAAGTCGCCTTCATCACAGGTGGTGGGTCTGGGATCGGGTTCCGGATTGCTGAGATTTTCATGCGGTGAGCACTGCCCTGTGTGCCCGGTGCCAACCCCTGACCTTTGCCCCTCCTTGCATGGACCCCGCTGGATCCTGGGATCCCTGGGCAAGACACTGGTGGGTGATGGGAACCCCTTTGGGCAAGGGGCCACCAGGGAGCATCTGAAGGGGGTCAAGTGCTCCAGGGGAGGCAAGACTCCAGGGTTTTCTCCTAGAGGTTAGTCAAGACTTTGTGGCTCTGGCCTCAGCATCCACATTTGTACAAAGACGGGGAGTTCAACAGGTTGAGTTAACTCTGCTGCAGGGCCCTCTGGGGCCTTGCCAAGCCAGGGTCTGGGGGGCCCAAGTTGGACCCTAGCACTCTGCAGAGCACAGTGTCTCTTGGGACACAAGTTCTGTGGCCTCAGGCCCTGGTCAGCAACTTGTCACCCCTCCCAGGAAGAGGCCCAGAGTTAGGCTGGGGTTGGGGAAGAGGGAGCCTGTTGATATCCTAGGGACCTTCCTCAATTTCTCCCCAGAGAAGGTGGGAAGAGAGGTGAGTCCCACTGGACAAGGTTTTGGGATTCACCCATTCTGGGGGAACTCGTTTTCCTAGTTGGTGTCTTTGTGCGTGTTGCTTCTCAGAGCAGAGCGCAGCGTGGCCACCCGTGCTCAAGGTAGTTTTGACATTAGGTGGGAACTGCTTAGCAGGTGGTAGCTGCTGTTGTTACCACGAGGCTGAGTTTGTCAGGACATGAGGCAGAGAAGGCACCCTGGCGTCAGAATGGGCTCTGTCCTTCACTCCAACCTCACAGGGAAAGGGTGGCTGGGGCGTGTGGGGTCGAGCCAGCGGGACCCAGCAGGCTCCATGCAGATGCTTGGGCCCGCATCTGAGGCTCACAGCTGCTTTGGTTCTATGCATATGGTGTTTGGGACGGGTCCTGCATCCCTGTGTGGCTGGGATACCCTGTGCCAGAGAGGCCCAACCCAGAAACCATGGGGTGGGCGCTGATGGCACCCTCCTGAGGTCCCACCACAGTTGCTCAGCCCTGCTCAGGCCCCTGTGTCTTCTGCCAACTGTGTCTTCAGCCCTGGGCTGGTGCTTCCGCCCTAGAGATCCCCGGGGGAAGGGGGTTCTGCTTAGAGTGCCGGGCAGGAGTCCACCTGGGTGTGTCCCTCATGTCTTGCCACTCTCACATCTGCCCTCTGGCTTTGCAGGCATGGCTGCCACACGGTCATCGCCAGCAGAAGCCTTCCGAGAGTGTCGACGGTGAGGGGGTCTCTCCTGTGCCCACCTGTCTGTGGGTGGCTGTGTGGGCCTGGAGCCTGGGTCTGGAGGGTCCTGAGGCCCAGAGGATGGTGACACCAAAACCTTCTCCTCTCCCAAATATGGAGCCTCAGTGGAAGTGGCCTCCCGAGGACATCTTTGTTTGTTTGTTTTTTAAGTCTAATCATTGGGTCCTGTGAGGGGGCCTCGTGTTGGGTGATACTGTGGCTCCAAGAGAGAGCTCTGGGCTCACCAGGGTTATGAGGGTGGTCCACATGTCCCCCCCACCTGGGAGGAGAGTCCCATCACTGCCACAGCTGGTCTCTCGGCAGGGACTGGAAATCAGCTGGAGCTGCTGTTGACCAGTTACCAGTGACCGGTGGCCTGGAGGGTGATGTGGAGGGAGGATCCTGGGGCCATTGGGAGGGAGAGAGTGTGGGAGGTCTTAGAAATGTCCACCAAGGGTCGTGGCCCCAGGGACTGGCCACTTGCCAGCTGCGCCTCCCCAGAGAAAGGTCCAGCAGCAAACTCCAGCCTCCCAGCAGAACCTGGGCACATCCTCACCAGACTCTGAAAGGCTTTTCCTCCATTCCAAGGCCACTCGGCTGCTGCCCACCTCTCTTTTTCTGTCCGGCTTCTAGGCTGCCAGAAAGCTGGCTGCTGCCACCAGCCAGCGGTGCCTCCCTTTGTCTCTGGACGTCCGAGATCCCCCAGTCATCACGGCCGCCGTGGACCAGGCACTGAAGGAGTTTGGGAAAATCGACATTCTCATTAACTGTGAGTCGCTGTGGGCAAGGCCAGGGGGCTTCTGACGGGTGAGCAATACCAGACCGGGGGCTTTGGAGACCCCAGAACTCCTGTCCAGACTCCAGGCCACTCTCTTGGCCCAGCTCTGCTCGTTCCGGGTCAGTGCAGCCATGGCTCAAGTGGACGCTCCGTGAACTTGGCTGAATCACAGAGTTGGGGGGCACTCTCATGTCCTGAAGCTACCTCTTTAAAAAAAAAGGATGAATTTTATTTTTTTAGTACAGTTTTAGATTTACAGAATAGTTGGGTAGATAATACATAGAATTCCATATACCCCCCCAGAGTGTCCTCCATTATTAACATATTGCATTTGTTACAACTGATGAACCAATATTAATACATATTGTTAACTATAGTCTTAGTTTACATTTATGTTCACTCTTTGCTGAAATTCCCTTCTAAAAACATCAGGTGTATTAGTTTCCTGTCGCTAAGGAAGTACCACGAGCTGGGTGGCTTAAAACAATAGAAATACACTCTCTCAGTTCTGAAGGCCAGAAATCCGAAACCAAGGTGTTGGCAGGGCCACGCCCTCTGAAGGCTCCAGGGGAGATTCTGCTCCAGGGCCTTCTCGTAGCTCCCAGTGTGGCCCACAGTCCTGGGTGTTCCTTGGCTTGTGGCCACATCTCTGCCTCCTTCTTCACATGGCCTTCTCCCTGTGTATCTGTCCTCTCCTCTTGTAAGGACACTAGTCCTTGGCTTTAGGGCCCACCCTAATTCAGTATGATCTCATTTTAACTTGATCACACCTGCAAAGATCGTATTTCCAAATACCTGGAAGGTCACATTCACAGGTACCAGGGGTTAGGACTTCAACACATCTTTTTTTTTTTTTTTTTTTGGTGAGGAAGATCAGCCCTGAGCTAACATCTGCCAATCCTCCTCTTTTTGCTGAGGAAGACTGGCCCTGGGCTAACATCCGTGCCCATCTTCCTCTACTTTATATGGGACACCGCCACAGCATGGCTGCCAATTGGTGCATCAATGCACGCCTGGGATCCGAACCGGCAAACCCCGGGCCGCCGCAGTGGAGCACATGCACTTAACCGCTTGCGCCACCGGGCCCGCCCCAACAACACATCTTTTTGAGGAACACAGTTCAACCCATGACATCGGTCCTGCCTTTGTCATTCAGGAACTTACCCAAATGCCTGGGTCTCCTCCCCGGTCCAGCTGGGACCACCCTGAGGGTCCAGCCGCCCGGAGCTCCAGCACCTGCCGTCTCCTTCCACCCTGCAGGTGCAGCTGGAAACTTCCTGTGCCCTGCCAGCGCACTGTCCTCCAACGCCTTCAGGACTGTGATGGACATTGACACCTTGGGCACCTTCAACGTGTCTCGCGTGCTCTACGAGAAGTTTTTCCGGGTGGGTGTCCTCGTGGCTGGGGCCTCCCCTCTTCTGACCACCCACTCACACCCCTTCCCGCCGTGTGTTGCAGGACCATGGAGGGGTGATTGTGAACATCACCGCAACACTGGGTACCCGGGGGCAGGTGCTCCAAGTGCATGCAGGCTCTGCCAAGGCAGCTGTGGGTACGGGTGCCCCCTCTGGTCTGCCAACCTGGGTGCCCGTTGGGTCCCTCTCCATCCCTGGAGGCCGGCAGTGTCTGACTGAAGCTGAGCCCAGTGGTGGGCAGTGGAGAAGCCGGGCCTTGGCCCTGGCCCTGAGCCCCACTTCACACCTAGGCCACCCCAGAAGGCACAGCAGCACTGCATTCTTCCTCTTGCCTGCCTTCCTTCCGTGCAGATGCGATGACGCGGCACTTGGCTGTGGAGTGGGGTCCCCAGAACATCCGTGTCAACAGCCTTGCCCCCGGCCCCATCAGTGGCACGGAGGGGTTCCGGCGGCTGGGTAAGGCTCTTGGGGAGCCCAGGACCCCCATAAATGGTCCCCTGGGCACAGGCCCCACAGTGCCTCTGCGTGCTCCCCTCCCATCTGGCTGGGACAGGCCTGGGATAAGTGCCAGGTCCTCATGGCTCCCCAGGGTTGGCAGAGTCTGTCCCCAAGCCGAGTCAGAGCCACTCTTGGTTAGCACACACCTGTGATGGACTAATGGTCAGCCGGACTTGGGCAGCTGCTCCCTGGAGGTAGAGGCCACAGGGCTGCTGGCCTTGATATGTGAGCCGGACACAAAGTGGGACACCCATTGAAGCTTCCAGAACCTTGGCAGGGTCTACATCCCCCACCCCTATGCTGGTTCTGTGGGGGTGTCACTCTGTACCTGGCCTGTTCCTGCTCTACCAGGATGATGCTGATGGTGCCCCCAACATTCCTGGATGTGGGTTAGGGGAGGCTGGGCAGGGGAGGCTAGAAGGCCTGGGGTCCTGGGGCTCACAGGGACTGACCCTCCTGCTGCCCTCCCAGGTGGCCCCCAGGCCAGCATGAGCAAGAACGTCCTGGCCAGCCCCCTGCAGAGGCTGGGGGACAAGACGGAGGTCGCCCACAGTGCGCTCTACCTGGCCAGCCCTTTGGCATCCTATGTGACCGGGGCCTTGCTGGTGGTTGACGGTGGGGCGTGGCTGACGTTCCCTAATGACATCAGGCTGCTGGCGGATTTTGCATCCTCTGCTAAGCTCTAGGTGATATGCTGCTCCTACCTTCTGGGGGTGACCTGTGTCCTTGGCCCCCTTCCCAAAACCCCCACCCAGTGGGCCGATGGTCACTGTGCCTTTCCCCTCAATTCTCTGGGCATATTCCTAGATGTGTTCTCGGACACTTTGGGGTTTCCACTACCCAACAGACCAGGCCATATGTAGGCAAAGCTGGGGAGGGGTCTTCCTGGGCAGATGGGTTGTGCCAGGAGGGGGCCTAGCCCGACATAGCTGCACCCAGACCTCAGGGCCTCCTGCAAACCAGGACAGGCATGGCTTGCCTGCAGCAAAGGGAACCCCCCTCTCTCTTTGGGAGCTGCCCCGGGTGACCCTCGCTGGAGGCCTGAGGGCCTGCTTGGCCCCTGAGGGCCGGGGAGGATGCTGTTGCTCTCTGCTCTCCGCTCTGCCCTCACTAATCCCAGTGGTGTGGCTGGCCCATGAGGCCACTCATCCTGGTTCTCTGAGCAGCAGCTTCCCCTGAGGAACGCTGAGGTGGTGTGCCCTGCCTCATCAGGACTGCCTGTGCCTCTGGGCCCCTCTGCTCCAAAGCCCCCAGGAGGGTTCCCATTGCAGGGTGGTGGCAGGAATGTTTTAGGACTTTGGCTGGCTCCTTTTCCATCCAAGGGGGCGGGTGTGGTGGAGGGACACCGGGGAGCTCACAGCGTTCGGTCACACTGTGAAGCTGTGGTTGGAGCAGGCTTCCGTGACGACCCCTGTCCTCCCCAGGGAGGTTTATTGATGGGCACAGGTGGTGCTGAGAAGTGCCTCTTCTGAGGCCCTTTGTGGGTTGGTTGCTAGCAGACACATCCTCAGTGCCTGTGGCACATGGGTGACCAGGCAGCGGGAGGGTGTGGGCCCTGGGCTGGCACCCATCACTGAATGAGGAGCGCTCATCTTGGGGAGCTCTGGGAGAAGGCAGAAGGGGGCTGCTGGTGCCCGCACCCCAGAAGATGCACAAGGCCTGGCTGCTCACTGCCCTCGTTGGGCGCTGATGCAGGACCACGGCATCCTGCCTGCCCTGGCCTGGCCACTCGTGGGTGCTTCCCAGGGCAGACACGGTCCCCTTAGCTGTGCAGGAGGCGGGTCCTGATGCCCCTTGGTCGTCCCCTGTGACCCTGGCGTCTGCTGGCATTTCTGACAGGCGCTGGATGGCTGAAGCAAAGCAGGTTCTGAAGGGGAAGCTGGTCTGCAGCTCACTCTTGGGTTCTTGGGACGCTGTGATGAGAAAACAGCCATTCTGAGTTGCTGCCTTGGCATTTCACAGTATGACAACCTGCTCACACGAGTCTGGACATTGAGATAAGGACCTGAGCTTAGGATTCCCCCCATAAATTCCCGCTTTGCCTTCCCTGGGGCACCTTTTAAAATAACCGTTTAGAATTATGCCCATGAAAAGTTAGTGACCTCCACCTCAACCACCTTATAAGTGACAGGTGCTTGCTGCTCTGCTCTCTATCTCCTGCTCCCTTGTGACCTAGGATGGAGGACTGCCCTTCCCCAGCTCATTGCCCCCCACGCCCCCATTCTGGGATCTGTAAGTAATAAATCCTGTAACTTGACTTCCTTTATGTGAGTATTGAAATTGTGCCTTCAATCAAAACGACCCCATGGGTTACAGGTCCCCAAAGTGGGAGCTCGGATGCTGAGGGAGCTCCCTGCCAACCCCTCGTGGGTGGCGTGTGCCCCCTCATCCCGCAGGTCATGATCTGCATAGTCTTAATTCAATACATCAGCTCTGGCTTCTCCACACAGATGCCTCTTGCAGGGCTCTCCTGGGACCTCCGCCCAGCTGCCTAGCTGAGAGACAGTCTCAGCAGAGCGTCTGAAGCAGAGACTGGCCCTTCCTCTGGGAACTGTGCTGTGTCCACACTCCCTCCCCATGGCCCCATCTCCTTTGCATGGGCCAGACTGACCAAGCAGCAAGGCCGGCTTGCTGCCCACACCACATGGGTGTCCACAGAGGGAGGGCAGCATTTCCAAGCTCCTTCGAGAGTGGAGATGCAGCCAAGCTGCTGGGGTGTCCCCCACGACCCGGGGTCAGGAGCTGGCCTCCCTTCTCCTCCTGCCTATGCCCAGTGGGTGCTGAGGTGGCTGCCTGGGTGGGGAGAAGGGGGCATTTCAAACTCCATCTTTCCTTGTTGCTCTCCCACTTCAAGACCTTTGCTTAGCAAAGGGAAGTCAAACCAGGGGGCCAGAGAAGCATGTCTGAGCCCCCCCCACCCCCGGCCTGGTGTCCTGGGTTCCCTCACCAGGGTGTGTGGGCTGCAGACAGGATCCCCATTGGCCTTTGGTGACATGGGCTGGGGCTACTCCCATCTGCGCTGGAGTCTGTCCTTTGCTGGAACATCCCGGTGAAGTTAGTGCTCCGTCATTCAGGGGCTGTCGTTTTAGGCCCCCCAGGTGACCCGTCCCCGTCATTACCAGCACCCTCCCTCAGGCCCAGGGAGATGGGGAAATTCTGGCCCCTCATTTGTTCCTTGGATGACTGCTTCCTGACATTCAGGCCACTTGGCCCCGGGGGCTTGTTTTCTGTGCTGTTTGTGTCAAGGCGCGTGGTTCCCCACTCCTTGTCTGTACTGCCCATTTGCATAAGCACAGGTCATAGAGTTTTGCCAGAAAGGGCATTTCCTTGAAAAATAATCTTTTTACTATAAAAACATGTATCTGTTAGACTTTGCAAAAGTTTTTAGAAGGAAAAGGAAGACACTTGAAAAGAATCACTGGTGACTGGGTCAGTTAGAGGAAAGGGGCGTTTCCTTCCTGTCTTTTTTCTGTGAAGAGCTTAGAAAACTCTTCTTCCTAATGCTTGAAGCCTCCGTCCTCAGGCAGGTGGAGCCCACCCCGAGGCCAGGAGAGGCTGTCTGCTCTCCTGGTGGGAGGGGACATGCTCAGACTGGTCCCCAAGAGAGCTGCCGTACCCCGCAAGGTCCTGGTTTGCTCCCAGTCAGTTCCCACCACCGTAAGAGCGTGTGCTTAAGCCCTCTGCCCCAGACACCCACGCTCACTTGTCCCTTCACTTTATGAAAAGAGATGGCCCCTTCTTGCCTTCGTAGGTGCAGCGGAGTGGCAGGGAGGTCCCCGGACCATCCCAGCTGGGAGGCCACCTGGCATAGGGAGCAGCGGTTGCTATTTCAAGGTGCTCCTTATTGTCACGGAGACCAGAATGTGGTGGCATCAAGTCCACAGCAGGGCGTGTAAATGGGTCCTTGTGGTGCTGCTGGGGGAAAACAAAACATTGAAAGCAGTTATTGGGGAGTTGCAGCCAGTGAGGGGCTGGGGCAGTCGTGAGACCCCCACAAGGCCAGAGAGCTGGGGCAGCTGTCCTCCCCTGGGGAGGCCCTGGGGGGTGGCCCGAGGAGGGAGGGTGTCCTGCCAGCTTGGATGAGCAGGCTCTGCTGCCTTTGAAGGCCAGGATGCACAGTAGAGGTGTGAACATTGTCCAGCAGGGGGTCTGGTTAAGAAAAAGGCCACCTGCTGGGACTCAGTAGTGGCTCAGCTCCAGGAAGACGGAAGAGTCTGGAAAGCGGTTTCCAGGAGCAAGCCTTTTATTACGGTATTAGGGTTCTCTAGAGAGACAGAACCAATAGGAGATTCATTATATGGATTGGCTCATGCAACTGTGCAAGCCACGCAGGTCACTCCTGAAACGTCGCTATGATGTAACACTATGACGTGTGCCTTCGTCTTTGTAAACACAGAAAGCAAAGCAAACCTTAAAACTGCCTTCAATAAGCAGTGCTAATTTGGGGAAGTTTCTCTCTGCTGACTCCTCTGTTGCCATGGTAACCTGGTAAAATTCTACTGTGGCTTGCGGGTGCGAGCTTTGTCCTGCGGGTCACTTCAGAAAGGGCTGGAGGTCAGGCCCCGGCACTAACGCCCATTTCCCAAAGCGGACTTGTGCCGTGTTCTTGGCCCCAGGTTGGTTTGCTCTCCCGTGAGCGTCCCCAGTTGTCAGAGTTGTTCACCTCATCCCCGTCCGTCTTCCTCTCCCCTCTCCTTCCTGGCCATGCACTGTGGTCCCTGCTGGGCTGGGCCACCCCAGTGGACACTGTCCACCCACCAAGTGCACTCTGAGCACCTGCTGTGCCCAGCACCCGGCTGGGGACCCAGACATGAGTGCCACTGGCTCTCCTGACCCTCCCGTCTCCTCTCAGCCTTGCGTCTGCACATGGCTCGCTGGGAGAGTAAGGTGATGGATCCCTGAGGACCTCAGCAGTCAGAGGCTCAGCAGGGGCTCCCCTCTTCTCTGACCCTCACACCCTTTTGTCCTTATCCCATGGGGCAGACCGAGCCTGCCTCTCAGTGGTCAAGCCCCTGCCCTGGGCTGCATGTCCAGGCCTGTCCCTGGCTCTGCACGGAGACCTGATGGTGCTGCAGTTGGGCAGTGTCATCCCCTTGAGCAGGGCAGGTGGGTTCTCGGGGGTCACGGCTTCCCAGGCTGGGAAGGGGGTGGGCATGAGCCCCCTCGTGCATTTCCCTTGGGGCACTCAGGCCCATCTCTGTTGGATGCATGGACAGAAAGCTACTCTGGCTGTTCAGATTCAAAGAGAGGACATGAAAGGGGAAGCTCCTGGGCTCCTCCACAGGCTCCTTCCAGGGGGAGGATGCACTGGAGCTCCAGGACGAAGCCGGGACCCAGGGCTCATCTCCCTTCCTTCTCTCACCTCCACCTGGCCCCGTGAACCTGCACCTTCCGCTCGCCACAGATCAGCTTTCTTTGCACCCAGGTCCCAGCCACTGTGCGTACAAGCAGTAGCCGAGCCTCCTGGAGAGAGAGACAGTAGTCCTCTGTCAGACTCACGTCCAAATTCCTGAGGAAAGATGCACATTCGTCTGTTTGGGTCAGGTGCCCGACTCTTGTTCAGTAAACCATGGCCAAGGGTTGATTGCATCATATAAACATGGCAACTCGCACTGCAGTCATGGGCTTGGAGAGGGACTGCTTCTAGAAAATGCGTGTTAGCAGACCATCCCATGCAGGTCCTCACTCACATCAGACAAATTCACAAAAGACCAATGTATAGCCCAGCATGCTGATTGTGTGTGCGTGTGCATACACTCCCCTCCAGGGATGGGATGAGTCTCGGGTCTCCCTCTCTGGTGAAACCCAAGGCCAGTTGGGAGATGGCAGAGGCTGCCCAAGTCTGATGAGCCATCCACACTCCCGGCTTGTATCCCGGGGCCTAGACTCCGCCCAGCTCAGCCCTTCTGTGCTAGGGACCATGGCGGAGACTGGATCCATCTCTGGACTTCCTGTTTTCTCGCCCGGGCCCTTCAGTGAAACAGCCCCCCACACACAGGGAACCACCGGATGTCCTATTCACCCCTGGATCCCGGCTCAGTTCTCTGGGATGAGATCCCCGCATCACCTTGTTGACAGGTAGAGGCCTTAGTAACACTTTAGTCATTTATTTACTGAGTATCTTTTGTGTTATTTCCTGAGGTGACAAACATAATCAGTATGGATCTCACTAATTGAACTCTCAGAGGATAATTTCATTTCCAAGTTTTGGAGTTTTGAGGGCACCTCATCACGTCCACGTGTCAGAGCATCTCAACAAGACAGCACCTGAAGAAGGAATGAGAAATGTTCGTCAGAAACAGGCAGAGTTAACTTTTAACTCTTCCACCATCACATGTAATGTAGACAATTTCTACACAACAGGGGAAGTGATGTGAATTAGATCTTCACTTCTGTGGAAAATGTGACCTGAGGCTAAAGAAAGGAAGTTCTGACTCCAGTACAAACCTCTCCTGGCCAGCTCCTCAGCGCGTGTCCCCGCGGGGATTTTGGCGGCAGGGATGTGTGGTGGGTGCGGAATGTGGGCTGGAAAGCGCTCTGGGCTCAGGGGGACTGGAGATGCCTGTCATCACAGGAAGAAAGAACAGGTGCCAGCAACTTGAGAGCGAAATGTGAGAATAAGGAAATCATGCAAACCTTGGCTGAGTCAGGAGGATTAAATTGTGCCTTACAAACTCATGTTCTATTTTTACTCTAAGAAATGTACTTTCCTAAATTTGAAGGTGATAAAAAATCCTTTTCCCACTGAATAAAATACCAGTAAACACGAGTGTGGATCTGTGCTCCCAGCTGCGGGAGGCTGCTGGGCGAGAGTGTGGTCTAGCCCTGAAACTGCCTCCTCTCTAAGTTGACCTACCGAACACAGAATGTTCATCTGGTTTGCAAAATTGTAAGTTTTTGTTTATAGCTCGATTGAGGTATAATTGACATACAATAAGCTGCTCGTGTGTGAAATGTATGATTTGATGAGCCCTGAATATGTCTGCACCCGTGAAACCATCCCCACAATCACGATAATGAAGGCACCACCACCTGCAAAACCTTTCCTCCCACCCCTTGGTCATCCCTCCCTCTCACCTCTCCCTAGCCCCTTCTCCCAGGTGAGAACTGGTCATCCATCCAGGATGGCAGCTCAGGGCCCGGGAGGGCGGGCCTGCAAGGGGGGTGACTATGTGGGAGAAGAGGGTCCATGAGGAGGAGGGGCCGACACCTGCTCAAAGGTGGGAACAGCGGGCAGAGGCTCTGGCCCTCCACCAGATCCAGGCCCCCTTTTCTGGGTGCCCAGTGCAGGCTGTGCGGTGGTCTGCTCCTTCCTCTCGCCGGTCCCCGTCACAGGTCTGTGGCAGGTCCCTTCTTCCTTCAGAATAGAGCTCAGCCCCTTTCCTGCTGTCCATCTCCAGGGCCACCTTCACGGCCTCCCTGGGGCACTGAGGACACCCCTGGCTAGCTGCCCCAAGGTGCCCTGCATGAGGCTCCCACTGGACCACTGGCCAGCTCTGCCCTGGACTTAGAGCTCTGGACGCAGGGCTCTGAGCACCGCTGTCCAGCCCGGCACGGCCCTCAGTGCTCACTGAGGGAAGGACCCTGCCACTGATGAATGTGGAATTGTCCCCATTGGAAGGGTGGCTCCTTCAGACACGCACCCAATAACTGCTCCCCAGCTCTCGGATCTGGGTTTCCAGCATCACTCCACTCTTGAGACCTCCTCCCCACCCCCCACCAACTCACACAAATCACTTTCAAATATTAAAGTAAAATGGCTGATAGAGGTGATCTCACAAATAGTGGGAAAGAACAGATGGTTTGGAGAAACTGGCTCAATGAGAAAAATAAAGTCGGGTCTCTTATCTTACACCAACCACATTAAAACAAAAAACTCCAAATGGATTAAAGACATACTGGACTTGTGAAAGGAAAAACTATAAGTATAGGCGGATATCTTTGAGACTTTGCGTAGGGGATTTATTTACTTAATTTTAAAAGTGTTTAATTATGAAATTCTTAAACTATGTGGATAAGCCCCGATAATAACAAGAGACACCATGTGTTTACCACCTGGGTTTGCCAGATGCTGGTACTCTGCCCGGTTTGTTCCCAGCCTGTCTGTCTCTAAGGAAATAAATGCTGCAGATATAGTGACACTTCTACCCCTCAGCCCTTTCCTCTTCTGTGCCCCTCAATATAATTCCGAAACTTGTTTTCGTATTTTTACTATAAACGAAGTCGTTCGAAAGCAATACATGTTATTGACGATGTGTTTTTAAACTTGGCAAAAATGGTGTCTGTCCCACACCTCGCTTTCTCACATGGCTTGTTTTAGGAGAGTCTGCCTGTGTTGACATGTGGTTCACCCTTCGAAACTGCTACCCAGCGTTCCATCACAACAGACGGCCCCCACAGAGCCACGGACAGTGCTGCACCACACCCTCTCCTGTCTCCCCCGGGCCTGCGCACGCTGCTTTCTGGAAGGTGGAGGTGCCAGGTTGAAGGCGCACAGACCTTCAGCCGTATCAGAGATGTGCATCCCCACGCTCTCTGCTGGTGTCAGACTTGTCTTTACTCTGCTTGGTGTCCAGCACTGCCTTTCCTCGCTCCCTGAGCACCAGTGGTTCAGCATCTTCTTACATGTTTATCAGCCGCTGGAGTTTTCTCCTCTGGAGCTGCTGATCTGTACTTGTTGCTCACTTTTCTACTGGGCTGCTGTTCTTTTGCTGGCTTTTGAAGAATTCTTTGTACTCTGGAGATGAATCCTTTGTCATTTGCTTCTGTTCTAAATATCTCTTCCCAATTGCTATGGACTGAATTGTGTCCCTCAAAATTCATATGTTGAAGCTCTAGGCCCCAACCGGAGGGTATTCGGAGGTGGGTGATTGGGAGGTGATTAGGGTTAGATGAGGTCAGGAGGGTGGGGCCCTCAGATGGGATTAGTGGCCTTATAAGAAGAGGTAACAAGAGAGACGGCTCTCACCTGAGGACGCACCTAGAGGGAGGCCCTCACCACAAGCCAGGAAGAGAGCTGTCACCAGAACAAATCCGCCAGCACCTTGAGTTGGGACTTCCCGGCCTCCAGAACTGTGAGGAATCAATGTTGTTTATGCCCCCAGCACATGGTATTTGGTGACGGCAGCCTGAGCGGACAAAGACGCCAGGCTAGGATGTGTCTTTTGTCAATCAGAAGGCCAATTTTTTTTTGAGATATAATTGACATATAACACTATATTAGTTTCAGGTGTACAACATGATTTCCTATTTGTATATTCTAGGGCTGCATGCTCAGCTGGGCTAAGGCAGCAGGGTATCTTGCTGAGAGACCAAAGAAATGACCTGGATACTGGGGGCAAGACATGTGGGTTTATTAGGGAGTTACTTACAGGGAAGTTCCAGTGGTGGCAGGCTCGACAGGAGATGTGCACCCTCTACAGCCCCCTGAGAGAAGCTTGCTTAAGTAGGCAGAGGAACAAAGGCTTCACGCTGGCTATGCTTATGGGATAGATTAAAATTGCCATTATCTGAAGAGGGAGGATTTATTTGTGTCCTCCTCCTATATGAAATGGCTGAACAGAAAAAAAAAAAAAGGCTTCACGCTTGCCAAGGGGGATAGTCCCTGTATGACCTGCATTCCAAGGACCAGAGCCACACACACAAAGCCACACACACACACACACACACACACACGCACGCACGCACACCCCTGCCTTTGTGTTCCCTCAGGCCGTTAGGGTCTTTTTATCTTTGATGGTCTTTATTTTATGCTAATTATCCCATGGGAAAACAGCTGGGTTGGCCAAGCCCAGGACTGTTATCACTGTGAGTGTTGGCACTAGCCCAGCCAAGGAGCCTCAAGGACATATGGTTTTTAAAGGGGCACATTGGCAAGTGCCCCTACATATATATCATGAAGTGATCACCACAATAAGTTTAGTTAACATCCATAACCACACAGTTATAAATTTTTTTTCTTGTGATGAGAATTTTTAAGGTCTACTCTCTCAGCAACTTTCAAATATACAATACAGTATTATTCAAGATAGTCACCATGCTGTACATGACATCCCCAGGACTTATTCATTTTATAACTGGAAGTTTGTACTTTTTGATCCCCTTCACTCATTTTGCCCACCCCTCACCCCCTGCCTCTGGCAACCACCGATCTATTCTCTGTATCTATGAGTTAATTTTTTTTTTTTTTAGATTCTGCATATAAGTGAGAACATACAGTATTTGTCTTTCTCTGTCTGACTTATTTCACTTAGCATAATACCCTTGAGGTCCATCCATGTTGTTGCAAATGGCAAGATTTCCTTCTTTTTTATAGCTGACTAATATTCTATTATCTATATACCACATTTTCTTTATCCATTCATCCACTGATGGACACTTAGGTTGCTTCCATGTCTTTGTTATTGTAAAGCTAATTTTTTTTTGTGAGGAAGATCAGCCCTGAGCTAACATCCGTGCTAATCCTCCTCTTTTTGCTGAGGAAGACCGGCTCTGAGCTAACATCTATTGCCAATCCTCCTCCTTTTTTTTTCCCCCCCAAAGCCCCAGTAGATAGTTGTATGTCATAGTTGCACATCCTTCTGGTTGCTGTATGTGGGACGCGGCGTCAGCATGGCTGGAAAAGCAGTGCGTTGGTGCGAGCCAGGGATCTGAACCCAGGCCGCCAGTAGCGGAGCCCGTGCACTTAACCGCTAAGCCACGGGGCCGGCCCTGCAAAGCTAATTTTTTAAAAATTATTTTTTACTAAGGTAATTTATATACAGTAAAAGTCACCCTTTGTTCTGTACAGTTCTGTGAGTTTTGATAGATACATACAGTATGCATCACCACTACAACAAAGATACAGAACAGTCCCTTTGCCGCAACAAAGCCCCCTTGCCCCCAGCCCCCACAGATCTGATTTCTGTCCCTATAGTTTTGGAAGGCTTAAATTTTAATGTGTTTAAATTTAAACCATTCTTTTCTTTAATGGTTTGTGATTTTTATTCTGTGTAAAAAATTTTCCTGTTCCAAGGTCATAGAGATATTTTCCAATGTTTTCTAAAAGTTTTAAAGTCTTGGGCCGGCCCCGTGGCTTAACGGTTAAGTGTGCGCGCTTGGCAACTGGCGGCCGGGGTTCAGATTCCGGGCGCTCACCGACGCACCGCTTGTCCGGCCATGCTGAGGCCGTGTCCCATGTACAGCAACTAGAAGGATGTGCAACTATGACATACAACTATCTACTGGGGCTTTGGGGAAAAAAAGGAGGAGGATTGGCAATAGATGTTAGCTCAGGGCCAGTCTTCCTCAGCAAAAAGAGGAAGATTAGCATGGATGTTAGCTCAGGGCTGATCTTCCTCACAAAAAAATAAAAAATAAAAAAAATAAAAGTTTTAAAATCTTGCTTTCCACCTTTCTGTCTTGGATAACTCTAATTATTTTTGTATCTGAAGTGACACAGGGATCTAGGTGCAAGGTGTCGTAAAGATGACTGGTACCAGCTAAGGAAGAGGCTATCCTTTCCTTATGATTGACAAAGCCATCAAGGATAAAAATGATTGGTTTGGCTACTCAAAATTAAATATTTCTGTTTAATCTTTGCTGACAGACGAAGAGTTCATGAAGGGGTCACAGGCAGGGAGAAGATATTTGCAACATCAAAAACTGATGAGGGATTTTATCTAAAGGAAAAGTCAGAGAACACAGTAGAGAAGCAAGCAACGGCTACAATTGGGCACTCTGCAGATTTGGGATCCAGCTCAATAGACACAGTAAGAAACGCTCAACTACACCAGCATTCACTTAAGTTTAAATAAGACAAGATGAGATGCCATTTTAAGTTCATCGGACTAGCAAAAATGGGGAAATCATTTGTCATGTCTGCTATAATTTTGCTGAATTTCCTCCTGGTTTTAAAAAATCTATCGAAAAATTTAGATTTGTGACTAAATCGAGCCTTGCCTGTCAAGCTCCCCTTCGGGCTGTTAGTGGCCAGATCTCACCCAGGTGACGGAGTGGCCCTGCCCCAGTGGAGACACGCACATTCTTCAACCAAGGTGTCCTGACCCACCTTCCTCCGCTCCCTGGCAGCTCCAACAGGGCTGTGCCACACAGCCAGGAATCTGCTGGGTCACCTTGCTGGTCTTCATCTTCCCATCTTTCCCCACAGCCCAAAGGTCACCAGGGAAGCAGGATCTAAGAGGCCCACCCATTTGGAGAGTTCCAAAGATGTGTTTATCCCAAGAAATTTCAAAAGTAAAGATTCACAAAGGGAGATTTTCACAGACATTCACCCAGATCCAAAACCCAACAGATGTGAGCTGCACCCCACCCTCCCTTCCTCATCTGGGTAAATTAAAATGTGCACAGGGAGTGTGCGTGTGGAGGAGCTTGTCAAAATGGCAGCAGGGGCTGCTTCCATGGAGCTGGTTCATTTCATCAGGAATGTTACAGATGGAAAATGTCCATAGGCCACAAAGGGGATGCTTGAGGTCAGAACGACTGATGGGGAAATTGTCACTTTCAATGTGTCATGAACAGTCTCTTGAACTGGTCCAAGCAAGAAGGTGCATGCTTTCCATGCCGGGCTTCTGTTTAGGTACATCAGCCAGACAAGGCGTGCAGATTTCCCAGCGTTGGCACAGCAGCAGGAGGAATATCTGCTTTCTCAGGACTCAGCTCTCACCTCCTGCTGTTTTTACCTCACCTACATTTACACCTCTATTTAGAAAGGTTGACACATCATTATAAATACCCCTGAAAACTGTCTCTGGCCAAAAGCATCAGCCCAGTTTTGGATTCTTACCCAAACTGGAGATGAGTTTTTTTCTTTTGAATGCGGTATCTTCCTCATGAAAGCTACTGCTCTTATAAGAAATTGAGAACATAGTTTGGGGAGGGGGATCCCTCGCTTTTCTTTCCCCAGTGCCAACCTCACAAAATCTGGTCCTGAGTGCCCTGGGGTTTTGTCATGAGCGATGACTCAGTTAATTAACACACTGTTCCTCACCGTACACTTGGAGACAGAGGTTCAGTTTCCTTTGGTTCTTGCCAAAGCTGCTTATGAAACATATCTGGTGCTGGTGCCCACGGTGTATAAAAATACCAGTTCCTACTTTCCCCTGATCAGTTTCATTACAGGCTAAATTTAGCACCTCGCCTGGGGCCTGGCAGCTCACCTGCTCCTAACTAGCATGTCTCCACTTTCATGCCTGCTGCAGGGTGCCCATGTTCTTGTCTGGCGCTCTGTGCCCCCACTGATAATAGTGACATTTAGAGAAGCAGATGCCAGTTGTCAAAGACAGTCACAGTGCTTGGGAGGTTTGAATGTGGACTGGCGATTAACACTGGATATCCTACGGAAAAAACCTTTCTCCCAGGTTTAAAGAAGGTCTCCGTGTCTGTCCACGGGCTCTTTCGGTTACAAGTGACGTGGACCGCATCTTCGGGGCTCTCCCACGCTCGGGAAGGACGGCGCAGGCCACCGCAGGGACACCCCTCGGCCTGTCGGCGCGGCGGGCGTCTCCAGGAGCGCCACCTGCACCCACCGCGCCCCCGCGGGAGGAGCCGCGAGCACACGCGCGCCGGGCGCCGGGGCCACGCGGGGGTGCGCTTGGTGCCACGTGCACTTTCCCCCTCCCATGAGGATCGTGTGCTTTGCTTATCAATTTGTGAGAGCGCTTTACGCAAGCAGGACTGGGCCCCTTGCTGACAGGTGCATATTTGGGTTTCTGCTCGCCCCTCTGCGGGGTTTATCCATCCGCACTGTGCGTGGGGCGGCGGTCCCCGCGCGCCGTGGAGGTGACGTCACGCCCGCGCTCGCAGCCTCCGAAGACGCCCGCCTCCTGCGCCGAGGTTCGGAGTCCTGGGTGACCACCTACATCGCGGACAAGACGAAGACGGCGACTACCCACTGCCCCGCGGTCCCCGGCGCCTGCTTTTATAGCAAGCCGGCGAGGGGCGGGGCCGGCCGGCGCGCGACGTGCTGACGTAAGGCCCGCGGGGGGCGGGGCGAGGGCGGTGTCCGCTCTGGTACCTCAGGCGCCTCATCCTCCTCTTTAACCTCCTCCTCAGCTTCCCCTTGGCGTCCTTCGTCTCTTCATCCTCCTCCGCATCCTCCTCCTCAGCTTCCTCCGCGGCTCTCTCGCCGCCCGCTGCCGCCCGCCCTTCTCCCGCCTCCGCCCGCCGCCATGGGCCCGCGCCCGCCGCGCCGCCCGGCCGAGGGCAGCTGAGGTGCGGGCCAAGATGGGCGAGGGCGGAGCAGGGCCCGAGCGCCAGCCCGAGCAGCCGGGGCGCCGCCGCGGGGATGCCCGCGCCCGCCGCCGCGCCCTGAGCGCCTTTGTCTGCCGCCCGCGCCGCCCGCCGCTCCCGTGGCCTCGCGGGCTCGCGCCGCGGCCGGGGCGCGCCCCTGAAGATGGAGCCGGGGCGGCCGACGCCCCCCGCCCCGCGGTCCCCGGACCCCGCGGCCCGCGCCGATGCAGCGCCGGGCCTGAGCGCCGGGCGGGACCCGGGGCCGGAGCGCGCGGGCCAGGACGCGCGCCCCGAGAGCGGCCATGCGCCCGCCCCGGGCCCGGGGGCCTCCTGCCTCTTTCCGGACCAGGACCTCGACCTGGACCCGGATCTGGACCCCGGCCCTGACCCCGACCTGGACCCGGGCCCCGACCTGGACCCCGGCCCCGACCCCGACAGGCAGCTGCCGGAGCTCGGCCCTCTCTTCTCCTGGACTCAAGAGCCAGAGGACTACGGCCCCCCAAGTTGCCCGCAGAGCGCGGCTGCCCGCGTGCAGGATTGCAGCCACGGCCACCACCGGAGGGGCGACACTGGCCTCTTCCCGTCCTTCCCGTCGCCCTCGGAGGGCGAGTTGGGGCTGGAGGGGCCCGGGGACCCAGACCGGCCCTCGGACTTGAGCCAGACCCACCCCCTGTCGAGCGAGCCCGCGGGCTGTCCGGAGGATGGCCCCCGCTTGCGGGCCGTGTTCGAGGCCCTGGACGGGGACGGGGACGGCTTCGTCCGCATCGAGGACTTCGTCCAGTTCGCCACGGTCTACGGGGCAGAGCAGGTAACTGGGCGGGCGCCGGGCCCGCGGCGTGGAGCCTGGCCTGCGCGCCTCCTCCGGGCGGGCCGCCACGGAGGGGAGCGTGGCTAGGTCAGGGGCCCCGCGCTCTCTTTCCATTCGCTTCTCCGGCTCTCACCTCTGGTTGAACTGCGCCAAGGCTCCTCTTCCCCCTTTAAAGAAGTTGTGTGGCCCCCTCCCCGCGCCGCACGAGCCGGATCTTTCCTGAGCAGAGGGGAGCTCCTGGCGCGGGGACGTGCCCCCGAGTGGAGAAGTGCCCTGCGGCTCCCCCAGCTGAGGGCCCAGGTCTGGCTTGGCTGAAGCCGTTCTCTCCTTCCGACCGCACAGGCCAGGCTGCACTTGGCCGCTTAGGATCATGCTAACAGACGCCTATTTTGAGCGCAGTTACTTTACTGTGTGTGCTTGGCATATGTTCTACGTAGACCTGTCTTGTTTTATCGTTTGAGAGACAGTGAACGCTAAAAATGTTCCCTTCCTACCTTCTGTGCGGAAGGGAAGGGAACGAGCCCGTGAGCACCGCAGTGAACACGGTCAGAGCAGAACTCCAGCGGGGCCAGCTCCACTCTTGTAGGCGAGCTGAGAGCTAGACAGGCCACGGAATGCACAGTGCCGGTGGCAGGGGTCCCATGCAGCCCCAGGGCTGGGCTGCTCTGGAGAAGGCCGGCCTCAAGATCCAGTCCTTCCCCTCTGTCTCAACTTAGGGAAGTTTAGCAGGGCTGTGTGTGTTCTGCTAATAACCTGGTAGACATCAAATAGATTACCGGTGTTTGCTTTTAAGTATTTTACCTAGTAGTAGGAAATGCCTAAAATGCGGATCTGCTAGTTTTTGTATTTTATTGATCTCTCACACATGCAGGCATTTATTACATGGCTAGTCAAGGTCTTTAAGAAAAGAGGTAAACTTGACACCCTGCTATTTAGAGTGTCAGTCATAACATTAAGAACTTTTAAAAGGGATCTATGTGCCCCCCAAGTATTCAGTGTCCGTTGAGCCATCAGTGCAAAGACCCGGGTCCTCCTGAGTCAGGGCTCCTTGTTGAGTTTCATCCCAGGAAGATGTGCATGTTCCTGTGGGCATCCTGAATGAGGGCATCTGGGTCAGCTTACTGCTCGCATTTCGCTCTTGGTTGGAAGATGTCACTCACGATGGGGTTCCCATCTTTTAGTCTAATGGGCAGAGAGATCTATGACTGACAATTTCTTGTATGGTTAGCATGGATCGTGATGGTTGGTCTAGTTCTTTTGATGCTTTTCCTTCTTGCCTCTGGGCCTGAGAGCACCTTGGGCATCCTTGGTTTTTTTTTTACTAGTGTGAAATGTCTCTCTCCAGACATACCCTTCCTTCCCCATTACACCCATCGAAGATGTTAGGAAGGTACCAGGTTTGTTCTTCTTTACCACCACCTGACTCTGATAGAGCACTTGGCTGCTCATATGAGGCTCGTTTGTGTTTTTTTTTTTTTTTTTTGTGAGGAGATCAGCCCTGTGCTAACATCCACCAATCCTCCTCTTTTTTTGCCGAGGAAGACGGCCCTGGGCTAACATCCGTGCCCATCCTCCTCCACTTTATATGGGACGCCGCCACAGCATGGCTTGCCAAAGCAGTGCGTCTGTGCGTGCCTGGGATCCGAACCAGCGAACCCCGGGCCGCCGCAGCGGAGTGCGCGCACCCAACTGCTTGCGCCACCGGACCGGCCCCCTCGTTTGTGTTTTTACTGGATCATCACCACCTTTCTCTGAAGTGATAGTAGGCAAGTGGGGCTCATCTCACTTTACGGGTAAGAAGCTGGAAGCCCAGAAAGATTAGATAACTTTTCTGAGGCCTCGCAGATGGTCAGTACGGGACCAGGGACTAGAACTAGGTCTTTTGGCTCATACCCTTTAGATGGCTCTCAACTTCTTAGGTTTGGTGTCTCAGAATGTTCCCGCAAAATTTCATCTTATCGACTTCCATAAAATCCTTTTCATTTGAGAAACACCTTTTGTTGTAATTGTCTTTTTTTTTTTTTTTTAATGAGGAAGATCAGCCCTGAGCTAACATCCATGCCAATTCTCCTCTTTTTGGTGAGGAAGACTGGCTCTGAGCTAACATCTATTGCCAATACTCCTCCTCCTTTTTTTCCCGAAAGCCCCAGTAGACGGTTGTATGTCATAGTTGCACATCCTTCTAGTTGCTGTATGTGGGACGCGGCCTCAGCATGGCCGGAGGAGCGGTGCGTTGCTGCGGGCCGGGATCTGAACCCCGGCCGCCAGTAGCGGAGCATGTGCACTCAACGGCTAAGCCATGGGGCCGGCCCGCAGTGATTGTCCTTATTGATCACAGTGGGAAAAACTCTGGTTTGCTATTTGGGGCTGAGCTTTCATATAATCACAAAGTAGAAAAGAGTCAAAATTCTTTGATGGCTCCTGGTGGAATTTTAAGTCTGGGGAGAAGGCTTGGATGACTCGGGGTTTGGTGGGCATGGGCGAATGCAGGGAGGTCTCCTGTGGTGTCGCCCCTTCAGTCTGCTCTGCCAGACTGCTCTGGAGGAGCCGTGTTGGAGGTGATGTAAGCACCTGGACGTGGACGAGCTTCCTGGGATGGTGGAGGAGAATAGATAATTTACAGGGTAATGAAAGGCTGATTTTTGTGTCTTTGTAAGCATTGCTAGCCTTTATTATGACTCAGGCTTGCTATTTCCAAGTCCAATGTCAGAATACATTATAGAGGAGCACAGAGAAGAAATATTCTCTGGTAGTGAAGTAGTTTAGAGAAAAGTGAAGAATTCCGCCTAATGATGAATATTTTTGAACTTTTAAAAATGAAAAGTCTTGAACATATACAAGAGTAGAGAGGATAGTCTATTCTCAACACCCTCTCAAGCCATCACTGTTTCAGCAGTCTTGTTTCATCTATAAACTCCCCACCCCCAGATTATTTTTGAAGCATGTACCTGACATGTCATTTCATCCATAAATGTTTCAAGTATATGTCTCTAAAAGATAAGGGTTCTTTTTTAAACATGATTTAAAAGTAACCCTAGGAACAGTTCAGATAAGCTGGATAACAGCAATAAAGACCATAAGTTTTTGTACTTTCCACTGTGAGCTCTCAAAATATTGAGTGCATGAGACTCTTGGGCTGGTCACATTACTGTCCTTGATGATAGCAACTAGGTTATGTCGATCATTGTCAGATTTTCAAAGGTAGCACGGTCAGTGTCTTTTACGTAATCTGTTTATGAAGGAAGCATTTTAAATTATTTAAGTGGATTACCTGAATTTTTAATGGAAGCAGCTCCCATTTATAATACACATGGCTTTTGTGTTCTCTTTCTTTAGCAATGTCATACGTTTGGATCTCATTACCTCATCTGGTGGTCAGGTGCGGTGTCATGTAACACGCCTGAGCAGGAACCGGCAGAGGAAAGGAGAGAGGACTACAGGGGAGCCTTCTGGTTGAATCTTATTGAGGCAGAATTCATGGTCAGATGCACCCAGGCACTAGCTGTGGAGTTGAAATAGGTTATATTTGTTTTTATTTTATTTTTTTTTTGTGAGGAAGATCAGCCCTGAGCTAACATCCATGCCAGTTCTCCTCTTTTTGCTGAGGAAGACCGGCCCTGAGCTAACGTCTATTGCTTGTCCTCCTTTTTCTCTCCAAAGCCCCAGTAGATAGTTGCATGTCATAGTTGCACATCCTTCTAGTTGCTGTATGTGGGACGCTGCCTCAGCATGGCCAGACAAGCGGTGCATCGGTGTGCACCCAGGATCTGAACCCAGGCCGCTAGTAGCGGAGCACACGCACTTAACCGCTAAGCCCTCGGCCCATTCTTCCTGACACATCCCTGCTGCCCTTCAGCCTCAGCATGCTACTTTTTTTGGTACTTATTTGAATTTTATATCAGTTTAATTTCTTTTTCCCTGCTGAGGAAGATTCCTCCTGAGCTAACATTTGTGGCCAACCTTCCTCTTTTTGTATGTGAGCCACCATCACAGCGTGGCCACTAATAAGTGAGTGGTGTAGGTCTGCGCTCGGGAACTGAACCCGGGCCGCTGAAGTAGAATGCGCCGAACTTAACCACTAGGCCGCTGGGGCTGGCCCTCAGTTTAATTTTAATTTTTATCATGTGTTTAGGGTAAAAAGCCAAATACTGTACTGCATGTTGTGTAACCACGAGTAGCTGTGCCCTCCTCGCCGCCCTGCCTCCCACTCCCAGCCTCCTGGCTGTTTCCTTCTAGTGCCCCCCCCCCCCCTTTTAGATAGTTTCTGTTGACTTTCCCACATATTTCCCTTCTGTTTCCTCAATTCTTCAATCCAGTTAATCCTAATCTTGGTTAAATAGACATTCTGTGTTTATCTTATTTTGATTGCAGGTATTTTTCATGGCTGGCACATTTAGTATGCTAGGATTACATTTCCTTTCTTTTTTTAATTTTATTTATTTATTTTTCCCCCAAAGCCCCAGTAGATAGTTGTATGTCATAGTTGCACATCCTTCTAGTTGCTGTATGTGGGACGCGGCCTCAGCATGGCCAGAGAAGCGGTGCGTCGGTGCGCACCCGGGATCCAAACCCGGGCCGCCAGCAGTGGAGCGTGCACACTTAACTGCTAAGCCACGGGGCCAGCCCTACATTTCCTTTCTAACACCACGTTTTGCTTTTTCTGGAGCCTAGTGATCACATCATGTTTTCACTTACTGAGTTTTCTACGTACCCGTCGGTGGTTCTTTCCAGCCTGTCTGGGGTCTCCTTGTTGGACACGTGCTCTTGGACTTGCCTTGTTCTCATGCAGGGCTCCCCTCCTGCTCTGGGCCTGGCAGGTGTCCTGCTTTGGGAGCATCTCTGCTTGTCTCCAGAGTCAGCCTTCCTGCCTGAGGTCCAGGTCAGACACTCACCTGGGCTTTTCTCCTCAGGTGCGACGCCCGATGCCCGTTCCACTTCCTGTGCTTTGCTGGGTCATCCGGAATCCCCTTTGTGACCCTTTCATTTCCGTGTTCTTTGCTGTAAGTGAGTTTCCGCTTGTCCATCCCTGTGCATCTTCTAGAACATTGGGGCCTCTCGGGAGCTGCATTTTCCCAGTGGACTTTGAGGAGGGAGTGGAGAGAAACTCCTGTGTGCACCTCATTTAACTCCGTTTAAGCCCCTCTCTCTCCTCAACATCCAACATGTGCATCTGTCAGAGCAGGCTCAGGAATCTGCCTGTGTATTTCCTCACTGACCCCACCATAGTCCTGGGACGTCAGTAGAGCAGGGCTTGTTAGTGTCACAAAGCTGGGCTGCAGGGCTGGGGCACACTCTGCTGCCCCTCTCCGCTCCCCACGTGTAATCTGCGGGAAGTCTGTCAACAAATGATTTGGGTTAGCCTTTCTGATCTTGTATTTTGTGTGTGAGTATGAAAGTTTTCATATTTTGACAAAATCTGCGTGGACAAAATCCACGAAATTAGGTTTTTGTAACCCTAGAATATTCCATCATGCTGATGAACTGTGGTCGTTAGGCATTTATTTTTTCCAGTTTTTCTCTACTAGGAGTAGTGTCACTATCTCCAAGCACACAGATTACTTTTCACGTACCTGACTTATAGCAAGACCTAGTTTTTGTGCTGGGAAAGTTGAGGTTATTGTCTGGCGCTTTGGAGTTGTAGTTGTTTGGAAGAGGTGTAGCCAGGCTTTCTTGGCGTTTCGGAGCTCTTCTGTGGTGTCCAAAGTAGGTAGTAAAGGGAGGAGGCAGAAGGTCCTTGGCCGTGCTTCTGGAAATACCTCATCTGTTGCAGCAAAAGCTTCCTGTGACTGGCTCTCAAATGCAGTCCCTGAAACTGTCAGCTGAGAAACTGCAGGCTGCGTTGCCTGCATCTCCTGCTCTTGCCCGGTGTGCAGGAGCCTGGCCCGGGCACTACTGTTAGCAGGGACCCCGCCTCGTGGGCACTCGTGGTGCTGGGGAACTGAGTGTCTGATGAGCTCTTGTGCGTAAGGAATCCTTTGAGGAGTAAGGTGCTGCAGCTGATGGTGTTCTGGCCAAGTGTTGCTGGAAGCGTGTTCTTTTGTGTTTAGTTACGTGAGAGCCATTTTTCTACCCATAGCACAGATGTTACATATGTTCAAGGAAACGGAATGGCGTCTTCGGGGCTCTGGAGTCAGACAGACCTGGGTTTGGTGTCTGGCTCAGCCACGTCTCATTCATTCTCTCAGCAAACGTGCGTGATCGTGTTGACTGAGCATCTTCCACATGCCAGGCAGTGTCATAGGTGCTGGGGAGACAGCCATAAACAAGGCTGACCTGGTTCCTGTCCTTCCTCCAGACACGAAGCAGGTACTCTCCAGTAACCGCAAGCTGGTATAAACACTGCGGAGGAAAAGCAGAGATTACTCGAGGTTGTGTAACAGGGAACCCGACCTAGTTAGGAAAGTTTCCCTCAGGGAAGTCACTTCATTCGTTTCTTTTTGAGGTAACTTTTGAGCTGACATTCTGAGGCTGAGTAGAATTAGTGAGGCAGAGGGTGGGAGAGGAAGGAGTGTTCCAGGTGCAGCCCATGGAGAGGCCTGAGTGGGAGGAGGTGGTCGGCCAGACCTCGGGCCACGCTGGGAATGTTGGTCTTCAGTCCCAGGGTAGTTGGAAGCCATTAAAGAGTTTAGGTGGAGGAGAGTAGGTGATAAGATATGTTTCAGAAGATGGCTCTATTTGGAGAGAACAGGGCGGGTGGGGGAGACCGGTCAGGAGGCCGTGCGGGATTTGGCCAGGGCTGGCGTCTGCTTGGGCTAGGTGGTGCTCAAGGCGACAGTGCCGAGAGGGGCTAGAAGAGGCCCCTGGGAGGCAGTAATGATACGACCCCATGGCTAAACAGGCGTGGAAGGGCTGGGAGGGCCTGGGCCTTGCTTGGTCATAAGCCTGGGTGGGTGGGGACAGGGGAGAAGGCAGCAGCGAGGTGGGAGCCCTATTTTAGACCTTCTGGATGTATCCGTGGGCTGTCCAGTGCTCTCTGGGCCTGGAGCTCAGAGAACAGGTCTGGGCTGGAGATATCATCTGAGAGTTCAGTAGTTAGAAGGACTCCTGCAGAAAGTAACAGAAAGCTGGACTGTAAGGGGCTCCAAGAATAAAGAACAGGCGTTGTCTCACATGGGACAAGCCCTCGGTGGGCAATGCCTTGACAGCATCCTTAAGATCCAGCCCTGTCTATGCCGTTCAGCGTGCTGGCTCCCTCTCTTGATGTGAAGGCTGCAGCAGCCAGTGTCCTGAGGCAGAGGCGGACCCTCCCTGTGTCTGTTTAAGAAACTCTCCTGCAGTCCTCCTGAGGCCCTCTGAGCCCCGTCCCCTTCTTTGGCTGTGTTTGCTCACACGTGCTCCCTAGGCTGGTCCCTCTGAGGGGGTGGAGCACCACAGTTGGCTTGAGCAGGGCGTCCTGAGTGGGGTCCCTGGGCTGCAGCAGCAGCGGCATTGCGAGCAGCTTGTGGGCGTGCAGCATTCTCATTGGACAGTGAGGGTGTGGGACCGTCTCCTGGCCTGGCTGCAGGCAGCCTCCCTGCTGGGGTCTCCCTTGCATGCCCTCCGCTCTCTCTGTCCCCTTCCCCACGTCACTGTTCTCCTTAGCACTCCCCACCGTCTAGTGAACTCCATTTTCACTCCTGTTTGTCGTCTCTGTCCATCCCCACCACCCGCCATGAGCGCGCCTGGTGGGCCTGGCACGTGGTAGCCCTCCTGCGTGTTTGTGAATTAGGTGGATGAGGGAAGGAAGACCTGAGCGGGGACACGGGAGCCTCTTCTCCACTCGCAGACGGCTTCTCCCGGGGGGGCTGACACCGAGCACTGACATGCCCAGATTCGGCACACAGCATTTTCAGAAGTAAGTCTGCCTTCCCTTAAAGAGTAAGAGTCTTCCTGTGTTTTTTGAACATCTTTGTCTGTAGGGAAAAAGGGGGGAGTGATGTTGGTGACCAGCCAGCTGCAACCAATGGTGTCCAGCTGGAGTCACCGATGGAGCCCTGGGAAAACACCAGTGGTAGGGCCAGCGGGAGGAGTGGAGGGGCAGAGGAGGCCGAGGTGAGCAGTGAACAGGGCAGATGTCGTGCTTGAACCCCCCTGACACTCTGAAGAGGAAGAGTCTGCATGATCGAGGGCTCACTGTATGCAAAGCCACACTCCTGGATTGTAATTCCCCTCTGGGACGTCCTGGGGGAACTTGAAAAACTGCGTGTGCGTTCATGGCTTGGGACTCCAGAGCCTGGCCCCAGGGTCATGGAGGCTTTCTGGAACCGTGTATCCTGTTGTATTGCCCATGGCATACTAAGCTGGGTGCTGGCTTTTTAGGGCAGTTGCCAGAAGAAATTAGGAAACACATTCCCTGCCTTCTAGGAGTTAATGGTTCGGGAGCTGTTTGAAATTGGGATATGAAAAGTAAATACTTTTCTACACTCTGACATCGGTCATAGAGGGATCTTTTCAAATTCCGTGTCTACTCAGACAAGGGAAACAAAAGAAAAAATAAACAAGTGGGACTTCATCAGACTAAAGAGCTTCTATAAGGCAAATGAAACCAGGATCAAAATGAAAAGACAACCCATCAGCTGGGAGAAAATATTTACAAATTATATATCTGACAAGGGGTTAATCTCCATAATATATAAAGAAGTCACACAACTGAACAACAAAAAAAACAAACAACCTGATCAAAAAAGAGGCAGAGGGTATGAACAGACATTTTTCCAAGGAAGATATACGATGGCAAATAGGTGCATGAAAAGATGTTCAGCATCACTAATCATCAGGGAAATGCAAATCAAAACTACACTAAGGTATCACCTTACACCCGTTAGAATGGCTATAATCACCAAGATAAAAAATAACAAATGTTGGAGAGGTTGTGGAGAAACGGAAACCGTCATTCACTGCTGGTGGGAGTGCAAACTGGTGCAGCCTCTATGGAAAACAGTATAGAGATTCCTCAAAAAAGTAAAAATAGAAATACTTTATGATCCAGCTATCCCACTACTGGGTATCTACCCAACGAACCTGAAATCCACTATCCAGAGAGGCTTATGCACCCCTACGTTCATTGCAGCATTATTCACTATAGCCAAGACATGGAAGCAACCCAAGTATCCCTTGACTGATGAGTGGATAAAGAAGATGTGGTATATATGTACAATGGAATACTACTCAGTCGTGAAAAAAGACAAAATCATCCCATTTGCAACAACGTGGACAGACCTGGAGTATGTTGTGTTAAGTGAAATAAGCCAGACAGAGAAATAAACACTGGGTGATTTCACTCATATGTGGAAGATAAACTAACACACGGACAGATAGAACTGTTTGGTGGTTACCAGGGGGAAGGGGGTTGGGGGGTGGGAATAAGGGGTGAAGGGACGCATTTGTATGGCAACTGACAGTAATGTACAACTAAAGTTTCAAAATGTTGTAAACTATTATTACATTAATAATAAAAAAAAAGTAAATACTTTTCTAACTTTTAAAGGGAGGCTCTGTTTCTTGTCTGTGGTTTTGTCATGTCTGGTTATCCAGGACTCTTTCAACAGATCAGGCTTTGTTTTTCCTTTGGTTGATTTCTAGTTAATTTTTATTGTGTGAAGAACATTTATTCTACCTCCTAGGAATCTCCTCTTCTGATTTCTGTAGGTGTGAGTAGCATATTCAGTATTATCATCTCATTTCCTTAGACATGCTGAAAACATGTTACATTTACCTGATTATGTGTTATATGTTATTATGTTGTATTATTAGCATATTATGTATTACATGACGTGGTGAGCTTGTAGATATTTTCAAAAAGTGAAAAGTGCTTAAAATGTTTCTGGACCATAAGTTTCTGTATTCCTTTCTCTTTACTGTAGACTTACTGAGTGGCTTAAAAAACTTGCGATATCACATTGGGGATGAAACTGCTTTCTGTGAAAACCAGAAGTTAGGGGCGAGGTTGGACCGGGGTGGCTTCCTTCTCCTCCCTCCCCTCCCCCTCTTCCCCGAGGACAGCATAACTGGTGGGTGTTCTCCTTAGGCCTGGCTGGCATCTTAATTTCCTAAAAAATGTTCTCTGTGCTGAAAGAGATGCCCTGGCTTTGCTGCCAGTGTCCTGCCTGTTGTTTCTCAGAAGGTCGGAGATGTGTCTTCCTCACAAAGTTGTTCAGAAGACCCAGGAAGACTCTTACTCTTTAAGGGAGAAAGACTCATTCTGAAAATGGTGTGTGCTGAATCTGGGTGTGTCAGTGCTCAGTGTCGGCCCTACCAGGAGAGGCCATCTGTGGGTGGGGAGGAGGGTCCCTTGTGTCCCCTGGTGGCACAGCGGGACAGCTGAGAGGGGAGGGGAACAGGCCCCTCCGTCCACGCCCATCTACCTTGTTCCTCATCTGGCCTCCTTGAGAAAGGAGGAAGATCAGCTTGGGTCCATTTTCTTCAATCTTTGATATTCGTGATAACTAAAGCCATATTTGTCCATAATTAAAAAACAAACAAATGCCCCAGAAATGCATACCACAGGACATGGGATCTTCCCCAGTCACTATGAACAACCGGAGTGTGTTGTCTCTTGGGGTGAATCGACCTCTCTCCACGTCCACCCCCATAAAGTGGTGCTGGTTAGTTTAAAGGCCCACATGTAGACAAGTGATGAAAATGGATTGGGTATTTGAAATACCCTGTAAAGGTCATAAAAGAATCCCTTGTACCTGGTCGTCTGTATTTTCTGCTACACATTGATTTCGTGTGCACGAACCCTGACGTGAGCTGGGACCTACACAGTCAGCGCTGCACCCGCTGTGCTGGAGCGAGGTGCCCTGCACCGCTGTGGTTCCGCTGTTCCGCAAACACACATGTGCATCCCGTGCTCAGGCCCCATTCCCTCTTCCTATGATGTCATAACACAGTCTTTGAGTGACTGATGGTCAGGCGTGTACTTCTCACGTTGTATTTAAAGAAGGAAGAGTCCAGGTTCAAATTCACAACCTGTGAAATATGGGGTTCTGTAGGCGATACTTTTTCTGAAGTGGGGTTAATAGTCTCTCTAGTGGGTATCTCGGAGGGGTTTGGGGATGCTAGTTGGAGCTACATTTTTATTTATTTATTTAATTTTTTTTTTTAACTTACCATTTTCATTTTATTTATTTATTTTTAAACACTTTTTATTTATTTATTTTTCCCCCCAAAGCCCCAGTAGATAGTTGTATGTCATAGCTGCACATCCTTCTAGTTGCTGTATGTGGGACGCGGCCTCAGTACGGCTGGAGAAGCGGTGTGTCGGTGCGCTCCCGGGACCCGAACCCGGGCCGCCAGCAGCGGAGCGCGTGCACTTAACCGCTAAGCCACGGGGCTGGCCCTGGAGTTACATATTTAAATGAAGTCTTTGGCTCCTTCAACTCTGTCGCCCATCTCGTCCCACGAAGTCCTTCTGGGCCTGGGCCTCTGCTCCTCCCTCTACATCTGAGGTTCTCAAGCTCCAGAGGCATCCACTCCCTTGGGGGGCTTGTGAAAAGACAGTGCTGCGTCTCACCAGCACGTTTCTTTTTCAGCACATTCTGGGTGGGCCTGAGTCTGCATTTCTAACAAGTTCCCAGGCAAAGCTGCTGCTGCTTGGGGACCCACTTGGAGAGTTCTGCTTGTGCGTCTCAACCCTGGCTACACCGAGTTACCCTCGGAGCTGTGGGCTCGAGGGCCCAGCTGTGCCACAGCCGGTTTCAATCAGACTCTCTGGGATGGGACCAGGAAGAGAGCTGGAAACCTCCCCAGGTGGTGCCATTCTCTGTGAGGTTGAGGAGAATGTTCGTCCTTCCTGGGCAGATGGGAGCACTGGACTTGGAGCAGGTGTCAGGTGCCTCTCTTGTGGCTCTTAGTGCAGACTGTGCTGTGGGTGAAGACTGTCACGTTAGAGCGAGAGGATTATTTGAGGAAGACGGTGAGAGAGGCTGAGTTTGCATCTGGCTCTGTCAGACCCAAAGTCTAATTGCTTTCTACTTTGGGGTGCTGCCTTCTTGTGGGGAGAAAGCCCCAGAGCTGAGCATCAGGTGGTCTGTGGTGGTGGGTGACTGGGGCCTGTCAGTGGGGCCTTTGTCGCCTTTTTAAGGAATCAGTAAATAAGTGTGTTTTGTGGTCAGGCTTAAAAGCCAAGGCTTGGGCTTGGGACAGGCTTCCTTTGTGGTTGTCACTACAGAGGTTACCTCCCTGGGTCCTGCCTCCCTGCCTAGGTCAGGCCCAGTCAGCATGAAGGTGCTCAAGGAGAAATTAGGGGGGCAGGATGGGTGTGGGTGCGCATGCTTTGAAAGGTCTTGCGAAGGCTGTGGATATTTGCAAAGACTGCCCTGGGCTGTGTGAGGAGCCGGCTCTCTCCTGCTCAGCTCTGTTGCAGGCTGGGCTTTTGGATGCTTTTGTGGGTTTCTGCTTCTGGAGCAGTACCCCAAGATCGTCAGCTGGAAGATGAATTGTCTTTCTGTGTTGTTATGCTTTTTTTCTGAGGGAGCAGCCTGGTTTGCTGAGCTGCGAAAGCGCAGAGATGTGATGGGCATACGGTGTTTCATGTCCGAGATTGGGTTTCAAGGGCGGCGCCCGTGAGTGACCTGTGGGAGGAGCTTGGTTCCACCCGCTGCTTCATCAGTGGCTTGTCTTGTCTTTCTTGTTGGGTGTGATTTTGTGAGAGTCGGGAATGGTTACCTCTGCAAGTGTCTGTCCCCCCCTCTCTTCTCTTCCTCCTCCAACCTTCCCTCACCTTTCTTATTTTCCCACTTGATTACAAAGTTTTATTTCATGCTGACATTGGGTGGGTTGGTTTACTTTACTAAAATCCAGGAAAAACAAGGCTGGATTTTTTTGCTGTGGGAAACAAAAGGCCCTTTTATGAGAAAGTCCATCCTTATCAGCGTGGTTCCCTCTGGCTGGTGAGGAGAGAAGGGCCGTGAAGGCGCGGGACGCTGTCCTCTTGGTGATTCTGTCTATAGGAACCCCTTTCAGGGAGCCTACCTTATAATGATTTCTCGAGAGTACAGTTGGTGAGGTTTGGTCAGCGCTTGGAGAACCTTTGGCTTTCTTTTTTGCACTAGAACTTTCTAGTAGGAGGAATCTTAGCATTTGTAATGCATGAATCAAGGACCTGTTCTCATTGGATTGTATTACTTTTACAGCTATAGCAAGAGACTTAAGAAGAAAAAAATGGCAGGTAATGCACATTTAAATAAAAACATGCAAATAAGGAGGAAACAAAAATCCCATCCAGAGCTGTGAATCTTTTCAACCTTCCAGACTTTTAAATTATTATTTATATAGAGAGAAACAAAACCAGAGTTATAATTAACTTACAGTTTTAACCTACTTAAAAAAATTTTTTTTATCGAGGCAATGTTGTTTTCTAACATTATATAAATTTCAGATTTACATCATTATATTTTGATTTCTACATAGACTGCATCATGTTCACCGCCAAAAGTCTAGTTTCCGTCGTCACCATACACATGTACCCCTTTCGCCCTCCCCAACCCCTTCCCTCTGTTCTCTGTATCTGTGTTTGTGTTTGTTTATCTTGAAGTCATATAGTAATTGTCTTTCTCTGTCTGACTTATTTCACTTAGCATAATACCCTCACAGTCCATCCGTGTTGTTGCAAATGGCAAGATTTCATCTTTTTTATGGCTGAGTAGTATTCCACATCTTCTTTATCCATTCATCCGTTGATGGAGTTTTGAACTACTTTAAATCAAAATATTGTCAGCATCTCTTAATGTCAGTATATCTACTTCTGTAACACGATTTTTTTTTTTTGCAAGGGATTCGCTCTTTGCTAACATCTGTTGCCAGTCTTCCTCCTTTTTTTTCTTCCTTTTTTCCCCTTAAAGCCCCAGTACATAGTTGTGTATAGTTGTAAGTTCTTCAGGTTCTGTGTGAGCCGCTGCCACAGCATGGCTACTGACAGACAGGTGGTGTGGCTCTGTGTCTGGGAGCCAAACCTGGGCTGCTGAAGCAGAGTGCACCAAACTGTAACCACTAGGCCATCAGGGCTGTCTCTACAACATGATTTTAATGGCGAGTTTTCCATCATATAAACGAATGTGCTAGAATTTATTTGATTAATCATCTGTCCTTGGTATTTTAGGTTTTCACTTTTCTACTGTTATAAGCTTTCTTATGTGGAATCTTCTACACAATATTTATTATTTCCTTAGGTCAAAGTCTTAAAAATGGAATTGCTGGGGGAACAGATATAGATTTTAAAGGATTTTTAGAAGCTTTTTGTCACCAAATTGCCCTCTGGAAGAGTATTGCCAGTCTGATACAGGAAAAATGGTGTATCAGTGTAGTTTTAATTTGCATTTTTCTTGTGGGTGTATTTGAGCTGGTGTTTCTCTGAAAGCGTTAGTGAACGAGTATTCTTGTGCGTGTGTCTTCGTGTCATGTGCGAGTGCTAGCCGGCCTGAGGCCTCCATTTCTTAACCTGTGACATGGGGGTCGGCTCAGGCAGCCTCTAAAATATGTTATGAGTTTCTGTTGAGTTCCTTTCTTTTGTGGTATTATTCTTTCTTATAAGTTTCAGATACGTGCCATCAATCTATATCATTAAATAAGAATAAATACTGTCTTTGTTTTGGTTTAACATTCTGCTTTTAAAGAGCAAAGTGCAGAAGATGAAGGCAGAGAAAGCAGGATGATGTTGGACAGAATGAGAGCCTGAAGAATTCTAATTTTGTGCTGACTTCAAAGTTTTCTCAATTGTTGAATGATCTCTTGATAATTAAGGAAAAAATTGTGATAATCATAGACGTTAGGCCAGTTCTACAATTAACTTGATTCAGCAGTGGTGGTCTGATACTCCAAGGTTTAATGCTCTGGAATTTTTAGAGCTTCCGGAATATTTAGTCATCTCAAAATTGGGTCCTAGGTACTACCCAATCTAGGAACTGTTGCTTTTATATTTAAACCCAATCTCACAAAAACAAAAACTAACTGCAGACTACGCAGGAGTGACTCTGATCTGGGCTGGTGTTGGGAGTGGGATCTGAGGGTGTCGTCCCCAGTCAGGCGGCTGAAGTGGAGGCCTGAGTCCAGGTGACTGTTGGCTCCTGTACTGAGCTCCCCCGTGGGGAGAGAGGTTCTGCCAGCAGACCCGAGGGAGCAGCAGAATAGAACCGGCCTTCTCCTAGGCACTCACTCATGTCCTTCCAGCTATGTGCTCTTCAGGGTGAGCTTTCTGCCCCTGGGCCAGGTACAGGCTCCCAGTGGTGGAGGGACAGGCCTGTCCTTGCCTGGGGAGGCAGATGAGCAAGCGGAACGTTAGGACATGTGCACCTAGAAGCTTCCCAAGGCAGGGTGCTCTCTGGGTGAGTCCTGAGGCCCGGGTGCAGGGGTGGGGCCAGGGGACGGGGAGCAGGGTGAAGCGTGGAAGTTTCGTCCTAATGGTGTTGAGGGTGGGAGCGTTGGTCTTCCTGGTGACCCTGCACTCACAGGAGAGGATGCTCTTTTGCTTTTTGTCATCTCTTCCTTTTCTTACCGGTCGCCTTGGCCTCTCTCTGGCCCGTGTCGGAAGTTGGTTGTAAAGTGGAGCAAAATACTGGCGTCACTAGAGGGCAGGGGTGTCGTGTTTGCTTTGTTTCTGGTGACAACTTTGCAGGGTAGGCTCTCCTTGGTGGAAGATGTCTCCTTCAGAAGGCCTTAAATAGTGGCCCTCGGTGCTGCTCGGCTGGGCAGGTGTGCCATTGGGGGAGGAGCTCTGCGCACCCGTGGGGCCTGCCGCAGATGGGAGCTCTGTGCTGTGGACTGGTGTCCAGACGGGTCTTCAGGAGACATCTCTGTGGAGATGGTTCCCGAGCTGGCTGGGGTGTGATGACCTGTTCACATGGTGCTGCTTATTCATTTGTCTCAAAGCTTTTTTTTTTTTTTTTTTTAAGCAGAATAATCTTAAATTTTAAATCACATAATAAGGTCTTGGTGTTGTTTGTGAATTTGTGCCTCCACATATACCCAGGTGAGAGCTAAAGGCACAAGGGAAAGAGTTTGGGGTCCCTGGGCTGTGCGCACCCAGCACTTTCTGTTGTAAATGTCTGTAGCACGTGGGGGTCAGCGTCGGGGCCATGAGTGGGTAGGTACCTCACGGTAGTGATTTCATCTGTTTCAAATGGCATCTGTAGCTATGTCTCTTCTTATTTAGTAAAGTGAGCACATTCAAACCAGATGCTTTGCCAAGTTCCGGGGATGCGTGCCTGCTAGAGAGCCCTGAAATGTGTGTGTCTTCCCAGCTCTTTTCTGTGCTTGTGAACACCTTCCTAGGAAACAAAGCAAGTGTTTCTACCATGTCTTAATTATAATCAAGTCAGAGCTTATTTTCAGGGACCACTCATGATATGCCAGGCCCTGTTGCAAGCATTCTGTGCCAGCCTCATTAATTCTCAGCACAGAGAGGCACTGTTATGACCCTGGACTTTTGTGGTTGGTGTCTTTCTTAGGCAGGCTGCCTCCTCTTGGCAGCTCTGGTGTTTCTGTTCCATCAGGGGAGAGAGAGGCCTTTCCTTGAGGCAGAGCACAGGCTCCGAGAGGGCTTTGGGTTCCCCACTGGGGAGGTGGGGGTCTGTCACTGTAAAAGGGGGACATGCAAGTCCACTCTGGGCAGCCGCCTGCTCTGGGAGAAGCAGGTGTTCTTCAGGGCATGGTTTGTTCCGGCCGCATTAGGGCCTACCGTCGTGGTGGCCTGACTTGAGTCTCTCAGCAGCTTCTCGTCACTGTGCTGGATCCCTCCTCTCCCTGAGTAAATGCTACTGAGCACTGAGGACCAGGCACTGTTCTCGCCTTCAGGTACAGCAAGGAGCAAAATGGACCCAAATCCTGGGTTTTTTGTAAGTGTTTTAGATATGCTGTGTCTACAAAGTGCAGGAGTATTCAATAACAAAATAGATATGTTCCTGAAGGTTGTTCCATAGAATGAATCATCTTTCCCATGAATTCTATTATATCTTCAGAAACGTTATTCTAGAAAAAGGAAATTCTCCACTTGAAGATTAGCCCCAGGAAGAAGTACACATTTATGACATCAGATGAAAGTTAACATGACTGATGTTCATCAAAACCTAAACTAAAATCCTAAACGTGTCTTACTACAGAAGTTCATTGAGAATTGTGCCCCAAACCACTGTCTGATTGATGTGAACAATATGAGCATGTCAGTGCCCCCCCGAAAAAGGATGAAAATATTTTAAATCAGCATTCAGATAAGCTCAATTTGTTAAAAAATAGAGTGCACTGACTTAAAACAATAGGATGTAAGTTATATTGTAATAAAACTGTTATTAGAAAAAAAGCAAGGTGGTGTGGTAGGCTGACAGCGGCCCCAGGTCCTAACCCTGGAGCCTGTGAATGCTACCTGATCTGGCAGAGGGGACTTTGTGGTGTGATTAAATTAAGGTTCTTGCGATGCCGTTGCCCTGGTGGGCCCTAAATGTAATCACAGGGTCCTTGCAAGAGGGAGGCGGACGGAGATCTGACTGCAGAAGAGGAGATGGGAATGTGACGATGGAAGGAGAGATTGGAGTGTTGTGGCCACAAGCCAAGGAACGCCGGTGCCGGAAGATCGGGGACAGAGTCTCCCCTCGAGCCTTCAGAAGTGAACCAGCCCTGCCAACTCCTTGATTTTATCCTGTAAGACTCTTTTCAGACTCTGCCTCCAGAACTGTAGAGAATAAATTTCTGTGTAAGCTACTAAGTGTGGTAATTTGTTACAGCAGCAACAGGAAGCTAATGCAGTAGGGAGGAGTTCACTTGATCTGGGAAAGGAAAACGATCAGTTTCAAACGGAGGAGAGAGAAAATCAAAGCACTTGAATAGCTGTGGAGAGAGGATTGGAAATGGGAGGAAAGCACTACCATTTGACACATAGACACTCTTTTTAGAGGTAATATGGTAATATTTACCCACGTAACTAAATATCATTGTGTTATAATCGCACTGCTTGTACATTTTTTTTCCTACACTGTACATTTTTTTCTTCTTAAAAGTATACCATTATGTATTTGTACGCCCATATTCATAGCAGCATTATTCATCATAGCCAAAAAGTGAAAGCAATCCACGTGTCCATCAGCCGATGAATGGATAAACAAAATGTGGTACATACGTACTGTACATAAAGTGGGCTATTATTCAACCTTAAAAAGGAAGGAAATCCTGACACCTGCTACAACATGCATGGACCTTGAGAACATTATGCTCAGCGAAATAAGCCAGACACAAAAGGACAAATACTATATGATTCCACTCGTAGGAGGTCCCTAGAGGAGTCAGATTCATTGAGACAGAGTAGGAGGGTGGGTGCCAGGGTCTGGTGGTGGAGGGACGAGGAGTTAGTGTTTAGTGGGGACAGAGTTTCAGTTGGAAGATGAAAAAGCTCTGGACATGGATGGTGGTGATGGTCACACAACAGTGTGAATGTGCTTAATGCCACTGAACTGTATACCTAAAAATGATTAAGATGGTAAATTTTATATTATGTATATTTTATCACAATTAAAAAATAGTTTTTAAATGTACACCATCATAGCCTCTCCAAAGGTAAAGTAGCGGTAGGCATGAAAAGCCTTCAGAAAGTGAAGCCATCAACGCAGCAACCCCAGTTCTAAATTAGAGCCATGTGGAAAGCCACACGTGCTCTCCCTGCAGGCTTTGCCTCGTCACGACACCTGCGCTGTCACGTCCACTCGTGACCCTCAGTCTCCCTTCCTGGAGCTGCCGCGGCACTGCACATAGCTCAATGTTCCTCCTCCTCCACCTGGCTCGTTTAGTCTTGTCTCGCTGGTGTCTCCTCCTCAGTCTCCTTTGCTGGTTCCTGGGTCCTCCCTCCTCACCTCGGGGCTGGAGGCCCAGAGCTGGGTCCTCCCACCCCTCCTCCATCTGCCCACACCCAGGCTCACGGCTTTAAATGTGTAATGACCCCGAGCCTCACATCTCTAGCCCAGCCCGCTCTGGAACGTGGGCTTGTACTTGATGTCAGGTGGACGGCTCACAGTCACACGGCTGAAGCTTTGAGCCGCCTGCAGCCTCCCTGTCTCAGTTAATAGCAGTCCCATCCTTCCAAAGACTCGGGCCAAAACGTCTTTCTCTCCCCCTGCATCTGATCCATTGGGAAACCCCGTTGGCTCTACCATGAGAATCCATCCAGAATCGCACCAGTTCTCAAGCCTCATCTGTTCCTCTGTGGTGCAAACCACCACATCTCTGCTTGGATTACAGGCGCCCTCCTCACTGTCACTGCCCCCCACCCCCACCCCCTTTTCTCAAAGGCAACTAAACAGCACCCTTAAGGCAAAGCAGAACTCTCCCAGGGTGCTCTGACCTCATGTCCTGCTGGTGACCCCTTGCTCACACTTCTCCAGCCACTCGGCCTCCTCAAGGCTTCCTGCATGCCACAGCCACGCCTCCTCCTCAGGCTCTTTGCATGGGCTGTGCTCTCTGCCTGGGACACTGTCCCACACCTGCTCTGCCCAGGTCTCTCACCTGGAGCTCAGGGTTCTCCACTTCGCTCATTCAGGGGGTTGGCAGAATTCAGTTCCTAGTGGTTGTAGGGCTGAGATCCCTATTTTCTGGCTGGTGGTTGGTGGGAAACAGCTCTCAGGTCCAGCCATGTGGCCCTCACAGCACAACAGCTTAGTTCTTTGTGGCCAGCTGTCTGCTGCAGTTAACGCATGCCCAGAGTGGCTGGCCCGTCACATTTGCATATTCACAGGCCCGCTCAGGGTCCTGCCCCCCGGTGTCCAGTCCTGGAGCACCGACCATGCAGGAGCTGGGTCACTGCCCAGGGCACCTGCAGGAAGCCCCCAGGTGAAGCCCGCCATGCAGACCAAGCTTTTAATCAGCTTTTTAGTGACTACTTTTATGTATAAAGGGCTGGTCAGGGACCTCAGATAGTTGAGGAAAGCCTCCAACAGGAGAGAGACTGAAACCTAAAACAGGAAAGAAAAGCAAAGGCACTTGAGGGAAAGAGTCAGTGCAGAGGGCAGAAGAAAACTTGGAAAATAAAAATCTATATATCGGGAGTGACGTCAGCATCATGGCAGAGTGAGCTTCCCCCACTGAACTCTCCCCCTCTAGGACACAACTAAAAGGACATTCATATTCCAACAGAAGCTATTCACACAACACTGGGGACGTCTGAGGCACCCAGGCAGCCATACACATGAGGACTGAGGTGCTGGAATCCCCAGAGTAAGTGGAAGGAGATAAGAGGAGCTCCCTTCCTTCCCCAAGGACTGTGACCCAGAGACAGACCACGTGGCTTTTGGGGTAGGGGGGGAGGGGTGGCTTGCCGTGTGAAAACTGTCACTCTCCAAGCCCCCTCACTGGAGCGGAACTGTTGCGAGGGTACTTTAACAAGCTAGCCCCTCAGGAGAGCAGAGAGCGACAGCAGGGAGAGAAACCTCTGAGATTGAGGAGGTGAAATTAAGCGCCCCTTCCCCACCTGGCCTGGCTGACCAGCACTTCAGCACAGCAGTGCTTCAGCTCAGGCCTGTCCCCAGATGCAGTGGCCCCTAGGCACCTGGACCCCACCAGCAGGGGCAGTGTGACCACACCCCACCCCCACAGGCAGTGGCCCCAAGGTGCCCCGGCCAGACCAGCAGCGGGTCGAGCCTGCACCCCCACACTAGAGGCAGTGGCAGCTCAGGCCCTACTGCGCCACAGCCCCAGCTGCTCCAGCTGGACCAAGCCATGGCCCCAGCTGCCCTGGCTCCACCATGCCACAGCCCCAGCTCCATCAGCTTGACTATGCCCCGCCCCCAGCTTCTTCGGCTTGACTGCCCCCTCCCCCTGGCTCCAGCTGCTTTGGCTTGGCCTGTGCTCAGGCTCCAGCTGACTTGGCGCCAGCAACTTCGGCCCACCACACTCCAGTTCCAGCTTCTTCGGCCCAGCACACTCCAGTTCCAGCTTCTTCAGCCCAGCAGTGCTCTAGCTCCTGCTTCTTTGGCCCAGCGGCACTTCAGCTGCAGTTGCTTCAACCCACCCTCACCTGAACCCCAGCTGCTTCAGCCTAGCTGCACTGCAGTCCAAGCTGTTCCCACGCTCCAGCTCCAGCTGTCCTCACGCTTCACCCCCAGCAGCCTCCCCTCAGCTGCACCTCAGATCAGCCATGGGCGGATGAGAGTGCCCACGGATTGAGGTGGGCCAGAATACACAGCCCTTGACCCCCACCCAGTGGCAGCAAGAGGAAACTGCGACCGTATATTTTCACTATGAGGAAAAGTAAGCCAACACTGATAGGCACTGTGCAAAAATATATTAAATCTCCAGACCAAAAGGAAAATGACAAGCACCCAGAAGTCAACCCGGAAAGCACAGAAATGTATAACCTTAATGAGAGAGAATTCAAAATAGCCATCATAAAGAAGCTTAATGAAATACAAGAAATCACAGACAGACAATTCAATGAAATCAAGAGTTTCTTCACAAAAGAGATTGAAACTATTAAAAAGAAATCAGAAATCTTAGAGATGAAAAACACAATAGAGGAGATAAAGACAAATCTGGAAGCCTTAAGCATCAGAGCTGACAATATGGAGGAAACAATTAGCAATATTGAGGACAGCAATGCAGAAATGCTCCAGATGGAGGAGGAAAGAGAACTAAGACTAAAAAGAAATGAAGAAACTCTCTGAGAAACATCCGACTCAATTAGGAAATCCAACATAAGGATTATAGGTATTCCAGAGGGAGTGGAGAGGGAAAAAGGAGCAGAGAATGTGTTCAAAGAAATAATAGCTGAGAACTTCCCAAACCTGGGGAAGGAGCTGGAAATACCAGTGAATGAAATAAATAGATCTCTTTTTTTTTTTTTTTTTTGTGAGGAAGATCAGCCCTGAGCTAACATCTGTGCTAATCCTCCCCTTTTTGCTGAGGAAGACCGGCTCTGAGCTAACATCTATTGCCGATCCTCCTCCTTTTTTTTCTTTCCCCAAAGCCCCAGTAGATAGTTGTATGTCATAGTTGCACATCCTTCTAGTTGCTGTATGTGGGACGCGGCCTCAGCATGGCCGGAGAAGCGGTGCGTCGGTGCGCACCCGGGACCCGAACCTGGGCCGCCAGTAGTGGAGTGCGTGCACTTAACCGCTAAGCCACGGGGCCGGGCCAGATCTCTTAAATATATCAACACGAAAAGACTCTCTCCAAGGCATATAGTAGTAAACCTGGCAAAAGTCAACGACAAAGAAAAAATATTAAAGGTAGCTAGACAAAAAAAAAATAACATACAAAGGATTTCTTATCAGGCTCTCAGCTGAATTCTTGATAGAAACTTTACAGGCTAGGAGAGAGTGGAATGATATATTCAAAATTTTGAAGGACAAAAACTTTCAGCCAAAAATACTCTATCCAGTGAAAATATCCTTCAGATATGATGGAGAAATAATAACTATCCCAGATAAACAAAAGCTAAGGGAGTTCATTCCCACAAGACCCCTACTACAAGAAGTGCTCAAGAAGGCCCTCATGCCTGAGGAAAAAAAGAAAAAGTGGATTCCAAGTTTTGAACGAGGAGGAAAATAGGTCGACAAAACCAGAAAAATTGCAGTCCTCTATCAAAATAGATTAGCAAACACTTAATTATAAAACCAAAGATCAAGGGAAGGTAAGCACCAAAAATAAATATAACCTCATCATGTTAAACACGAACTCACAACATGAGAAGGAATAAGATGTGACAACAATAACTTAGAAGGGGAAGAGGAAAGGGGTTGAATCAACTTAGTCTAAGGGAATAAGAGGCCTTCAGAAAATGGGCTATCACATCCATGAGATTTTTTTATACAAACCTCATGGTAACCACTAACCAAATAATCAGAACAGAATCACACACCATAAAGAAAGAGAAAACTAAGAGAACCCCCATCCAGAACTACCAAATTAAACTGGTAGTCTGAAACACATGGGACGAGAAACAAAAGAAATGCAAAAGAACCGGAAAAAGAGCAATAAAATAACAATAAGCCCCCATGTGTCAGTAATTACCCTAAATTTAAATGGACTGAACTCTCCAATCAAAAGACACAGAGTGGTGGGATGGATTAAAAAACAAGACCCAACAATATGCTGCCTCCAGGAAACACATCTAAAGACAAATACAGGCTCAGAGTGAAAGGATGGAAGACAATACTGCAAGCTAATGGCAAACAAAAGAAAGCAGGTGTTGCCATACTTATATCAGACAAAGTAGACTTCAAGATAAAACAGGTAATGAGAGACATAGAGGGACAATATATCATGATAAAAGGGACACTCCACCAAGAAGACATAGCACTTATAAATATATATGCACCCAACACAGGAGCACATAGTACATAAAGCAACTGTTAACAAAGCTAAAAGGCGATATTAACAACAACACAATAATAGTAGGGGATCTTAACACCCCACTCTCACCAATGGACAGATCATCCAGACAGAAAATCAATAAGGAAATAATGGACTTAAATGAAAAACTTGATGAGATGGACTTAACAGATATATATAGAGCACTCCATCCAAACACAGGAGATTACACATCCTTCTCAAGTGCGCATGGAACAGTCTCAAGAATAGACCATATGTTGGGAAACAAGGCATGCTTATATAAATTTAAGAAGATTGGAATCATAACAAGCATCTTTTCCAACCCTAATGCCATGAAGCTAGAAATCAACTACAAGAAAAAAACCGGGAAAGTGACAAAGCTGTGGAGACTCAACAACATGCTACTAAACCACCAATGGATCATTGAGGAAATTAAAGGAGAAATCAAATCATATCTGGAGACAAATGAAAATACACCATACCAACTCATATGGGATGCAGCAAAAGCGGTCTTGAGAGGGAAACTTATAGTAATACAGGCCCACCTTAACAAACAAGAAGCCCAAATAAGCAACCTCAAACTACGCCTAACAGAATCAGAAGAAGAACAAACAAAGCCTAAAGTCCGCAGAAGGAGGGAAATAATAAAAATTAGAGCAGAGATAAATGAAATTGAAACCAAAAAAAGAGTAGAAAGGATCAATAAAACAAAGAGCTGGTTCTTTGGGAAGGTAAACAAAATTGACAAACCCTTAGCCAGACTCACCAAGAAAAAAAGAGAGAAGGCTCAATAAAATTAGAAATGAAAAAGGAGAAATTGCAACAGATACCACAGAAATATGAAAGATTATAAGAGAATACTATGAAAAACTATATGCTAACAAATTGGACAATCTAGAAGAAATGGATAAATTCTTAGACTCATGCAACCTCCCAAAACTGAATCAAGAAGAAATAGAGAACATGAATAGACCAATCACAAGTAAAGAGATTGAAACAGTAATCAAAAACCTCCCAAAAAATAAAAGTCCAGGACCAGATGGCTTCTCTGGAGAATTTTACCAAACATTCAAAGAAGACCTAATACCTATCCTTCTCAAACTATTTTAAAAATAGAGGAACATGGAACACTTCCCAACACATTCTACGAGGCCAACATCACCCTGATACCCAAGCCAGGCAAAGACAACACTAAGAAGGAAAACTACAGACCAGTATCCCTGATGAACATAGATGCAAAAATCCTCAACAAAATACTGGCAAACCGAATACAGCAATACATTAAAAAGATCATACACCATGATCAAGTGGGATTTATACCAGGGACACAGGGATGGTTCAACATCCAGAATTCAATCAATGTGATACACCACATTAACAAAAAGAGGAATAAAAACCATATGATCATCTCAATAGATGCAGAGAAGGCTTTTGACAAGATCCAACATCCATTTATGGTAAAAGTCTCAACAAAATGAGTACAGAAGGAAAGTACCTTAACATAATAAAGGCCATATATAACAGACCCACAGCCAACATCATACTCAATGGGGAAAAACTGGAAGCCATCCCTCTGAAAACAGGAACAAGTCAAGGGTGCCCACTCTTGCCACTCTTATTCAACACAGTACTGGAGGTTCTGGCCAGAGCAATTAGGCAAGAAAAAGGAATAAAAGGACTCCAAATAGGCAACGAAGAAGTGAAACTCTCGCTGTTTGCAGATGACGTGATCTTATATATAGAAAACCCTAAAGAATCCATTGGAAAACTACTAGAAATAATCAACAACTACAGCAAAGTTGCAGAGTACAAAATCAACTTACAGAAATTGATTGCATTTCTATATACCAACAATGAACCAACAGAAAGAGAACTCAAGAAGACAAGCCCATTTATAATTGCAACAAAAAGAATAAAATGTCTAGGAATAAATTTAACTGAGGAAGTGAAAGACTTATACAGTGAAAACTATAAGACATTATTGAGTGAAATCAATGATGACATAAAGAAATGGAAAAATATTCCATGTACTTGGATTGGAAGAATAAACGTAGTTAAAATGTCCATACTACCTAAAGCAATCTGCAGATTCAATGCAATCCCAATCAGAATCCCAAGGACATTCTTCACAGAAATAGAACAAAGAATACTAACGTTCATATGGGGCAACAAAAGACCCCGAATAGCTAAAGCAATCCTGAGAAAGAAGAACAAAGCTGGAGGCATCACAATCCCTGACTTCAAAACATACTACAAAGCGATAGTAATTAAAACAGCATGGTACTGGTACAAAAACAGACAGCATGGTACTGGTACAAAAACAGACACACAGATCAATGGAACAGAATTTAAAGTCCAGAAATAAAACCTCACATCTTTGGGCAGCTAATCTTTGACAAAGGAGCTAAGGACATAGAGTGGAGCAAGGAAAGTCTCTTCAATAAATGGTGCTGGGAAAACTGGACAGCCACTTCCAAAAGAGTGAAAGTAGACCATCTTCTTTTGCCATACACAAAAATTAACTCAAAGTGGATCAAAGACCTGAAGGTGAGACCTGAAACTATAAAACTCCTGGAAGAAAATATAGGTAGTACACTACTCGTCATCAGCCATAAAGGGATCTTTTCGAACTCCATGTCTACTCAGACAAGGGAAACAAAAGAAAAAATACACGTGGGACTTCAGATTAAAGAGCTTCTACAAGGCAAATGAAACCAGGATCAAAATGAATAGGGAATGCACCAGCTTGGAAAAAATACTTGCAAACCATATATCCGACAAGGGATTAATCTCCATAGTATATAAAGAACTCACACAACTGAACAAGAAAAAAACAAACAACCCCATCAAAAATTGGGCAAAGGAAATGAACAGACACTTCTCCAAAAAAGATATATAGATGACCAATAGGCACATGAAAAGATGCTCAGCATCACTAATCATCAGGGAAGTGCAAATCAAAACTGCACTAGGGGGGCCAGCCTGGCGGCACAAGGGGTTAAGTGTGCACACTCCGCTTCGGCGGCCTGGGGTTCGCAGCTTCCGATCCTGGGCGTGCACTGATGCACCACTTGTCAAGCCACGCTGTGGTGGCGTCCCATATAAAGTAGAAGAAGATGGGCACGGATGGTTAGTTCAAGGTCAATCTTCTTCAGCAAACAAAGAGGAGTGACATTGGGTGTTAGCTCAGGGCTGATCTTACACACACACACACACACACACACACACACACAAAAACCCCCAAAAACCTAAGATATCATCTTACACCCGTTAGAATGGCTATAATCACCAAGACAAAAAACAACAAATGCTAGAGAGGCTGTAGAGAAATAGGAACCCTAATCCACTGCTGGTGGGAATGCAAACTGGTACAGTCTCTATGGAAAACAGTATGGAGATTTCTCAAAAAAGTAAAAATAGAAATACCTTATGATCCAGCTATCCCACTACTGGGTATCTACCCAAAGAACCTGAAATAAACAATCCAAAGAGGCTTATGCACCCCTATGTTCATCACAGCATTATTCACTATAGCCAAGACATGGAAGCAACCCAAGTGTCCCTCGACTGATGAATAGATAAAGAAGATGTGGTATATATGTACCATGGCATACTACTCAGCCATAAAAAAAGACAGAATCGTCCCATTTGCGACAACATGGGTGGACCTGGAGGGTATTATGTTAAGTGAAATAAGCCGGACAGAGAAAGACAAACAGTGCATGATTTCACTCGTATGTGGAAGATAAACCCACACATGGACAGATAGAACTGTTTGGTGGGGCCGGCCCCGTGGCTTAGCGGTTAAGTGCGCGCGCTCCGCTACTGGCGGCCCGGGTTCGGATCCCAGGTGTGCACCAACGCGCCGCTTCTCTGGCCATGCTGAGGCCGCGTCCCACATACAGCAACTAGAAGGATGTGCAACTATAACGTACAACTATCTACTGGGGCTTTGGGGGGGGGGAGAAAAAAGAACTGTTTGGTGGTTACCAGGGGCTAGGAGGGTGAGGCGTGCACAAGGGGTGGAGGGATGCACTTATATGGCGACTGACAAACAATAATGTACAACTGGAATTTCACAATAAAAAAAATTATATATCAAATTAAAGAAGACATCACACTTGGAGAACTGGAAAGCACCCTTGGAAATGAAAAATGAAATACAAGCATCCAGGTGAAAGATTGGAAGATCAAGCTAAGAACGTGTTCCAGAAAGTTCTTTAGGAGGCAGAGAGCATAGGAAATAAACGATAAGGAAAGAACATGATTGAGGAGGCTGAGGCCTGACTGACAGTTGTGTTGGGAGGGGGACAGGTGTTAGCAAGCATCCTTCAGGAACACTTCCGGAGCCCAAGGACTGCGTCTCCAGTTGCAAGGGTTCTTTGCCTCTGCTCAGAACAGTGAGGAGAAGGTAACCCCAGCAAACATGGCAAATCCTGCTGATAAAGAGGTTCCCAGAAGCTTCCAGACACTGAAACAGGCCCCACACAAAGCATTAGGACAGGCGGTGTCCCACACCGTGGCACCAGCAGGAGGGACCTGGAGCTGCGGGAGTGGCCTAGGGCTGATTTTCAGCTTACAACTGTGTATACAGCACCTGTCCGCAGTGGGATGGGTGCGGCCCTTTCTGGCAAGAGTGCTCTCACGGTGCACACCACACTGTTTCTCAGGAAGCCACAGAGGCTTCTCTAAGATGAGGGAGGACCAAGCAAGGAGGACGCGGGGCTCCCAGCACAGGAGGGAACGCAGGGAGGCGGCAGAGGCGCGAGGCTCTGGGAGGCGTACCTGGCATGGTCTGAAGGAGGTGTGCAATCCTGTGGAAAGGTGAACAGAGCAGTAGGTGTGTGGAAAATGAGGCCCTGAAGAGCGAGGGGGTGGTCACTGTGGGAAAAGCTGATAGGAGAAAGGCAGTGTGACAGTGTAAGTGTAGCTCAGCTGTGACCAGTGATGTAAACATTGCAGAGGCCTAAGCTTCACAGGGTGTGGGGGGAGCACTGAGTTTGCATTTTTCACCGTAGGAGGCCTCAATGCAACATTTAAATTTGAAAAACCAAGGAATAGCAACCAGCAGCACATTAATCAGACGGGGAGGCATTGACCCCCCCAAAAACAACCAGAGCTAAAGAGCAGAAAGAAAGGCTTCTTGATCACAGTGGGGGTGGGTGAGAGGGGTGGGGGCTGCCGGCTTGTTCCAGGCCTTTCAGTGCTGTGACGTTTTGAACACGTACCTGTATTTGATAACTTTTTAGTTTATTTTTTCCCTCCTTACCCTCAGGGGTCTAGGTTGGACCAGGAGTCGAGGGATGTCCCTGTGACAAATAAAGCCCCCCATTCCCTGTCGTGTGCACAGCAGTGACAAGGAGCGAGGCCAGAGGGCACGCTGCCCTTACACCGCCTGGAGTGGAGTTCTGTGGGCTGAATAGTCCAGAGGAGAGCCGTGGAGGGGGGCCGCAATGCCAGGAGTGTCCCCTCCTGAGAGCTGCTCCCCTTCCTGTTGTCTCGCTCCCCTGGCTCGCCCCAACACCAGACAGGAGTGAGCCCCAGAGGCTTCTGCTTCCCCAGCACCTCCTGTTTTCTCTGATTAATGTAGTTACCTACATGTGAAACTTATGTGTTCTTTGGTTACTTCTATATATTCTGTTTCATTTCTTCAGCGTGTTTTTTTTTTTTTTTTGTGAGGAAAATCAGCCCTGAGCGAACATCCATGCCAATCCTCCTCTTTTTGCTGAGGAAGACCAGCCCTGAGCTAACATCTATTGCCAATTCTCCTCCTTTTTCCCCCCTTTTTCTCCCCAAAGCCCCAGTAGATAGTCGTATGTCATAGTTGCACATCCTTCTAGTTGCTGTATGTGGGACGCCACCTCAGCATGGCTGGACAAGCCGTGCACCAGTGCGCACCTGGGATCCGAACCTGGGCCGCTAGTAGTGGAGCGCGTGCACTTAACCACTAAGCCACGGGGCCGGCCCCTCCTCAGCATGTTTGCATAAAGCTTGAATGTATCTACTTGACTGTTTTTCCAAGTATTCCCATGTGCATCGTAAGATTTTATTGTCTTTAAAATAACATGGAGACATCTCTATGAATATACTGAAAACCACTGAGTTGTACCGTTTAAATGGGTGAGTTGTGTGGTATGTAAATTATATCTCCATAAAGCCGTTTACAGCAGTAACATGGGGAGTCAGAACTGCTGCGTCCCCCGCAGCAGCGGGAGTCACCACTGCCCCTGACCCCGCCGTCCCACACCAAGCTCTTCAAACAGTGGGTGTGGAGCTTGTTGGACAGCAGCAGTGTGCCCAAGTCCCCGTGATGACAGATGCAGGGAGAACGCAGCTTCCGCTACTGGAGACGACCATGGCCCTTTCCCCAACACGTCAATGAGAGTGAGCCAGATGAAGGACACAGCTGGTGAGATCTCAACACCTGTTTCTGAAAGACAAAAATGGATTCTTGCGTGTGATTCATGCCTCTTGGGGGACATGTGGAATGACCTTTTCCATGGAAGACCAGCAGGATGCTTTTTTTCTAGAATTTTCTAAGCCCTCCTCCCTAAATCAGGGACAGTTAATCAGTTCATCATCACAGGTGATCTAGGAAGCTATTGTATTTCAAGCAGAAAAACTGAGCTCCAAATGAGCACATTCAGTGTTGGAAAACTCCTATATTATTTAACTTATCTCTCTTACTTTCCAATTTAAGTTGAGAAATTAACATATCTTACCTTTTAAGTTGCGTAAAAAGTAAACATTAGATTTACTCGAATGACTTCATTTTTCCCCAGCAGGATCCAGTAATTCCAGAGTGGGTAAGGTGTTCCGGGAGATAGTGAGTCTTCACCTCGTGTTCACACAGCTGGCCAAGTTTTTAAAAACTAAGTATTTCTGCGTATCTAGAGGAATCTCTGAACAGGGTCTTTAAGCATAAACTGCCAAGCATAACCCCTGGAAAAGTTACTTGCTGGAGTAGTCAGTGCGAAGAGACCTCCTCAGGGTTAAGAATCTGTCTGTGGCGCTCTCTGTCCAGGGTCCTGGAGCTAGAGCTGGAGCCCGAGCGCGCAGCTCTCCTGCGGGCTGAGGCGTGTAAACATGGAAGCTTGCTCTTCTCCGTTTGTTCTCCAGACAGTCGCAGATACAGAGTCACCACTGCTTAGTAGGTAGCCTGGATCGTCCAGCTTTGAAAGGCCCTGAGCACACAGCCATGGCATTTCTTCATTTTTGTTTTCTGATCTAAGAACTCAAACCAGTGCCCACTCTGGTGAGCACGCAGCTTTTTCAAGTTTTATATTAAGTGTGTCACTAACATAATTTATCAAATATCCTTACATTTCTAAGAATCCTTCAGTTATCTTTGTTAAAATGAACCAACCAGCAAAGTCCCCCCACTCAAACCTGTCTACTCTTTACAAATATTAATATCAAGAATTAAGCTTTAGGGGCCAGCCTGGTGGTGCAAGCAGTTAAGTGCGCACACTCCGCTGCGGCGGCCCGGGGTTCGCCAGTTCGATCCCGGGCACACACCGACGCACTGCTTGGCAAGCCGTTCCATGGCGACGTCCTATATAAAGTGGAGGAAGATGGACACGGATGTTAGCCCAGGGCCAGTCTTCCTCAGCAAAAAAGAGAGGAGGATTGGCAGATGTTAGCACAGGGCTGATCTCACAACAACAACAACAAAAAAGAATTAAGCTTCAAAGTTCATCCTAGAATAAATGACTAATTGATTCCTGCTGCCTGTGGGATTTGAAACTGTTATTTTCAGGGGAATGTCACAGAAAGACCAGAATCTACTGTGATGCAGGGGAGAGGCAGTATTGCATCCAGATCGGTGAGGACGCACGCCGCACCGTTGCCTGCAGGCCCCTTCTTCGGGCATCTGTCCATAGCTCTAACTTCAATGTGTCTGTCTTACTGCATGACATAAATTCTTCATCCACCTGTTGTGTTTAGATTTTGTAAGTCATTTTACCTGGTATTCCTATAATTACTGTGTGATCAGTAAGATTCTTGTAAGAATATTGCTTTATAAAAAAGACTAACATGGTGCTGAAAGGTTTGAATTATACTGCCTCCTGAAAAACGTAGAAATTCAGTATTGTTTTTTCTTTTCTTTTTTTTTGATGCTTAAGAGATGTGGATTCTCGGACCTGCACCTATCCCGTCAGCCCTTCGAGTGTGGGGAGAGACTTGCTGGAGAGGAAATGCTGGGGTCCTTGGTGGAGTCCGGGCAGAGTTGGGTAAAAGTGAGGATGGGCGGGTCCCCCCTCGAGCTGGGCCTCTTAAGATGGGAGTCATTCCCGGAAAAGAGGGCACCGAAATGTCCCATCCTCTTCTCTTTCCTGCTGCTTGCCTAAGTGTGATGAAAGGTTTTTATGCCATGTTGGAGGTTGTTTCTCTCGTTGGATCGAGTTTTTACCCTGCTGTAAAGCTGACTATTAATAAATTACGTGAAGGGAGTGCAGACCTCGAAGTAACACAGGAGATTGGGGATTTTATGATAATCAAAAGGATTTAGAGGGGCCGGCCCGGTGGCGCAAGCGATTAAGTGCTCGCGCTTTGCTGCGGCGGCCCAGGGTTCGCCGGTTCGGATTCCAGGCGTGCACTAGTGCACTGCTTGTCAAGCCATGCCGTGGCGGTGTCCCATATAAAGTGGAAGAAGATGGGCACAGATGTTAGCCCAGGGCCAGTCTTCCTCAGCAAAAAAAGAGGAGGATTGGCTGATGTTAGCACAGGGCTGATCTTCCTCACAAAAAAAAAAAAAGGGATTTAGATTTATGTAGCTGAGGTTTTTTTCAAACAATTTAAGTCAATTAAAATATACCCTCAGGGGCCGGCGCTGTGGTGTAGCGGTTAAGTGCTCACGCTCCACTGCTGGCCGCCCTCGGTTTGGACCCCGGGCGCGCACCGATGCACCTGCTTGTCAGGCTGTGCTGTGGCGGCGTCCCATATAAAGTGGAGGAAGATGGGCACGGATGTTAGCCCAGGGCCAGTCTTCCTCAGCAAAAAGAGGAGGATTGGCAGATGTTAGCTCAGGGCTGATCTTCCTCACACACACAAAAAAGTACTCTCAATTAAAACTTCTGTTTTCCAAGAAGGAACCTATCTAACATGAAAATTTCTATCATTTTAATACTATGGCAAATATGTCCTTCCACATCCATTTTTTTGCTTTTCTGTGCCTTTCCCCTCCCCCTTTTTTGGTTTATTAAGGTATATAATTTGGTACTTTAAAAAATCTTATTATGGAAATTTTCAAGCATATACAAAAGTGGAAACAGTAGTATAATAACCCCTGTGTGCCCATCACTCTGCTAAATTATCAACTTGTGGCACTCTTGTCCCCCCACCAGTGTTTTCAGGCAAATCTCAGGCATCATTTCATTTTATTCATAAAGATAAATATTTCAGTATGTATTTTTAAAAGATAAGGATTTCTTTTTAAATCACATACCATTGTCACATCTAAAAATAATTAAAATAATTTCTTGATGTCATCAACTATTTTTGTCAGCACCACCCAAAGATAATAGGTGCTCACATCTTGCTGTATTTGCTGTGGTTCTTTTTAATAAATAGCTCACTACCGGTGTGGTTGTGGCCTCGCCCACCCCCTCTCCTTCCTCACCTCTCTCCTTTCCCCCATCCCCTAGAAGAAACACAACCTTAAACTTATACTGAAAATCATAGCCCTGTCTATTGAAAACATTCCAGGCTTATTTCCAAGAGTGTCAGTAAAGAAACAGAACCTCTATATCCTCCTGTCTCCTCACTGCTTATAAAACTTTAAAATTATATCCCATTTAGTCTTTTCTAATTTTGTCAAAATGACTTAGTTTTTGCTCTTCCCTGAAATCTAAGTAAGGAAAGTTGGAATTGGCGTCTTGAGTGTTGGTGCTGGCTGGGGCACACCTCCAGGTGCAAAGGCAGGTAGAGCCACCCGCAGTGCGTGCCCCGGGCACTGGCTGGTCACGTAAGGTGGGCACCGTTGAGGGTGCACAGGCTGGTGCTGCTCAGGACAGCTGAGAGGACTTCTCAGAAGCAGCAGAGAAAAACCCTTGTATAGATGTTTAGCTGTGTTATAGATGCTCTTAGAAAGAAGTGCAGATGCCATAAGGTGGGCGAGCTGTAGGCCTCAGTGTGGTATGCAGAAATGGTCTATAATCAGGCTTTTGAGAGTTGCTTCTCTCCCTGCCCCCTCCTGCCCGCCTGGCACATCTGGTGTGAAGTTTGTGAATACCTGAGGGAGCCCCTAGGAACATTCTGCTTATTATCACCATGGCGGCTTCCTTTTTTTTCTTTCCATGGGATACCACAATTTGTTTATGCTTTCTTATGTTGGTGGACTTCTGGGTCATTTCCCTTTTTTGGGCCATTAAAAATAAAGCTTCTATGATCATTCGTGTACAAGTCTTTATATGGACATGTGCTTTCATTTCTCTTGGGTAAATACCTAGGAGTGAATGACTGGATCATATGGTAGGTGTGTGGTTCACCTTTTAAGGAATTTCCACTTTTCCAAAGTGGTTATATAATTTTACATTTGCAACTGCAGTATGTGAGAATTCCAGTACCTACATAGCCTCCCAAACACTATGTGCACATGGTATGGCCGATCTTTTTGATTTTAGCCATTCAAATAGATGTGCACCTCACTGGGATTTTAATTTGCGTTTCCCTAATGACTAATGATGTTAACTTGAATCCTACTGAAACTTGTTTTATGGTCCAGGATATAGTGTGTGTTGGTAAATGTTCCCTGTGCACGTTCCCTGTTTCACTTCCGTTGGCTGAAGTGTTCTGTAGATGTTGGTTAGGTTGAGGCCCTTGCTAGTATCCCCATGGTTTTGTTGAAAATGGTGTAATTCGAGTACGGTGGTAACATCAAGATGCGGAACCAGGGGTTGTTTCTCCCTGTGAAGTGCTGTGCTCTCAGCCTGATTTCTGTCTGCGGTACTTCTGTGGTTGGAGTTAACTGTGGTTAGAGGACTTGTCCTGGTTTCTTCTCTTGCAGATTTTCCTCCATATCTGTAGTGGAAACAATGTAACTTGTTAGTAAATTTCTCGTGTTAGAATAACCCTGTGGGAGCCAGCTCAGTCCCTTGGCAGCCAGATGCAGCATGGGTTTCTCTCCTGTGGTGTTTCTGTCCCTTACTGTGTCTGTTTGCTGGAGAGGGTACTGGCTTGTTCTGACTGCTCTGGTGTCCATCTCTTGGCTTGGTATTCTAGCTCTGCTGGATTTTGCAAGAAAGGGCAGGTTCTTATTTTTCAGTCTTGTTTTTTTCCGAAAGCCTCTGAATGGAGTACTTTGGGCTTGGAGAATTAGAACCATCCCTAAATCATCAGCTACATGGAAGTTGATTTATTCTCCAAATTATAAAGAAAATACAGTTAAAGTATATTTTGATATACTAAATAAATAGTTTGATTCATCCTTGCTCATTCTAACATGGTTACATATAAAAGGGCCTACTCCTAGTTAATGATTTGTTTAAGAAGCATTGGGTTAATGTTTCAGAGGGAACGACTTGGTACTACTTTGTGTTCAATTATTGCTTCATTGTTGAAATTCTCAGGAATCTTGAGGACAGATAGGCCAGTGTGGATTCTGGGTTAGATAACTCTTCAGGTACCCAGCAAGCTTCTCACTAGACATCATGTACTTTGGGAATGAAGGCTTGTGTGAGATAAGGAGAGAGGCATTTTACAAAGAACTCCCATTCAGTTGTTTTGAGAAATCAGCTGAGTGGACTTCCCAGCCCAGTGTCTCAGGAACACGCAGGGCCCTCCCGGGGAGGGATGGTAGCCGCCATCTTCTTCCTGTTGTGGAGGGAGAAGGGGGAGGTGCCATCTCTGGCTCGAGAGTCAGTCAGCTTGAGCTGGTCCTGTTGCAGTTTGGCTTTATGTCACATGTCGTCAGCAAATGGTGGTGAGGGGGCTGAATGTGGCAGCATCTGCCAGCCTGCCCGGCTCGGAGGAGGCCAGGAGGGTGTCTCTGGATGGCTTGGATGAATGGATTTGGCCTCAGCTGGCGCTCATGCGTGCTGATTCTCCACCTTTGATACGCCCCTGTCTACACCCCATCCCTAAATATTCACATGCCCTGACCCTCCTGCCCTTCAGGGTTTCCTTTATGGTCCTTTCCTCCTTTGGTGGTCAAAGGTCAGCTTTCTCCCTGGCTGAGCGCCTCATCCTTTTCTTCCCTTTCCCTCCCCATCTTTCCTCTCTTTCTTTCTTGCTCTTCTTTGCTCTTTTTGTCTTTCTCTCTCCCTTTGAGGTTTTCATTATGGAAAAGTTCAAGCCTGTACAAAGTAGAGATAATAGTGTAATGCCTCCCCAGGACCCCACCCCAGCCTCAGCTGCTCTCAGTCATGGCCAGTTGGTCACATATCTGTAACTATGTATGTGCCTTAGCCCCAGAATTTTGGGATATCTCTAAATATTTTAGTAAGTAATTTAGTAATACCAAAAAAGCAATGTGCTTTGAAAAATTACTAAAATATCATCACACCTACAAAAATTAACAACAGTTTCTTAAGACCAAATATTCAATCAGTGTTCAGTATCCAGGATAAGCATCCAAATTTCTTTTTTTTTTTTTTTTTTAATTTTATTTATTTATTTTACTTTCTCCCCCAAAGCCCCAGTAGATAGTTGTGTGTCATAGCTGCACATCCCTCTTGTCACTGCATGTGGGACGCGGCCTCAGCATGGCCGGAGAAGCGGTGTGTCGGTGAGCGCCCGGGATCCGAACCCGGGCCGCCAGTATCAGAGCGTGCGCACTTAACCGCTAAGCCACGGGGCCGGCCCCCAAATTTCTAATTATCTTATAAATATGACTTTAAAAAACAAGGTATTGCAATCAGAATTAAAAAGAAGTCTTTACATGGTGGTAGGTTGATATGCCTCCTAAGTCTCTTAATGAAGGTTTCCTCCCTCCATCTTTTCTTTTCCTTGAAAACACCAGGTCACTTACCTGTCTCAGTCAAGGGCCTCATGGACTGGGTTTGCTGATTACACCCCTGCGATATTGTTGAAACACGTTGCTTTGATCATTGTATTTCCTAGAAATTGGTAGTTGGATCCAGGTTCGATTTAGGTGGTGGTGCACGCTTCCTTCAGGAGCACGTTGTGTCTGTCTTTCTGTGCCTTTAGGAGGCACTGAGGGTCATTGATTGTGTCCACTACTTCATCAGGATTGCAGGACAGTGAATTCTAACCCCATCATTCCTTCCTTGTTTGCAGTACTAGCTGGAGTACTTCTCCTCATCTACCAGTGCTTCCCGCGTTACAGTTTCTATGGGAAAGGCAGGCTAACCGCTTGATTCCTCCCTTTATTTACTGCATTTCACAGTAATAAAGTGGTTCACTAGTGTCCTGATGACCAGTTATTCTTTTACCGCAGCTGTGCCTTCATGGTTTGCTGTGTTTCAGTCTACTATAGTTGTAATTCTCATCAGTACTGATCTTGTCTCAGTTTTGGTTGTGAAACCCTCTTCAGGTTTCTGAGTCCTTTGATGTGACCTAATAAAAAGTCTTTGATAGCTTCTTTGCTGTCAGGTATGAGAAGATATTCCAGGCTCAACTTGCACATTTCCTGGCATTTCTCCAATATCCTGGTTCCTTTTAATGGGATGTGGAATTTAAATACCACGACCTGGGTGCTGGGGGTGCTCACTGTTAATTGGACAGAATTAAAAAGGTTTTGTTTTTAATACATTGTGAGTGATACTTCATAGTGATACTTAAAATTCAAATTCAAGATGATAAGGTGTTTGCCTAACGTCTTCAGTCTTACATCGTTTTCTCACTTTTCAGTCGTGTTGAAGACCCCAGTCCTCAACAACACTTTGAATGATGGAATTAGAATATTCTTTATTAGTTGATGTTGCTACTGAAAAGGTTAATGATAATCTAATTTTCTTTTATAAAGTCGCTTGATTTTTGCATAGCTATTCAAAGGATTTTTTTTCCTTTTCCTTTGAAGTCCAAGAAATTCTCCAGAATAAATCTTGACATAGGTCTTTTGGGGTTGGGAGTTGATGTTTTTAGATACCTGATGTATTCTTTCAATATGTAGTTAAAATTTTTTTTTTTTTTTTTTAAAGATTTTATTTATTCATTTTTTTCCCCCCAAAGCCCCAGTAGACAGTTGTATGTCATAGGTTCACATCCTTCTAGTTGCTGTACGTGGGACTCGGCCTCGCGTTGGACGGAGAAGTGGTGCCTTGGGGCGTGCCCGGGATCCGAACCCGGGCCGCCAGCATCAGAGCGCGCGCACTTAACCGCTAAGCCACGGAGCCGGCCCTAAAATATTTTTTTATTTTAGGGAAATTTTCTTAAATATAGTTTTAATATTTGCTCTGTACTTTTGCTTTGCTATTTCTTTTCGAGGACTTCTATTATACATATATTAGATCTTCTTTGCCTTACTTCAATATTTGTCACTTTCTCTTGAATCCTTTTAATCTCTTTATTCATTTATTTTTAAGAGCTTTATTGAAGTATAATTTATATGCCATAAAATTTACCCGTTGTGAGTATACAATTCGGTAAATTTTAGTAAATATATAGAGTTATGCAGTTATCACCACAGCCTAGTTTTACAACATTTCCACACCCCAGAAAGAGCCCCCGTGGTGTTTGCAATCAGTCCCTGCTTCCACCCCACAGTCCAGGCAACCACTGATCTGCTTTTTATCTCTATAGATTTGCATTTTCTGAAAATTTCCTGTAAGTGAAAGCATATAATTTGTAGTCTTTTGTGTCTGGCTTTTTGATTTAGCACAATGTTTTTGAGGTTCATTTGTGTTGTAGTATGTGTCAGTATTTCATTCCTTTTTATAGCTGAATAATGGTCTATTGTGTGAGTAGGCCACATTTTGTCCGTTCCTCGGTTGATGGATGTTTGGGTTGCTTCTGCCCTTCACTATCATGAATCACGCTGCTTGCTGTGGACATCTGTGTACACATCTTTGTGTAGACATGTTTTCCTTTCTCTCGGATAGAAAGCTAAGAGTGGAGTTGCTGTGTTGTATGGTAAGCTTAGGTTTGACTTTTCAAGAAACTGCCAAATGGTTTTCCAAATTGGCCAGACTGTGTTACCTTCCTCGCAGCAAGGTACGAGGTTTCCATTTTTCCACATCCTCACCAGGACTTGTTGTTGTCAGCTGTTCTGATTACAGCTGTTCTAGTGAGTGAGACCGCATCACGGCCTTAATTTGCATTTCCCTAAGGACTTATTATCTTGAGCGCCTTTTCAGGTGCTTATCAGCCATTTGTATATCTTGTTTGATGAAATGTCTGTTTAAATCTTTTACCCATTAAAAAAATTTTGTGTCGTTTGTCTTCTTGTTGAATTCTAAGATTTCTTTTTACCTTCTGGATACCAGTCCTTTATCAGATATATGATTTGCAAATATTTTCTCCCAATCTGTGTCTTGTCTTTTAGTTTTACTAATAGTGTTTTTCGAAGTGCAGAAGTTTTAAATTTTGATGAAATCCAGTTTATAGCTGGGTATATAAACATATCTTCTTTCTGAAGAGTTTCATTCTCTGTACCATCTGTGTGTGAATTACCCGGCTTCCTACGGATGATTTTTGACATCCAGGAGGACTCTGCGAGCTGGGAAAGCCTGTCAGATGGATGGGTGGGTCTATGCTGTGCATAATCATCTAGGTGCTGGCCAGAATAACACCTAAAATCTCCACACTCTGATCTTCCCACTCCAGAAGCATGGCTGTTGCCTTTTGAGAGCAGGGTCTTGTTTCCATGGTTCACCGTCCTAGGCGCTGCTGGCAGCTTCTTCCCTGTTCTCTGGCTGGAGAGAGTTGGTGGCCTTTGGATCAGAGGAGCTAGTGGCTCTTATTTTCAGCACCACAGCCTGCATGTGGGCTGCGTCTCTGAATGTGGTGAAAGGTCAAGTGCGTGATACACCCGCTCCAATTTTGTAAAGGCTCAGGTAACACATTCTCAATTGGCAATTGCAGGTGAAGGACTTAACGAAATACTTGGATCCCAGTGGCCTCGGCGTGATCAGTTTTGAAGACTTCTACCGAGGGATCACGGCGATCAGAAACGGAGGTGAGTCATCCCCATTGTGTGCTTCCGTTGCCTCCCCCTCCTCAGCTCCACCACAGGCAACATTTTCCTGTGTCATCCATCCTCCTGTCCATCCTACAATCCATCTTTTATTTTAATGGGATGCATTTCAAATCAGTATGCTTCCATACACTTCACTCTAAACATGTCAGTGTGTGTGTCAGTCATTACCTAGAGTTCAGTATTTGTTTGCAGTCTTTTTTTGAGTAAAAATTTACCTGCAGTGAAACGCACAAATCTTAAGTGTGCCATTCTGTGAATTTCGACAGATTCTCATGCCTGGTAATGCAACTCCCTGTCCAGAGGATTCCTAGCACGCAGACAGCCCCCCCGGCTCCAGTCATCCCCTCCCCCGCATTGGCACCCTCTTTGCTGGTGTCTGTCGGCACAGATTAGTCTTGCCTCCCATGGATGTCATGTGAATGAAATCTGCGCCCTGTGTTCTTGCGTCTGGCTTCTCCCTGTGTGTGGGGTCTTGACATTAGCCCTGTTGCGTGTGCCAGGAGCTAATGTTGTTCTCTGCGGAGTAGTGCTCCTTTGTGTGCTTGTACCACGTTTTGTTTATCCTTTCCCCAGGGGATGGACATTTGTTTTGGGCTAGCACATTTTCAGTTTGGGGCTGTTGTGAATAATGTTTCCAGTGACATGTGCGGACAAGTCTTTGTGTGAATACGTTTTCATGTCTTTGGGGCCTGTGCCTAGGAGTGGGATGCTGGTCGTGTGGGTGTAAGCTAGTTTCTTACAAAACTGCCAGATGCTCTTCAAAGTGGTCACGCCATTTCACACTCTCACCAGTTGCCTGCACACTCTCCTTTTCAAATCAAATTCTGAAGGTCTGAATAGACCCTTCTCATTCCCCATCTTCGGCCAGGTGGCGTGGGGGTGTCTGTGGCAGGAAGTCTCCAAAGAGCTTGAGTCCAGAGTCGCAAGCTCTTTCCTTCCTTCCTGCACCTCATTGGAGAAAGAGGAGGACCAGCAGACCTCAGCAAGACCCGCAGCCGTCGGCTGTGGCTGGGCCTAGGGTTGCTCTTGGCCCCGAGGTCTTAGCAGCAGTTATCGGTAGAGTCACTTCTTTTGTCTGTCCCCTTCCCAAAATTATTGCCCCACAGTGTCGCATAGGGGCCAAGTCTCCTAAAACACTGAACCCCCTTGGGGCCGGCCCTGTGGCGTAGTGGTTAAGGGTGCGCGCTCCACCGCTGGTGGCCTGGGTTTGGATCTCGGGCGTGCACCAATGCACCGCTTGTCAGGCCATGCTGTGGCGGCGGCCCATGTAAAGTGGAGGAAGATGGGCACGGATGTTAGCCCAGGGCCAGTCTTCCTCAGCAAACAAAAAAAAAAAAAAAAAGAGGAGGATTAGTATGGATGTTAGTTCAGGGCTGATCTTCTTCACAAAAAAAACAAAACAAAAAAACACTGAGCCCCAGATGGCTCTGACGAGCTCTCTGTGTATCCTGACTGCGTGTGCCTGTTTGTTCTCTCACCAGTCAGTCCACACACACGTGGTGGGCACCAGCACGGCCCGGGGACCCCATGGGGAACCAGCAGCCAGGGTCCTTGCGCGTCCAGAGTACACGTCGAGTGAGGGAATGGGCAGGGGAGGGGCCGCTGCTATTGGTGCGGCGAGTGGGGTCCAGGCTGAAGAAGTGGCAGGCAGCCCTCCGAGGAGGGTCTGCTCGCGCAAGGCCTGGCGCAGGTGAGGGAGCTGCCCCAAGGCCTGTGTGAGGAGCCGGCGGGCAGGCGAGTGGAGGGGCTACGGGGAGGGTGCAGCCACTTTCTAGCTAAGTGGGGCCTGTGGAGAGACCAGAGCGAGTGGGGTGGGAGACCCTCTGGGAGGCAGTACTGGCCGGGGCTGGGCGAGGTGAGTGATGCCGCCTCGGCGTGGGGATGAGGAAGAAAACCCTCAGGTGACTTCTGGATTTCCAGGCTGAGGCTTACGTGTCTGTGTCTGTATCCGTGTAACCGATAAGTTGTAATTCTTCTGTGATTTTGAGGTTAGGTATGCAATTAGAACACAAAGTTACTTAAACCTTCACCCTTTTGCACAAAGACTTTTGTGGTGGCTTCTCTTCAACCTTTAGCGCCTCTTGGTGGCTTCCTGAGTGCAGTGCGTTCACTTGGCCCACAGTGAGCACTTGCGCCACTTGCGCAGGCCTTCTGGAAGGTCTGCTTCTTCTCAGGTCCCCTGCCTGGGCCACTGCAGCTGTGCCCAGGACCCTGGGGGGTGGCTTTGTCCTCCAGCAGCTTCCATCAGTTAACCTTCGGGAAACTCTAGGTATAGGCTTTTTTCCCTTAGTTTTAAAAATCTAGTATAATTTCTTCTTTGACTCATCAATTATTTAAAAGTTATCTTAATTTCTAACTATTTTAAAATCTTGTCATTAATTTCAAACCTAATTGTGTGTTTGATGCTCAGAGGATGGGATCTCTGATGTGGGTTCTTTGATCCTCGTTGACTTTGATTTGTGGTCTACTACGTGGCCTGTCTTTACACGTGTGGTGTGCGTGCTCGGCAGCGTGCTCACTCTCTAACTGGGGTACATGGGCAGATATGTGCCCCACTCAAAGACTCCCCACGTGTGTCTGCTTGATCTCAGTCTCAGGGAGGAGTCGTAAGTCTCCCAGGCAGGGGTGGTGTTGCCAGTTTCTGTTTCAGATAGCTTCATTTTACCTCCACTCTTACGTAACAGATTGGCCGGGCGTAGGCTTCTGGGTTGATGGTGATGGAGCCTGGCAAGCTCCAGAACTGGTGGCTCATTAAGAAGCCTTCACAGCTCTGCCTGAGGGTTTAGGGGAGGGAAGGTGACAGGTGCATAGGGGCCAAGTCCCAGACCCCAGGAAGCGGTTGAATTGCTAGAAAACACAGGAGTGGAAGGAGAAGGAAAACGTGCTCCTACCGTACTTCTCAGCCCAGTAATGAACGGTATTTTACATAGTCATAATAATCAGACAAATTGCCCCTCTTGTCACAGGTGGTAACCCGTTTCCCTGGGTGACTGCAGAAACGCAGGACGTCGACCACAGTGCGCAGGCTGCGTGACTTTACGGATAGAGGGGACGACAGCATCAGTGTGTGCCCTGGGCTTAGAATCAAAGGGCTGGGAGGGGCCCTGCACCTTCCGGTGGGGTTGAGACGGCTTCCTCAGGTTTCTGGGGCTGAGGAGCCCAGATTCCTCTGAAGGGTTGAGGCTGGGAGCAGCAGTGGCAGCCGGGCCTGTGGGTCTGGTCAAGAAGGAGTCCAGGGCAGTGACCAGCAAGAGACGGTGCCGGGGCCATCCGTGTGCGTCTGAGGCCCTCTCTGAGCCAAGTCCACGATTCTGTCGCTGGTGGCTGGTCTGTTTTGATGAGCCATGGTTAATGCAAAATGGAGCAGGCTCAGCTGTAGCAGTTCCTGGGGGTCATGACCTGGGGTCCCAGCCCTCGACCTCAGGCGTCAGCATGTGCTCCTGGCAAACCCAGGCAGGTGCCATCCTGTCTGCTGTAGTCAAGTTCGCCAGCCGTGGACCTGCGGGCGAGGGGGAGAGCCATCACTCAGAGGCCGGGAGGGGTTGCCAGCTGCTGACCCCTGTGGCTGTCTCGTGGGTTGCATGTGTCTTGAACTTGAGTGACTTAAGGAGTGTGAAGATATTTATCAATCTGGTGAGAGAAAGTGGTCATCTGAGAATGGCCGGCCTCCCAAGTCCTGATCTTTCCTTAATGGTTAACTATGCACCCTGAGGCCCTGAGATGGAGCCTCCACCCGCCCCCACCACCCCCACTCCCTCCGTTTTGCCTTTGCCGGGGCAAAGCAGCAGGGGTGCTTTCCCATTGCAGCCGGGGTGCCCTCTGTCCTCCTCAGGGGTTGGCAGACAGGAGCCCTAGCCAAGGCCCTGGGGTGGGTCTCGGGGCTCTGCCTGAGAGGAGCTGGCCAAGGCTCTTCTGTCTTCACCCAGAACTCGCTCCAGCTTGCTCTTCCGTGTGGACTCGCCTCCTGCCCGGCCTCTCCTGGCTCACCTGGCCTGCTGTACCTGGTCTCTCCCCATGCCCCACGGTACCTGGCCCTCTGCATCCTGTTTGTGGAGGCTACAGCACTTCCTTCTCAATCGGGAGCAGCCCCCTTGGTGTCGCTTGGCAAAAGTCCTGTCTTGGACTGGCCCACACACACCGTTAAGCCCTATGGGGGTTATTTGAGTCTCATTATTTTTGCATACTTTTTGGGTAATATTTCCACTTTGATTTAATTAAAAGTAAAAACCTCCCAGCCAGTCCTGGAGTTAGCGTGGATGCTCCAGGAAGTGGTCCTGTGTTTTTTCAGTGGCGAGAACATTCTGGAATAGAAGTGTCCCCAGAGGGCACTGCTTGGTCTCAACATGACGCCACCTTGCAGGGTATGTTGCAGGTGGTGTCCCCTCGGCCCTGAGTTTACCCTGTGCAGAGCAGACCCCTGCTCTGGAAGTGAGGTGGCGGGCCCTGGATTCTGGGGGACAGTCTGCCGCTGGGGTTTGTGGTTGAGGGGGCTGTGGGCAGGGTTGGTGAGGGGACCCGGACAGCAGATGGGGCAGGGTCCTCAAGTGGGTGTGCTGAGAGGAGGCTGTATTGATGAGAGCTTGAATCAGGCTGGGGGGAAGGGGCCACAGCCAAGGGAGGGCACAGCTGAGATCCGTAAGGGCCTGCACCGTTCCAGGCTCTGGGGACACAGCACGAACAGGAAGAACAGAATACCCTGCCCTCGGGAGCTGGCTCTCCAGTGGAGGACAGCCCACAGACAATGAGGCAGGACAGCCATGAGAGGGGCAGGAGCTTGGGAGGGTGGTAAAGCCAGAGGTGGGCGGGGGGGGCCTCCCTGAGGAAGTCTGGGAAGGTGCGTGATGGGGGCAGCGGCACGTTGAGGGGCCTAAGGGAGGCCATTGTGGTGGGTTGGGCGACCTGATCAGAAGGTAGAGGTGAGGGTGCTGAGAGTGCAGCTGGGCTGTGGGCACCCTGGGGGACTTGGCCTTCTCGGCAGGAGGCCTCAGGGTCTGTCCCTGGCGGCTGGGGGTTGGTGGGTGGGGTGGCCCTGAGCTCCGCACCTGCTTGGCAGGACCATCTCTTGGAGCCGGCGTGGGCTTCGGGGGGGCAGCTGGCTTCGCTTTGCTTTTTTTGTCATTTGACTTTGTCATTTTGTTAGGTTTCCTAACTTTGTTCCTAACAAAAGTTTCCTAACTTTTGTTAGAAAAGAAGGGTGAAAATAAAATTGAATAAAAGCAAGTCAAAGGTGATTTCGAAATGGTTATTTTGTAGCATTTGGAAGAATGGGAAGCACGATTACCCAAACCGCATTTCAACTGCAGTTTGCCTCAGGTCTTCCCTCCAGCGTGCGTGGTGGCTCGGACAGCCTGTCTCCTTTGTGGACTCCCATTCTCGGTCCAGGAGTGGCATAGACAGTGACGCGTGTATTGACCCAGTTTGCAGGGAAGCACCAGGAGGTTTTTACTGCTACAGCCACAGGCCTTATTTCAGGAATAGAATGAGATAGAGAGAGAATTGTTACAAATAGGCCATAGTGCTGGCTCGCCCCTCCCCCAAGGCTCTGGAAGGATAAGATAAATGCACATTAAAAATTTCCCCTTAATTGAAAATTGTTGTGGTTCTTAGAGAGAAAACTGATAGAAGAAGCATATTTAGTTCCCATCAAGAATATACAAGCGCCGGTCACATTCATATCGCCCTCTCCACCGTGTGGGGCAGCACTCCTGGGTCACTTGCCTGCCGCTGGAATCGGAGCACGTGTCCGCTGTGTCTAAAATGATTGGCTGTTTTGAGAGTTTTGAATTCTGTGTTTCAGTTTTTGGAAGTGCAAGCAAGACTGTTAACATTCGAGAGGGGAAAGATAGGCCAAAGACAATCCAGCCTTTTATAAAATATGTGTGTAGTCTCAAACTGCACTGGCACAATTGGTCCTCTCCACTCCCTTGCCCCAGAAATCAGAAGCTGTCCCCAGCAGCCCTCTCCCCGTCAGGAAGAGCACACAGGGTTCTGCTGTGGTTCCTCTGCATCCAAGGCCCGGACCTCCCCAGCAGGTGTTCCAGGGCTGCCCGCTCATGCAGTGGGCATTGAGTGCCGGGTCCGAAGGCCAGTGCTGTCCATGCTGGGTCCAGCCTGCCGCACTGAGGCTCCTTCACTCCTGCCACAGTCTGAGACACTTAGCCACACTCCTGGGGAAAACAATAGAAAACAACAGCAATGAAAGCACCTACGATTCTTAGAGCAAAAGGCAAGCAGTCTTGAGTTTGCAAAGGCTCCTGGTAATAGCTGGTTCCGGAGGGTGTGGATTGGCACCATTGTCGAGGGGAAGCCCTGTTGTTCTGTTTGAGCCGAGAGAGCTCTCTAGAGACAGGGCAGCCGCGTGTCCTGCTCTTCGTGTCCTGCTCTTCTCTGTGGGAGGGTCCTTCAGCGTCCATGCTTCCTCCCCTGTTACCCAGGCTGTCGTGGTGACTTCAGACCACTGACCGTTCAGAACCTGGTGGGGGGTGCTGGGCGGCAGAGGGCAGCATTTTCCCCACGTGTGCAGATGCCAAAGGAGAGTGTTGTCTGGACGAGGAAACCAGCACTGACCATTTCAAAGTGCTTTTCCCAGGAGCGTCCGGGAGGCTTGCTGTCCCGTTTGGCTCTGAAAGACTCCACTCCACTTTTTAAATAGGTGATTGAGGTTATGTTAGATGACGTAACACTCATTGACGTGAGTGAGGACTGACATGAGGTACCTGGTGTACTTCAGATAAGTAATTACTGCTGTGGTCCGTTTTCTGCTCACCACGCTCTGACACGCCGTGTGCGGGTTTTCCTCACCAGCCGGTTCTCAGTTCTCTGCGGACACCACGTGGGTGTTGTACGATTTAATTGGTTCTGCCACCAGCTGCCAGAGTCAGCACAGAGCCCACCTCAGGGTCCCGGTCACCACACTTGACTACAAGTCGAGGTTCCCATGACCCCTCCTCAGGTTTGATAATTTACTCAAATGGCTCACAGAACCCAGGGAAACACTTTGCTCACTGTACCGGTGTATTATAAAGGACATTATAAAGGCTACACATGAAGACCCAAATGAAGAGGTAAATAGGGAATGTCTGGAAGGCTCCAGAACACAGGAGCTTCTGTCCCCATGGAGTTTGGGATGCGCCAGCCTCCTAGCATGTGGATTGTCCACTAACCCAGAAGTTCTCCAGACCCTCTCATTCTGGCTTTTATGGAGGCTCCCTTACGCAGGCAGGATCGATTAAGTCGTTTGCCATGGGTGATTAGCTCAGTCTCCAGCCTCTCCCCTCCCCAGGGGTCAAAGGTCGGGGGTGGGGCTGAAAGTTCCAACTGTCAAATCACGTGGTCAGTTCACCTGGCAACAAGCCTCCTCCTCCTCCCAGAGTCACCTGTTAGTGTAAACCCCGGTCAGGCTGAAAGGGGCTGGTTAGGAATAACAACAGACGCTCCTCTCACGTCAGGAAATTCCCAGGGTTTTAGGAGCTCTGTGCCAGGAACCGGGACGAAGACCAAATACATACTTCTTATTATATGACGGTATCAGAGTAGTGAGACAACACCGGGAAACATAAGCGTCTTCATCACCTGCGTGCACTTTTGAACGTGTTGTTCCCGAACACTGCTGGAGACCGGGTGTTGGGGCCTCTCCCTGCAGAAGGAGGGCTGCTGCTGTGGAGATGGGTCATGTTTGAGAAGTGGTGTCTCTGTTGCTGTCCTCAGAACTGCAGTCTGTCCATCATGAGAAGACACATTTTCCTTTAAATGTTTTCTTATTATAAAATAAAACATACACTGTAGAAGATAAAGTTAAGCAAAAAAAGAAAATAAAACTGCCCGTTAGTCTAGCACCAAGGACAGATGTTGTTATTTTGGTATTATTTCATCATACCTACACCTCTCCAAACAGACACAAATTTTTTTAAAAAATTGCGTCTGGTACCTGATATTTCCTAAAGCCGTCAGCTGCGTCCCAGAGCTTGGTGTCTCGCTCTTTTCCTTTTACAGTGCTGTCCAGCTCTTCTAAGAAACACACACTTGATGGTTCAGCCTCCACACCACCCCCTCAGAGCCCTGAGCGCTGTTCCAACGGGGACCCGCCTTCCGATCTACCCCTGCTGCTTTCTTCCCCGGGGTTTCCCACGGCCATCTGGGGCCCACTTGTGATCACCCCTCCCTTGGCCTCTCTGGGGATGGTCTGGGTTACCTGCTGAGCCTGGGTCTTCTCTCCGCAGGTTCCGATGGCCAGCTCTGCGTGGCGCCTGCCCAGGACGAGGAGCCGCCAGCCTGCCCCGACGAGTTTGACGACTTTGTTACCTTTGAGGCAAGTGGTTGTCAAGCGGTTTTCACGGGAGAGCTGAGGGAATCGGACGTTACACCTCTTCCTTTATGCGCTCTGAGTCCTGTGTCACTTAGTGTCCCCAGAGCTGTTTCTATAGAAGGTGGCTTGAAGGGAAGGGCAGGGCTTACTCTCCAGCGTGCACGCTGGTGCGGGCTTGTGGCTGTGGCAGGCGGCTGACATGGCTGGTCCATGTGCTATGCACCCAAGGCTGCTGGCAGGAGACCCCCCTCGGGGCCTGTTGTCCGCAGAGGGACGGGCTGTCAGTTAGGGCTCTCTGATGGCGTTGCTGTCACCTTCTGCCAGGCTGCCAAGCAAGGCCGAAGTAGGGGACACGTAGTTTTTGTTTTATCAAATTTCAAACCATTTTCTAGGTCTGGGGACGTTTGTTTGACTAACACCTTACCATCCTCCATCCCCTGCCCCCAGATGAAGCCGGGGTTGCTATAGTTACATGTGTCGCCCTAATTGTGGGTGTTTTGTCCTCTGCCGTGGCAGGGAGAAGGTCTGGGCACAGAGCCACAGAAGACAGGCTACTGTAACTGCGTCCCACAGCTGGGGGGCAGATGCCAGGAGAGGCCATGTGGCTGGATCCGGGATTTTTTCTTCTTTAAAAAGACACTCATCACCCAGAGCGTTGAAGAGCCATTGGGAAGGCGGTGGGGACTGCTAGCCCTCAGCCCTCCGTTTCCCAGCGAGGGGCTCAGGGAGCAGGGTTGGGCCTGAGGCCCCACACTTCAGTCCTCTGAGCCTTGGCTCCTTTGTCAACTGAAGGGCTGCACAGCATAGCTTCTGAAAGTCCCTGAGCTGAGCGCTAATGCACCCCAGGATTCCACCGCTTTCCTTTGGTGTCTCATGTCCCTGCTCTGAGAAGCTGCCCTGGGTATCTGTCACCCCTCACATAACGGAGGTTCACGTCCTGACTGTCTGTCGCTTCTGCCGGCACAGACCCCAGGCCACCTGGGAGCATTCACCCGTCACAGCTTTGTCCCAAAGTGCCAGCAGGCCTGAGCCCCCTAGGGCAGGGCCCACCCCGCCTTGCGTACCCTGTTCGGCTGAGGTCGGTGTGTTCATCCTGTGTGTGGCCCGGGAGTGCAGGCTCGGTCCTGGCGTGTGGAGGCCAGGTGCCCAGCTGGGACTCGTGCTGGTTGCAGACAGTGTGGCTAGGCAGGGGCCTGGGGTGTGCAGGACTCTGACATGTCAGCTTCCCCCATGATGGTGAAGAGGCTGCTTTTGTGGCTGAGATGGCCCAGTTCCCTTCACAGCGAGGCGTGGAAGGCCCTGTGCGTTTTGACTGACCTTGAGTTTTCCAGGAATGCACCTAGGTCAGGGGCAGATCCTTCTTTGCTTGTTCGGAGTGTCTAGGGAATCGTGTTCCCAGCAGCAGGGCCGGGCCGCATCACTTATGTAGTGGTGAGCATCAGGCCCTTCATCACGTCTCCCAGCAGTCAGGCCTGCACAGTTACCTACCAGCACATACGCTGTATCATCCGTGTCTTTTGTTTTATTCCTCTTATATTTCTGTTAGGGCATTACATCAATTATTTTATGTTTTATGTGTAGGTAGGTGTCATGGGTTGAACGGTGGTCCCCTAAAAGATATGTCTACCTGAGACCTGTGAACGTGACCTTATTTGGAGAAAGGATCTTTGCAGATGTAATTAAGGATCTCAAGATGAGATCTTGCTGGGTAGAGTGGGCCCTAAATCCAGTGACAAGTGTCCTTAGAAGAGAAGGGAGATGACACACAGGGCAGAAGGTGATGTGAGGATGGAGCAGAGGCTGGAGTGACACAGCCACAAGCCCAGGACTGCCTGGAGCCCCCAGAAGCTGGACGAGGCAGGAAGAACCCTACCCTGGAGCCTCAACTCTGCTGACACCCTGATGTACATTTCTGTTGTTTTAAGCCCCCCAGGTTATGGTAATTTGATATGGCAGCCCTAGGAATTGAATACAGAGTTTTGTTGTTCAGGAGGTAAAGAGGCATCAACACGGTTTGTACTTAAAGGGCCCATTTGGTCGAAAGGGTGAGAGCCACTGATGCGGGGCTGCCTCCTGAAGCCTGGGCTGAGTGGGTGGGGGTGCTGTCCCACCCTGTCCCCGCCTGTCCTCTGTGCCGGTTGACCCCGCAGCCCACAGGGGTATAGCCCTGCCGCCCCTGGTGCTCGGCCCCCGGGTTTTGCTGGCTTCGGGAGGCACGGTGGGACCTTGGCATTTCAGAGTGTGAAAGGAGTGCTTCTCAAGTTTCTGGATCCTAGTTTTTTTCAGAATGGAGGAAACATTTCTTTTTAAGTTTTTTTGTTACTTTAAAAAAATTTAATAAACTTTATATTTTAGCAGTTTTAGGTTTACAGAAAATGGAGCAGATAGTGCGAGTTCCCATTACACTCCTCCCACACGCACTTGCACAGGTTTCCCATCGTGAACATCTTGCATTAGGTGATGGTACATTTGTTATAACTGATGAACCAGTATTGATACTTTATTGTTAACTAGCGTCCACAGTTGACATTAGGGTTCCCTCTTGGTGGTGTACTTTCTCTGGGTTCTGACAAATGTGTAGGACATGTATCCACCATTGTGGTATCATACAGAATGGTTTCACTGCCCTAAAACCCTCTGTGCTCCCCTAATTCTCCCCTTCTGCCCCAGTAGCACGCGGCGGCCACTGACATTTTTACTATCTCCATATTTTGTCTTTTTCAGAATGTCACGTGGTTGGAATCATACAGTGTGTGACCCTTGCTGACTGGCTTCTTTTGCTTAGTAATATGCATTTAAAGTTCCTCCATGTCTTTTTTATGCTTTTTAGGGTTTTTAGATGTAATTTGTAATTTTTAGGGGAGTGGAAGTAGGTACTGTGAAACTTATAGAAAGATTGCTCTTTTTGTAAAAAAGCTTGCACGTCATGTAATCCTAAAAAGTCCAATAAATATATGAGTGGAGAATATGTGCATTAAATCCAAATATCATATTTGGAGATCCTGTGCTGGTGATCTTCGGAGATAAGTAAGCTCTTTATTGATTTTCTGGCTGGGCACATGACAGTGTTGGTCAGGGGTACCCTGGGCGGTTAACTAGGATGGACTGCTGCTCCCAGGTCCTTCTCCTGCAGGAGATGCCTCGGGGGCCCGGTAGCTCCCGGGTCCTCCTCCTGCAGGGGATGCCTCCGCAGCCCCTAGCTCCCAGTTTCCCAAGCCCTTTGGCTCTAGCTTGTAACAGAACTCCCAGAAGAAAGTTACCGATGTGGCATTTTGAGAAGGGGAGAAGGTGGGGGGTGAATTAAGGTTTGTCGCTGACATTCATGGGAATGGGAAGAAGCTCCTCGTCTGAGAATCTGAGCGAGGCAGAGGATGGAGTGTGCACATTTATCAGGATTTCTGGAAGGGCTATGGGAAAGTCACAGAGAGATCAGGCACAAACAGGGAGGATAACAAGTGTCCCTGCTGTGCCTTCTCTGTTCCTCCCTCCTTTTCCCACTCCCGGCATCTAGAGAAAAGAGCTGCCTTCATACAGTGGCGGGGAAATACGTTTTGTGCAAACTCTTTATCAGAAAGGTTAGAAAGTCAAGAACAAAAGCCATTTGTTTTGAGATCTGACTAACTGCTTGTTAACGACTCAACAAGGACACTTCCTGAACTTTGCCCCCTCCTTGGCCAGCACAGCAGAAGGTTTAATGGAGCGTGTCTGGGAGCAGGTTAAACTTTCTCCATGACAGAGATGTACCTTCAGGTGAACACGCAGGTTTTGCAGAAACCCCAGCAGGACTAGCAAGAAGGAAGGCTGCGTTGTTGTCAATTGAGAGAAGCCAGTCACCGGCCTGGGCGGAAGTGCCCACACTTCCGATACGATGGGGAGGCCATCTCCAAGAGCACGCCCTTCCTGGAGCCGGGGTGCAGAGGCTGCCTGGGCTAGCGTCTGAGGGTAAGAGGAGGCTGCACCGAGCGGGACACGGGCTCACATCGTTTCCAGCAGTCGATTTCCCTCAGAGAGACCACGACCTGGACAGTAGGGACCCTGGGCAGGGTTGGCCACACCTGAGTTCCACTCTGATGGCTCTGAACACGGACTTCCTTGTCTGTGCACTAGTGATCCTTTGGTGAATGGTGAAGGTAACATTAACACATGGGGAAGTATTCTAACCTGCACTTAGATTTTCAGCAAGTTCATTTAATGTGTGTCATTTATAAACATTTTAAAAGTGGGTAGCAAGACTCCTGGGCTTCTGGGCAAAGCTTGGTCCTGTCTGGTGGCAGATATGAACCCATGCAGCATGTCTATGAGCTATTCTTGTTTCTGTCCAGTAGACAATGGATGAGCGTGCACCATGCTCTGTGAGCTATTCCTGTGTCTGTCCATAGACTGTGGTGAGCCTGCACCATGCCCTGTGGCTGTCCCTGTGTCTGTCCGGTAGACCGTGGTGAGCGTGCGCCACGCTCTGTGAGCTGTCCCTGTGCCTGTCCGTAGACCGTGGTGAGCATGCGCCACGCTCTGTGAGCTGTCCCTCTGTCTGTCCGTAGACCGTGGTGAGCGTGCACCACGCTCTGTGAGCTGTCCCTCTGTCTGTCCGTAGACCGTGGTGAGCGTGCGCCACGCTCTGTGAGCTGTCCCTCTGTCTGTCCGTAGACCGTGGTGAGCGTGCGCCACGCTCTGTGAGCTGTCCCTCTGTCTGTCCGTAGACCGTGGTGAGCGAGTGCCATGCTCTGTGAGCTGTCCCTGGGTCTGTCCGTAGACCGTGGTGAGCGTGCGCCACGCTCTGTGAGCTGTCCCTGTGTCTGTCCATAGACTGTGGTGAGCATGTGCCATGCTCTGTGAGCTGTCTCTGTGTCTGTCCATAGACTGTGGTGAGCGTGCGCCATGCTCTGTGAGCTGTCTCTGTGTCTGTCCATAGAGTGTGGTGAGCGTGCGCCACGCTCTGTGAGCTGTCTCTGTGTCTGTCCATAGAGTGTGGTGAGCGTGCGCCACGCTCTGTGAGCTGTCCCTGTGTCTGTCCATAGACTGTGGTGAGCGTGCACCATGCTCTGTGTCTGTCCATAGAGTGTGGTGAGCGTGCGCCACGCTCTGTGAGCTGTCCCTGTGTCTGTCCATAGACTGTGGTGAGCGTGCACCATGCTCTGTGTCTGTCCATAGAGTGTGGTGAGCGTGCGCCACGCTCTGTGAGCTGTCCCTGTGTCTGTCCATAGACTGTGGTGAGCGTGCGCCATGCTCTAAGATGATTTTTTGCCTCTCTTGAAAGGCAGCTATTTACCCACCTGCCCTGGCAAACTGCCTGGCCTGCTGACATTTATTCTCGGCCGCCGTGACCAATAAAAGCTGACGTTTGTTGTGAGCTGGTGGGGCAGCACCCTGTAATGACCGTCCCTGTCCTCTTGGCCCACTCTGCCCACCTGGGCTTCGTCCTGGGTCCCCTTCACTGAGCCGATTGGTCCCCGGTCCCCTTCACTGAGCCGATTGGTCCCCTGTCCCCTTGGGGCTACTCTGTGCACCCACAGGCCACTACGAAGCTCCAGGTAAGAGGATTTTACTGCCCCGTACCGCACGAGGGTGTCTGAGTGTTTGTAGCAGTGCTGTGGGGACGGGACCTCCTCGACCCCATTTGTTTATAGTTTGGGGCAGACTAAGGAGTAAGTGCAAACATATAGCCTTTTGTGAAGTGGGAAACTGTTCATCTCTGTAGGACTCTCCATCGGTGCAGGTTTGCTTTAGAAAGAGGGGTTGAAGGTGGGGGGCATTCGCCCTCCTGTCTGTTTACAACCTGGGTGAGTTGCCCAGGGTGGAGTGTGGGAGTGCCCTGACTGCGGCCGTCGGGTCTGCTCACTGTCTACCTCACTCTCCCCTTGTCAGCGGGGAGTTCCTTCCATCCTGAACCGTCCTGTCCAGGCTCCAAGGAGGGTTTGGGTTGCAGCCCCGGCCTCAGCCACGCGATTGATGGGAGCTCCTTGTGGGTGAAATGAACAGGCCCAAGTGCCCGGATCTCCTTCCCTTCCTTGGGGAGAAACACTCAGCTCGGCGCTGAATTGATTTGCTCTTACAAATGCTGAGCTGCCCGTCGAGGGCACGGGGTCTGTGCTGGCCGGAGAGGAGCATCCTGCATCTGTCCGAAGTGCCAGTTGGTTGGCTTTTTAAAAGCCGATCTCAAAAGTCAAGATCTGTTCCCTATGGGAAACCATCTCAGAGGGTCCCCAGTCCATGTCTGGGGGCCCTTGATGGCCCTGCTCGGATTGGGGTATGTGGGCCCTGCCTGAATCCTTGGGTCTGAGGACTGAGAGATTGAGGTGGGTCCTGCAGATGAGGAGCAGTGTTCTTTTAGGAGTTTTCGGCTAAATCCTGAATAGCCAGTCTGGTCTGTGGTTGTTGGAAGTGTGGGGGCTTTCCCAGGGCCCTGGTTGACTTTCAGGCGGCACCCCCGAGTGAGCTTGCGGTGCCACCCCTCAGAGGGCGGCAGGAATGCTTGTGGATTTTGTGAGCTCTGTGGTGCTTCCCCCACGGGCCCAGCTCCTGACGGACTGCGTCTGCCTGGCTAGAGAGCCCGTTGCTGCCCATGCTGCCCTCAGGTTGAGCAGTGTGCCAGCCCTGCGCCCGTGGAGGGAGACGCCTGCTCAGTGACGATGAGTAGAGCTAGAGCGGGTGCCTCTTCAGGTGACTTTCTGGTTTCACATTTTGAAGTGAACACTTTTTATGAATTTCTTAGTTACCTTAGATTCAAGGAAGATCGGGTTTTTCCTTATCTAAATACCTTTCCCGTTCTAAATACTGGCACTGAGCACCGGCAGTAGGTCCATCTCACGCCGTTCCCTATTGCATTCTGGCTGCACAAGCAGCCCCCGCTCTCCAGTGGCACGGGAACCCCCGGTCTGTCAGTTTCTGTTTCTCACCTGCCTGTGTGGTCTCTCTTGATCCCATATGGTTGCGACCTGGTGAGAACAGCATCTACACTCCTCTTTTACAAATGAGGTGACAGGGCTCGGAGTGGTTGAGTCATGTGTCCAGGGTCACACGTGGACCGACGATGGACCCTGGGCCTGTCATCGGCCACACCAAGCTCCCACGGGCTCAGGCAAGGAGCCTCAGGGGTGCAGCCGGGCAAGGCCCTCTGGTCGCCCTCCAGGTTAGCCGTGGACTGGTGACTTTTGTTACTGCAGTGCGTCTGAGCACACTGCCCACCCCTTCTGTTGCCAGAACCAGAGTACAAAGGGCACCTCTCTCCAGCTACTTTTCTGAAATCTTACTTGTTTGCAAATTGTTAACCCCAGAATCTTTTGAACTTGAAGTGTCGGCTCCTTTTCCTAACCAATGCAATTGCATTTTAATTAAAGTTGAGATTATAAGTTGAAAATGGCCTGTTTACTGATTCTTTAGTTTCGTTTATACAACCCACAAATATTTGCTGTCTACTGTATGCTAGGCTCTCTGCTAGGTGCCAGGTCCATAAGAGTGAAAACAAAGATGTTTAGTGGGCAAGGAGACATTTCACCAGTGAACATAATTGATTGGTTAAATAATTGATTAATTAGCATTTTGAGTTTAGACCATGTAATGGAATTTCAAAGCAATAGCCTGAACATATATAACAGATATTGATGGTGACTTTTTAATTTAAAAAGGCATATTCTTACACTGTTGAATGTTAATTCTTTGGATACAAATAATTCCAATGTTGGAAGCCAAAAATGGGTGGTTCTACTGGGATTTATTATAAGATGTTGGGATGCTTTGTATCTGTTTTAGGTATATTTATGTAACTAACTAAAAATTACTCGAAGTTTTTTCTGCTCTTGGACATGTGCCTGTTTTTCATTTTTTTTAACATTGAATTGTTTTGTAAGCTAACGTTTCTGCTTAGAAATACAGCAGGGACTTCTCCCTATAGCAGGGACGTGAAAGCTCTCCCCCGCATGGTCGTTTCCACGCCCACAGCAGTGCGTTTACTGTCCCGCACGCCACGCGGATGTAGCCATTTCTGGGGGTGGTGGACTGACTCTTGGTGCTCTCTCCTAGGCCAACGAGGTGACGGACAGCGCGTACATGGGCTCCGAGAGCACCTACAGCGAGTGCGAGACCTTCACTGACGAGGACACGAGCACCCTGGTGCATCCCGAGCTGCAGCCCGAAGGGGACACGGACAGCGCAGGCGGCTCGGCTGTGCCCTCCGAGTGCCTGGACGCCATGGAGGAGCCTGGCCACGGCGCCCTGCTGCTGTTCCCGGGCAGGTCTGTGCTCTGCCTCGGCACGCCTGGGTATTGTGCACAGGGCACTGTGTGGACGTGTCTGACGGGCAGATTTGGTTCATGGAGGGGTTTGTGTCAGAGAGTGGTTTAGAATCGTGACAAGGCCTGCAGGAGGGTGTGGACCCTGAGTGTGGCCTACAGTCCTGGGGAGAGCCCATGCCCAGCTGCCCTGAGCAGTCTCCCGGTCACAGCTGACCTCCCTGTCAGGAGATGCCCCTCCTGCTGACAGCAGATGACCGTGGTTGTAAACATCGCACAACGTCTTTGGCTGTCGAGATAGAAATTGTAGGAGAAAAACTTCAACTCGGTCTTTTGGATTTTCTCATCACGGTTCTTATAAACCAGGGCAAGACGCGATATTCAGTGAATGCCTTCCTGCAGGATCTTAGAACCTGTCAACCTTTACAGCACCCCTAACCAGGCCTCCTGTTCCTGTCTCCCCTCCCGCTGCCCCAGGTGCGCCCATGCATCTGAGGACTGGCGAGGGGAGGGGCAGGGTCGGGAGGTGCCGTGGGGCACATGGACCCGAATGAGAGCTCATGGTTTTGCCCTGTGCCTCTTGGGAAGCCACCCTGCTTAGCAGCCTTGAAAGTGGTTTGGTTTTATTTTGCTTATTTTATTTCATTGCATTTTTGTTTGGCCCTCACAGAGTTTTTGGTCTTTTCTCTTGAACTGAAGTATTGCATCCCAGCATGCGAGCGCCCGTCTAAGGGTGCAGACGCGCCCGCACCCAGTGCCCCCCACTCCCTCCCCGGCGCCCTGCTACTCACGGCAGCCTTGCCTGGCCTGGTTTTGGCTCCGACTACGTGTTGTCATACAGGGGTATCCTCTCTATACTCGCTGCTCTCACTTTATGTTGTGGCTGAGATTCATCTGTACTTTTGTGCACAGTTGTAAATTGTTTACTTCCATTGTTAGTAGAGCATTCCATTGTGTGAATATGCTGCAGCTTCTTAATTTATTGTTGGTGGGCATTTGGGCAGTTTACAGTTTTGGTTTTTTGAATAAAGCTGCTATAAACATTACCTGTCTTCCGGTGGCCTGGTTTGTCCCCAGGAATGGGAGAGGCGCACCTGGAGCACACTCGTGCTGCTTTAGAAGTTACTGCACTTACTGCCAGTTCAGTGATAGAGGGGGTAATGGTCGCTGCCTGCCTGCCTGCCACCTGTGGGGCTCTGCCCGCCCCTGTCCTCGCAGCACCTGGTCTTGTCTGCTTTCCTGTGTTTGCTTTCTGGAGGGCGTGGAGTGGACTGTCCCTGGGGGATAGTTCTTTCTTGCGTTTCCCAGGTGACTAATGAGGGTGAGCACCTTTTCTTGTGTTTATTGCCCATTTGGAAATCCTCTTTTGTGAAGTCCTTTACCCATTTGTTTATTGCAGGGGTCTGCACACTTTTTCTGTAAAAGGCCAGATAGTGGTCTCCGTGGCTACTCCTCAGCTCTGCTGTGGGGGTGCGAGGCAGTGCCTGAGTGAGTGCCCCCAGCTGTGTCCCCGTCCAGCTCTACATAAACAGGCCATAGGTGGGGTTGGGCCTCTCCCGTCTTTTTCTTATTGGTTTGTAGGAATTCCTTATATATTTTAGGTTTGAGTCTTTGGTTCAGTATGTGTATTACAGGTATCTTTTTCCAACTCTGAAGGTCATCTTTTCACTTTCCTGGTGCTCTCTTTGAGGAACTCATGTTTTTAAAAGTTTTACTATAGTTCAGTTTATCCATTTTCCTTTTGTGGTTAGCACTTCTGTGTTCTGTTTAAGAAATCTTTGCTTACTTCACATCACTATGTTTACTTCTCCTTTCCTTTAAAAGGTTTATTGTTTTACCTTCATATTCAGATCTGTAGTTTCTCCATAACTGATTTTTTGTGTATGGTGTGAGATAGGGGCCATTTTTCCCATATGGATATCCAATTGACTCAGCCTCATTTTTTAAAAGATTCCTCCTTCCTCCACTGTCCACGTGTCACCTTGGTCCCACGAGGTGGCTGAACGTGTATGGGCTGTGTCTGGACTGTGTGCTCTGTTCTGTGTTGTTTTGTCTACTCTCGGGTCAGTACACGCTGTCTTTTGCTCCAGCGTTGTCGTAGATCATGCTGTCTGCTGGTGTGAGTTCTCCAGCCTTGTTTTTCAAGGTCGCGTTGGCACCCTTTGGCCCTTTGCATTTCTGTGTAAATTTTAGAATCAACTTGTTTGTTTCAGGAAAATAGTATCTGCTGGGATTTGGGTTGGGGTTGTGTTGGATCTATGGACTAATTTGGGGAGAATCAACATCTTCACAACATTGGGTCTTCCGATCTTTGGACGTAGTATATTTCTCCGTGTGTTTGGGTCTTCTTCAGTCGGATTGTCACGTTCGGGGTGACCTCCTGGTGGAGGTGAGGTGGGATGTGCATTCATGTGGAGCCAGGCAAGCCCCTGGGCTCTGCCGGGACCCGGAAGTACATCTTCCAGGGGCACAAGCCCAGCACGTGTGGAAACGGGAGAGTGAAGTGACAGCCACTCCAAGTGCCTTGTAGTGATGGGGACAAAGACAGCACAACAGTTGAAGTGTGAGGATAAGACACAGAGGGACTGGCAGTACCGCCTTTGCCTGTTGCTTTCTTATCAGTATTTTTTAAGGTAATAAGCTAAATTCTTCTAATTAAATTTAATTCAAGTAAAGTAGTCCAAGAAAGTTGAAGAAATGCCAAATCTGGGAAATCATTATGAGGTCTTAATTTTTCTCAGGAAAGATTCAGACTACGCTGTTGTGCTGCATAACACACTTGCCCTCAAGATTTGTTGAAATCACGTTAGTGTCCAATTGGAGAGATATTTTCTGTTTTCAAAAGCTTACCAGTGGCGAGGATGCTGATTGTCAGCTGATGTCACTGGTTTTCTGTCGACTCAGTACAGAAGTGCCGTCCAGTGTAGTAACAGCTCTGTGACTCCTCGGCTCCTCAGTGTGATGCGTGTGGCCCTCATCGCTCTCCCATCAGACATGAGGAAAACTCAACCCCAGGGGAGGCAGCTAGAGGAGGTGGGGGCTCTATTCTGAGGGAATAGCAGGCCTTGTCCTCGTGGGTCACGCGGACGTGGGTCCTCCAGCCAGGAGGGGCTCCTCGGCCCCGGGAGCACTGTGTGTCTCCTCGCGATGACTCACCCTCCTCTCTGAGGGCAGTTTCCTCATGGGGTCTGAGCACGTTGATAAACAAGCAGCTAATCTTAAGAAGCAGAAAACGGAGTCTTCTTGTGTAGAGCTGCATTTAAACGGTGACTGTTGGAAGGAGTGATTTCCTCCTGTCTCTGTGAGCAGATGAGAGACTGAATGCAGACAGGGACTTGGAAACACTGAGGGGAGCCGTAAGGTGTCCCGAGGTCACGAGGTCTTGGTTTATTCTGGTGGGGGCTTCAGAATGCACCAAGGGAACAGCATGTACGTTTTCACTGCTCCTGAAAGCGTGTGTGGAAGACATTGTGATTTGGCCCCAGCAGCCTCAGGACTGCTCAGTAGACGTGCCCGTTCGTGGCCAGGAGATCAGAACTTGCTCCGCGTGTTGAGCCGCGTGGGCCTCGGGGAAGCACAGAGACCCCGGTGCCATCCCCGACTCTGGGCACGCGTGGGCGGTCACTTCTCTCTGAGGCCCCCTTTCCTTCTGAGAGGGACAGCTCTAGCGCCTGCTGGCAGATTCTCGTGGGGATTAGTGGTGACAAATTGAATCCAGCCCCGGTCCAGGGGAGCGGCTGCCATCACAGCTGTTTTCTGTTAGCACCTGTCACCACGGGTGGGCAGGGCGGCAGCCGTGTGTGCGGCTGAGCCCCAGGACCTCATGCTGAGCGCCTGGCCTGGCCCAGCAGCCCTGCTCCCTGGAGGGTGAGTGTGGAGCAGTGACCTCCCTCAGAAGAGGGCGGGTGCTTGCACACTTCCCTTCCCCTGCTTGGAAGCTGCTGTTCTGGGCTTTAAACTACAGCAGAAGTTTGCGCTCACAGTGGCCAGTGGTGGCGTGAGGACAGCTGCTCCTGGAAGAAGAGCGTGGGGGGTGCATGCCCTCACCATGGGTCTGCAGCTACAGCTGACTGTCCAACCTGTGGGCCTCCTGAGCACTTGCAGTGCGGCTGGTGCAAGCCGAGATGTGTTGGAAGTACACAGTGAACGCCAGATTTCAGACTTATTATGAAATAAAGAATGTAAAAAATCTTGCTTTTGAAATGAAGATATTTTGAGGATGTTGGGCTAAGTAAAATATGTTGTTAAAATCGATTTCACCTGTTCATTTACTTTTCTTTTTAACATGGCCACTAGAACATTTGACCTGACGCATGTGGCTCACAGCACACGTCTGCTGGAGGGCACCGGGCTCGCCCTCGGTCTGGGGCTGCCGGTGGTCGTGAGTCAGAATGTGTCCTTTCTCTTTTGCCTCTGCAGATCCCACCTGCACAGCCAGTCCATCGTCACGGTGATAGGTGGTGAGGAGCATTTTGAGGACTATGGCGAGGGCAGTGAGGCGGAGTTGTCTCCGGAGACCCTCTGCAACGGGGAATATGACTGCAGGGAGCCCGCCTTTCTCACCCCCCGGTAACACAGCCCTGCTCCCTGCCCCTTCCCCTCCCTCGTCTTCCCACGTTTGCTTGTGAGGAAGTGTCCCCTTTGGGTACATAAATTGGTGAGAGAGAACTTGTTTTATTTGCTGTAATATAATTAAACATACCACAGTCAAAATGTGAAGATTTACACCTGAATGAAAGTTGGCCCAAGTTTCTCTCGTCCAGTTATGTTTTCAGATCACTCCAGTTTTCTGAGGCCTCAGCTGCGTCACGTGGCACAGAGCCCTTTGGCGTGGATCACATTACAGTCTGTAGGCAACTCTGAGGGAGGCTTTGTGTGTGTTTGTATGTGAGAACATTTAGGTTCTCCTCTCAGCAGATTTCAGTTACACCACACAATGTTGTCAGCTGCAGTCGCCACGTTTTACGTAGATCCTCAGGCCTTGTTCCTCCTGTAGCTGAGAGCTTGTGCCCTTTGAGCAGCCTCCAGGGGAGGCTTTAGCATCACAAAGGGTTCTTTGGAGTCACATCCCCAGACTCTCTGGAAAGTTCTGGCCTCGAATGAACTGAACTGTGGTATCTAGAAGGCGAGGCCTTCCTCATGGAGCTGGTTGCTCCCTGGCTCTCCTTCCTCTCAGTGCTGCACAGGAGGCCCTGGGAGAAAGCCGTCACTTGTGCTGTGTCCCGTGGGCCTGGCAGCCGTTCGCTGGGGGCGGCCGTCAGAGGATATGCCTGCCTCTTCAGGCGAGGAACAGCCTGTCCACCCAGTCTCCTCTCCTCTTTGTGCCTGGTTCTTGAAATTCTCCATCTTTGCCAACAGCAGAGGCTGAGTATCTTTAAACTGGTGACTGTGAGGTTCTCCTTTGCCCAGACTGTCACCTGGGCCAGAGGACCGGGGTGGGGGGGTTGGGGGGGACAGTGCCAGGAGGGCTGCCTGCGGGAGCCCCCTGAGTTCTCCCCGAAGCTGCCCTCAGCCGTGCGCCACGCGTCTCTGGGAGCTGTGTGTGAGCGAACAGCGTGCTTGCTCCGAGTAGCTCTCCTGTGCCGATGCGCACGTTTGTGGGGTGTTGAAATGAAGACCCGAGGACCCGGTCTTGCCAAACATGTGTTCTGTCCTGTGTTTGCGATCTTTTCCCGCTTGTTTAGTTTCTGCCTGTCTCTTGTCCAGTGTTTCACTGTTTGTGTCTCCAGGGTAACTTCTGCACTACCATCGATGTTTGGCTTTAACCTTTCTTTAAATTGCACTTCCACATGGGCTTCCAGAAGCGCCAGGGACATTCCTGCAGCAGACGCATCACCAGTGCCGAGAGCCTGTTAGAGCGCAGGAGGCTAGTAGAACTCTGCGTTTTTAATGAAGTTCTTAAAAATGACAAAATCATTGGTGGTTCATCATCCACACGCAGTTTTTGATGCTGGTGGTTTTGAGAACAGTTATAAAATAGTTCCAGTCCAGGAGGGAAGACTCCACCTGGAGACTTTGTGCTTTGCTCTCACATGGACAAAGGCGAAAGCGGTGTGTCTGGTCACTTCTTGTTAAAGAGGGGTTTTTGTTGTAAGTGAAGCTGATGGCTGCACCTGTTTCCTCTGAGCACCTGACCAGGAGGGAGGAGGTGTTGCCAAGCCCCCTGCTGCTGAGCTGGTGTGATCCTGGGTCCTAGAGGTGACGAGGGAGGTGGGCTCACACAGTCTGAAAGTAAGAGCCACCATCTTCCCAGCCAGTTAGCCGACAGCGTGCTTGTGTCCAGCCCTTGTGTGGAGTCGCAGACCCCTGCAGGTGCTCTCTCCTGACCTGACGCTTCTCCTCTCTCCAGCACCGACCCGCTTGCCGCAAAGCTGCACAGCATCCTCACTGATGAGGCTTTTGAGTTTTACTGTAGCCAGTGCCACAAACAAATCAACCGCCTCGAGGACCTCTCTGCTCGCCTGAATGATCTTGAAAAGAATAGGTAATCGATGGAGTGCCTGGCCTTGCTCTTTCTTCAGGGGTAAGGGCTCTGCCTCGAGGCGCCGCTCAGTGGGCCGGTCGCTCTGGGGTGCCTCCTTTGGAGGCTGGGCCTTCTCTGCAGTTGCAGGTGACCGTGCGGACAGTGGGACTCTTCCTCGGGCCCTGCCTGCCCCCTGCATGCGCTGAGCCTGTGTTTAGTGCCCTGTGCCCTCCTTGTTCCTGTGTGCATGCTGCAGTCTGCTCAGCTGCTCTGTCCCTGAGAGAGGAAGTGAGCTTTAGACGCTGTGTCCTGTGTGGGAAGTCCAGCAGGTGAAAGAAGGTCTGCACTGGGAAAGAGAGACTTTCTCCATTTTACTGAAAGATTTCTGTAATTGAGAGTCAATGAAACAGCCCTGAATTTACAGTAAGATTTGGTCCGTAAACACAGATTTGTAATCAGGAACGGTAGTTTACATCAGGTGCGCATACCCCAGGCGAGCCCCTCCCCTGAACTAGTTCTTGTAAGGCTGCCCCGGGCTCCGCTACTTGGAAGAGTCCAGCTTCGCTACCCTGCTTTTAAAACGGGCAGCAGGTCCCCAGCACGTGCCTACTGCTCCCGGCCCTGTCAGTCCCCATCGGGTTTCTCTTCTCCATCTCCTGGTTCCGGTTTGTGTCAAAGCTATTGTCTTCCCTCTCCATGCCCTGGGCCCAGTCCCAACTCAGGTCAGGGTCCCAGAAGGAGACAGGTCCTTTTGCTGGCTCCTCACAACTTCACAAACTCCTGTTATAGAAAGCACTTTTGAGTGGTTTGCACATATTGATGTGTCCTTGAAGCATACTGTTGACTTAGCCTGTTGTATGGGCAAGCCCCTGGGTGGGCCGCTCTGAGGAGGGTCTGGAGAGGAGATGGGCTACCCTAGAGCTTACCACAGCCACCTGGCCCAGCAGAGCAGTGCACGACCCACAAAGAGCTCTCACGCTGGACAGGAGGGGATCGCACGTGCTGATCAGTGATGTGGACTCCTGGGCACGAATCTGGGGCGGCTTCCTGGAAGAAAGGCCCTTGGACTGGCAGGAGGTTACATAAAAGGTGGGAGAAAGGTGAACCATCCTGATGGTTTCAGCGTGTTTAGAGTAGTCTTCTAAAAACCGCTTACCTGTCTTGAGGAGCCTGCCCCTTTAGGGCCTCAGCCAAGGCCAGCTCAGTCTTCCCAGTGGATCCTCATGGCTGACGGCCCTGCTATACCTGCTGTCCTGCCTCTAGTTCCAATTCCAGCACATTTGATGTCTTTATCCCTTTTTCTTTTTCTTTCTTTCTTTCTTTTTTTTTTTTTTTTTTTGGTGAGGAGGATTAGCCCTGGGCTAACATCTGTGCCCATCTTTCTCTATTTTATATATGGGATGCTGCCACAGCGTGGCTTGATGAGCGGTGTGTAGGTCCGTGCCTGGGATCTGAACCTGCGAACCCTGGGCCGCCGAAGCAGAGCACGTGAACTTAACCACTACGCTACCAGGCCAACCCCTATCCCTTTTTCTTATGTTCTGTGCAATGCTCAAAACACAGGCTGGAGTCCAGCAAATGCCCGAACAGGTAGAGAGGATGGGACAGGACCCCGGCATACTTGGCCAGTCAGCAGCCTCAGAGGGGAGCTGGGGGGGTCCCAGCAGCACTGATGAGGAACTAGAAGTGCTCTTTGAGGGGGGGCTTCCTGGGAGACTTGAGAAAATGTGACATCTGCTAATTCCAGAGACCCACTGGCCTGTGTTTTAGGGACAGCCAGTGTTTACCTCTGTGTGTGTTTGCGTGTTGAGTGCTTTGGGAAGGTCGCTTGACCTGGCTGGTGAGGGGTCATTTGTCCTTCCTGCATGAAGACTTGCCCTCCTGCTAAGTGGGTCCAAGTGCAGGTCTGTCGTCTCTGTATTTGAGAGTGGCATGGAGACACGCATCTCATCTCTCCTCCTCCAAAGACTGTTGACGTAGAACTGATCTTTTCCCAAGTTGGGAACCTGCCCAGGATGGCCGTGGTCACATCTGCTAGGCTTTGTGGGGCAGAGAACAGACTAGGACATGGCTAAGTATGACCAGCAAGTCCAGTGGAGTCTCACGTCCAGTCACCCGTTCCCTAAGAAAGACTCTCCCAAGGGGTCAATATACCGTTCAAGTCATTATAATCAAGACACAACTGTCAGTCAGGAGATTCCCACTAAGCACCAAGTTGAGGAGATCTGAATCTTGTGTGGTGGTTTCCATAGAATTGCCTCAAAATAAATGTATTTGGTCATGGTTTGTGGGTGATAAAAAGTGATTTAGTCCAAACCTTATCTGGAAGCTTTGACATCAGGTATAATTTCTGCACAGTGAACTTCAGAACCTGCCGACAGCTGTTATATTTTCCAGGTATCTGGGAGCATCTATGAAAACAATTCATTTTGTAGAAATTAAGAAGACTGCTTTCCCCAGGAGTTTATTTTCAAATTCTAAACCCTGTCACGGGCCGGCTCCGTGGCTTGGCGGTTAAGTGCGCGCGCTCTGATGCTGGCGGCCCGGGTTCGGATCCCGGGAGCGCCCCGAGGCACCACTTCTCCGTCCAACGCGAGGCCGAGTCCCACGTACAGCAACTAGAAGGATGTGAACCTATGACATACAACTATCTACTGGGGCTTTGGGGGGAAAAACTGAATAAATAAAATCTTTAAACCCTGTCACTGGACTGCAGGTCCAGTTCCTGAGAGGCTGACAGGTAAACTGAATAGTGAGTCTGTCCGTCCCACATCTCAGGGAGTTTCGGTGGTCTTAGGATGAAACAGGTTTGTGTTAGAATATACAGTGTCAGTCAGGGTCCAGTCAGGAGAGGGGGGCCACTGAGTAGTGTAAACGTGGAAAGTTCAATGAGAAGAATGACTGACTGTAACAGGGATTGGGGTGACGAGGCATCCGCTAGTAAGATAAAAGAGGGCTCAGAAGAACGCAGGAGCAGCGGCCCTGAGGAGCAGCCCCCCAGGGCTGAGATCGGACCCTGCTGCAGAGGGGAGGGCCCTGGCAAACTGGGTGGCAGAGATGTCACCATAGTGCCACACTGGCGGGATTTGTTGAGAATCTGCCTTCTAGAACTTGCTGGAAATCTGCCCTCTGGCTGCCAGGAAAGCCCTTCCCTGGAAGGGGTCTCACCAGAAGCACTCAGCTACAAAACCGCCCGAGGGGGTGTCGGTCCAGCCACTTGCTGCTGCTGGGCACCGGCACTGGGCAGGCTGCTCAGGCAGGATGCTGAAGTGTGAATAGCAGAGCCTCAGTTAAAAGCAAGGTGCCACCAGGGAGCACCGGGAACCCAGAAGCAAACCTTCCTCCTGCCATGTCTCTCCCCAGCGCTCTCTACCCACAAAACTTCACATTGCAAAGGGCCCAGATCCATTTCCACAGAACAAGTAAAAGGATGAATTTGGAGCTGAGAGGCAATAAATTGGTGACTGGTACAGCATGTATTTCTCTCTAAGTAGACTTTCCTACCCAAACCTTAAGAGAATTGTAGGTGTGTTTGAGATGAGAGAGCTGATGAGAGATGTGGCCTGTCTGGCTCTTCTGAATTCAAGACAGTGGTTGTTCTCATCCTTGGAGAGATGACTTGTATCTTCTCATAGGTTGAGGCTAATAGTTTAGCAGTCAAATTGGAAAATAAAACTTTGGACTTCAGAAATGAGAGAGAAGGTAAGTTGGGTTGTTTTTGCCGCTGCAGATGGGTACGTCAGACAGACGATGTGTAATGTGCTGTATTTACTGCCCTGAAATGGCAGCAGGAGAGGTTTCCCAGATCACTGCCAGGCGGGCTTCTAGAGTGTGAAGTACGGGTGCCTCAGTTAAAACCGACGACAGGACTTTCCTTTACAGACAGGGCGTGTCACGTTTCATGTGGGGGCCTCTGATGGCCAAGAGTTTAGAGGGTAATTTGGCTTTAAAAGCATTTGGGACATGGCGTTGGCTGATGGCTCAGACCCCATGCAGCAAGCTGGTGGGTCCAGATGCTGGGTCGGCCTCTGGACGAGGTCTGGCTGTGGCTCCCTCTGAAATCTCTTTGGGGGTGGAGTAATGTAACTTGCTGAGGCCTTGACAAGCCCCTCGTAGCTCCCGCCTCCCTGAACGTTTTGCTGAGTGGGCCTTTCTGTGCATGGAGCTGCCTCAGGGCAAGGTGGTGCATGCCTGTGGACGCCCTCATCCCCGTATCTCTCCAGCCTGAATTTCCTGTTTCCTCCCGTTCCTCCCTGTCTGTTCTCTGACACTATTTTCCTGTTTATTTTGATTTTGCACAGTCCAGCGAAGCGGCTCTCCAGCAAGAAGGTGGCAAGGTAGGAGACCCTTGGTTCCTTACTGGGATGTTCTTCTGAAATGTAATGCTAATCATAGCTCTTTAAGAACATGTTTAGGGCCGGCCCCGTGGCTTAGCGGTTAAGTGTGCGCACTCTGCTACTGGCGGCCCGGGTTCGGAACCCAGGCACGCACCAATGCACCGCTTCTCCGGCCATGCTGAGGCTGTGTCCCACGTACAGCAACTAGAAGGATGTGCAACTATGACATGCAACTATCTACTGGGGCTTTGGGGGAAAAAAAGGAGGAGGACTGGCAATAGATGTTAGCTCAGGGCCGGTCTTCCTCAGCAAAAAGAGCAGGATTAGCACGGATGTTAGCTCCGGGCTGATCTTCCCCACACACACACAAAAAACATGTTTAGAAAATACTATTTTCCAAGGTGTTTTTAAAAACTTTTCAGAGTTGCTTCTCATGGTTTGGGATTGAAAATAATTTGAGGGGATGGACTGTGAAAAGAATCTCCAACACTGTGGGCTGGGACCAGAGTTTGTAACTGGGAAGTTTATAGTGAAAGCTTTTGGCACTCCTCCTGCTTTACTGAGTCTTTACCGGGAGGTCTGGAAGGGCCAGGGACCCCGCATGTCTGCTGTAGGTTAACCCACCGGTAGAGAGCATCAGCGAGGGCCCTGGTCTCAGAGAGCCAGAACGTGACGTAGCCCAGGTCTGGGTCCACCTCCTTCGAAGCCTGCGCCCTCCCCACTGGTTCCCCAAGGTGAGGAGAAGGGGAAGGATATGTGCCTACCTCCATTTCTAAAGAACGTGCATTTGTGGCCATTTCTTCATTTCTCAGTTTTGGATACTCCCTATTGGCTTCCTCTAGTGAGAGACGACAGCACATACATCTATCCTCTCCCCTGCCCACTGGCTCTAAGGACAGTTTTCACAGGGTGCATGAGATGCAGCATTCCTCACAGGAAGCATGTAATGCATCACTAGTTTCCTTTCTGAGGAAGTCACTGCTTCTCCTGGAGGCAGTGATTGCCTTCATGTTTTCATTTGCTTCTTCTTCTGTGCTGCTCTCCTGCCTCCATTGCCCAGCCTCTAACGGGGCCACGAGGCAGCCCTGTGCCTGTCTGGATGTCGCCCCAGAGACCCTGCCCTCTGCGCAGGTGCAGTGCGGGCTGCACGGCTGGGTCCTGCACTCTCTCCCCGCTGTGTTCCCAGTGTTGTTTCAGGCGTCGGGTCTTCTCGCCCCCAATCCCATCTTCCTCTTTCATCTCCATCTTTTTGTCCAGCACATCTTCGTATAGCTTCTTGAGAAAAGAGGTGCCCAGGAGATAAATTCTGAGGCCTTGCTGGATATTTTACTCTTGTAGTTTGGCTTGCTATAGAATTTTGGATTGGAAATAATTTCCCTGTGGAGTTTTTTTTTTTTTTTTTTTAAGATTTTATTTATTTATTTATTTTCCCCCCAAAGCCCCAGTAGATAGTTGTATGTCATAGCTGCACACCCCTCTAGTTGCTGTATGTGGGACGCGGCCTCAGCATGGCTGGAGAAGCGGTGTGTCAGTGCGCACCCGGGATCCGAACCTGGGTCGCCAGCAGCGCAGTACGCACACTTAACCGCCAAGCCACGGGGCCGGCCCCCTCCCTGTGGAGTTTTTGACGGCATTGCTCATTATCTTCTAGTACTAGGTTGCTAGTGAGAGGTCTGATGCTTTCTGATTTTCTTTTGTGACTATTTTTCCCTCTCTGGAAGCTTTTTAGATGTTTCTTTATCCCTGAAGTTCAGAAGTTTTAGGGTGAGTCTTGTGAGTCCTTTTTCCCATTAATTATGCTGGGCAGAATGAAAGACAGGCCGTTTCAATCTGGAAGCTTCTGTCCCTTAGTTCTGGGGACCCTTCCTGAGCCATTTCTCTGACATGTCCTCCGCTCCCCGTGCTGCTCCTCCTGGAGCTCCTGCTCTGCCCCCGGCGCCTTGTCCACACTGCCCTGGGCCTCTGCTCTGGCTCCACCTGCTGTGACGTCCCGCCAGCTCTTCCTCCCTGCATCTTCCCTGGACCCTTGCCTGGGCTCTGTCTTTCTTGTTGGAGGTTTCCCTCAAACGGCAGGCGGTATGTCTGCTGGATGGGAGTGGTTCTCATGGCTGGCGGGCGGCTGCTGGCTGGCGTGTGGTGTGGACAAGGGCCTGTGTCGGTGGGTCTTTTCTCTAACCCGACTGACTGAATTCCCCAGAGTGGAGTCCTACCTGTCTGCCGGCATTGGGGAAGCTGCACTGGGCCGCCATGGAGCTGGCCAACCGTGGGCGCACTCCCTGTGTGTGGGCCCCTGTGTCCATGTCAGGGCTCCTTGGGCTCTGGAGAGCCCGTCTCTTCCAGGGGGGTGGAGACTGCCCACCCTCCGTCTGTGCCCATCTCTGTTGCCCCTTTCTCAGGCGCCGGTCCTTCCTGGGTTCTCCAGAGGGATCAGCCAGCTCCCGGTGTCCCCCTGGTTGGCTGTGGCCTTCCTCCCTCTGCTTTCCAGGGTCCAGTGCCTGTGACGTTTCTTTTCTGGTGCTGGCTCCTCTTCTCCTCTTTGTCCTTGAGGATGTAAACCTTTGGTTTTCTTTTTCTGTCATCTTTACGGCTTAGGATCCAGAGGAGGCAGAGGTGAACATCATCATCAGTCCACCTTTTCCACTTGTTTTCTCCATCACCTCTTCTAGAAAAGCTCTCAGGAATGTAATATTAATTCCTGACCACACTTTGATGATGGTTTTAGCATCACTTTTCTTCTCACTCCCATCTTGTACCCCAGACAGGCCACAGCTGGTGAAACCAACGAAGGTAGACACCTGGCTTAGTTGTCTGCTCTCAGCCCCCACGTAGGGGACATGGACGGACCTGGGCCTGTGTTGAAACGCCCTCTGCGAGTTGAACCTTTCTTCACAGACACCCTTTGGTGTGAAGAAGCCCGGTCTGCAGGTGCCTGTGGTTAGTTTACAGACAGAGGCAGTTCTGTAGTCTGTACACACAGGTATAGATGCAGTTTTGATCTGCTGCCGTTTTGTCCTTAAGACTGCCACCAGACTTCTAAAGAGACTCGGAACGGCTGTTGTAATCTCACTCTTACAGTGTAATGTCCCTTTGCATGTGGCACGGTGGCTGGACTGTGGGTTTCAGAGCCGCCAGCTCTGGCTCTGTGACCTGGCTGGGTGCCCAGCCTGTGTGGAAATGGCTCTGGGGTTGGTGTGCACGCGAGGACCCTGAGGCACCGGCACAGAGCCACCTCAGGATGGGAGGACATGCCTGAGGGACCCTCGCAGGGCTGGCAGCGCCCCCTACAGGCAGGTCTCAGGTCGGATGACAGTGTGGTCAGGTGCCTGCTGCCTACCTGCCAGACTTCACCTGCCTCCCTTGGGGTGGATCGGGCACTTCCCACAGCCCCTTCTCCTCGTGGGTCTCCTGAGTGGGGGTGGGTTTCAATAAATAAGCCCCCCCCGACCGTGCCGAGGAACCCTGGCCTCACCCTGAGTGGCCACATGCTGAGGCCACATGCTGGGTGTTTGGGGACTGGGCACGACCTCCCCGTCCCCAGGTTCAGCCCTTCAAAAGCACCCAGAGGCCCTGACGGGAGCTCAGGATCCAGTAACAAGTCCCAGGCCGTGGCCCCTCCTGGGGTGGGCAGCTTCCTGCCCCAACAGTGGCATCAGGAGCTCACATTTAGGGTCAAGGTCATGGGCATGTAAGAGCAGCGATCAGACGAGAACGTGATGGCCTGCGCACCCTCCTGCCCTTTGGGTTTGTGCCCTTCAGAGAATCAGATGAAATCCACAGAAAGGTGCTCACCTGTCCCACCCAGGGCACATGCAGGGGCCTCGTGGTCCCTGAGGGTGACGTTGCCCTCTTTTCTGTTCCCCTTAGAACATTTCTGGAAAAAAAATTTAAGAGGGGCCGGCCCCGTGGCTTGGCGGTTAAGTGCGCGCGCTCCACTGCTGGCGGCCTGGGTTCGGATCCCGGGCGTGCACTGGCGCACTGCTTGTCCAGCTATGCTGAGGCTGCGTCCCACATACAGCAACTAGAAGGATGTGCAGCTATGACATACAACTATCTACTGGGGCTTTGGGGGAAAAAATAAATAAATAAAATTAAAAAAAAAAATTTAAGAAATATACAAGCCCAGTCAGTACGAAAAATGAAATTGAACTTCATACATTTGATAATGTAGAAACCTTGAATGTAAGTTCTAGTAACAGTTTATTGAATTCTTACTGTGTACTATGTCCTTATTGGAGCTGTTCATATATATAACCTCATTTGAACCTCATAATATCCTGCAGTGTATAGGAGAATAAGGTTCAGAGTGGGTGAGTGGCTTTCTCAAGGTCACACAGCTTTGAGCATCAGGCTGTCACACTCAGAGCCTGGGTTGGTACATGCAGACTTCTGCTGGCTCTGCACAAATCTCGGCGAGTTTTACATACTCCAGGTAAACTAGAGCTGGTACGGTGTCACCACAACTGACAAGACTGTCTCTAGGGTGACTCTGAACGTGTGTTCGCTGAGCACCTGCTAAGGCACCAATGGCTGAGGCGTGAAGGGAGGAGCTCTGAGGGTGTGGAGCCCCAGGGGCTTTCCCAGGACCGCGGGGGCCAGTGTCCACCTGAGGCCTGGGTTGCACAGCACCCGACACGGCCCATGGGGCTGGAGACCTTTGTCCACCAGCGCTGGTGCATGGAGCTGCTGCCGCAGAGGACAGTCACGCCTGTGCGCCTTCCCGAGCTCGCCCCCGAGAGAGACTTCGGGCGATGCCCTGGGTGTGACCCCCAGCGAGACCACTGATCTCTCACCGTGACTGCTGCAGGGAGAACCTCTGAAAATCGAGTGTCAGGAACGCATGTAGGTGATGTTGTGTAGGAGTCATGATCCTAATGAGTGTTCCAGGGGCCTCCGGCAGAAGATGAGAGTGTTTCATTATCACAGGGAGGTGCGACGTCGCGTTTTACTGCCTGAGTACAAAGTACCCTCGCCCCATTAGCTGGTGGGGAAGGAGGCCTGGCCTGTCGGGCTCCAAAGAGCAGAGCGTCCTCTGCAGCCACAGAGTGCAGCCGCTGGCTCACCCTGGCCCCTCGGGAGCGGCATCCTGGCCGGAACTCCCTTTGCTGGTCACTCCGGGGTTTGTTTCTCAGCCTGACCTGGGAATGCTGGTGTTTTAAGTCACGGGCCCTTCCCGCTTCCTTTCTCTCTTGGTTCTGCCTAAGGGCCTGCTCTGGACCGGGCTCTTGTCTCTTCTCCACAGGCACCTGCACCAGTCGGGAGCCCTGACCATGGAGGCCCTGCAGGACCCTCCCCCAGACCCCATGGAGGGCATGGAAGAGGACATTGCTGACAAGGTAGGCCCTGGGCAGGGGGCCGGAGGGCCATGCCTGGGTAACATAGCCCATCTCACCTGCCCCCTCACCTCCTCCTGTGCCCTCACCTCCTCCCCACCTCCTCCCGTCCCCTCACCTCCCATCCTCCCTCACCTCCTCCTGTGCCTTCTCTTTCTCCTGTCCTCCCCCCTTGTCCTGTCCCCACCTCCTCCCGTCCCCCTCACCTCCTCCCATCCCCCTCACCTCCTCCCATCCCCCTTCACCTCCTCCTGTCCCTTCATTTCCTCCTGTCCTCCCCACCTCCTCCCGTCCCCTCACCTCCCGTCCCCCTTCACCTCCTCCCATCCCCCTCACCTCCTTCTGTCCCTTCACTTCCTCTCCCCCCGTCCTGTCTCCCCCTCCTCCCGTCCCCCTCACCTCCTCCCATCCCACCTCACCTCCTCCTGTGCCCTCACCTCCTCGTGTCCCTTCAATTTCTCCTGTCCTCCCCTTCTTGTCCCATCCCCTTCCTCCTGTCCCTCCTCACCTCCTCCTATCTCCCTCACCTCCTCCTGTCCTCCTACCCTTGTCCCGTCTCCCACTCCTCCCGTCCCCCTCACCTCCTCCCATCCCCCTCACCTCCTCCCATCCCCCTTCACCTCCTCCTGTCCCTTCATTTCCTCATGTCCTCCCCACCTCCTCCCATCCCCTCACCTCTTCTCATCCCCCTCACCTCCTCCTGTCCCTTCACTTCCTCCTTTCCCCTCCTTGTTCTGTCCCCCTCCTCCCGTGCCCCCTCACCTCCTCCCATCCCACCTCATCTCCTCCTGTGCCCTCACCTCCTCCTGTCCCTTCACTTCCTCCTGTCCTCCCCCTTGTCCTGTCTCCCTCTCCTCCCATCCTCCCTCACCTCCTCCTCCGTCCCCTCACCTCCTCCCTTCCTTCCCACCTCCTCCCTTCCTCCCCACCTCCTCCTGTCGCCCCAACCTCCTCCCATCGCCTCACCTCCTCCCGTCCCCTGACCTCCTCCCGTCCCCTCACCTGCTCCCTTCCTCCCCACCTCCTCCTGTCTCCCCAACCTCCTCCCATCCCCTCACCTCCTCCCGTCCCCTCACCTCCTTCCGTCCCTCACCTCCTCCCGTCCCTCACCTCCTCCCTTCCTCCCCACCTCCTCCTGTCCCCTCACCTCCTCCTCACCTCCTCCCGTTCTCCTCACCTCCTCCTGTTCTCCCTTACCTCCCTGTCCCCCCACCTCCTCCTGTACCCCCTCACCCCCTTCTGGACCTCCTCTCTAGAGTACCTCCTGCATCTCATGCTCTGTAGAGCCCTCGCTAGCTCTCACAGAGGGCATGGCTTTCATTCCTCCTACCACCTGTGTGGGTATCTGTCTCTCATCTAAGTAGTGAGCTCCCTGAGGAGGAAGGGACCAAACCCCAGGCCTTTCTGTCCTTGAAGTCCGCCAGCATGTGCCACCTCCCTGGGCTGGGTCTAGCAGAGCAGAGGCCCCTGCTTGTGGGGCCCAGGAGCTTCACTGCCCCATGCGCCATCGCAGCCTCGTCACAAAGGCACCCTCGGGGCCCCTGGTGCCATCTGTGGTTCTGAGGCCATAGTGTGCTCCCCCATGACTTACTGATGCCTGTGGGGCTGCACCCCTTGCTTATGAGGACAGTCCACAAACGAGATGGACCCAACTGCAGCCTCGTGGACGCTGCCTCCTAAGCAGTCCATCTGGGAGTGCAGACTCTCCCGCCTCCTTGATTCTCAAGCCACTGTCTCACTCCCAAGGTTGTCTTCCTGGAGAAGCGGGTGTCAGAGCTGGAGAAGGACACGGTTGCCAACGGGGAGCAGCACAGCCGGCTGAGGCAGGAGAACCTCCAGCTGGTGCACAGGTGAGCACGTGGCAGCGAGGCCTCCTGGTGCTGTGGTGCGTGACCCTGCCCCTTCTCATTCTCTTCACCTCACAAGGCGGGGTCCCTGCTGCCACACAGAGGTCTGGCTCTCACCTGGAGCTGCCTCTCCATCCAGCTGCTGGGAGCCCACTTGGGATGGTGCCAGGTGGCCTTCTGAGCGTGTACTTGGTGCTCTGCCCCGCACGCACAGGGCCCCAGAGGAAAGGGGGAGGCCAGCACCCACACCGCGCGCGTGGAGCGCCTGGCAGAAGCGTGGGCTCCGGCGCAGCAGAGGTCGCGTAGGGAAAGGTGCGCTGGGATCCTGCTGTGGGGGCCTCCAACTTGTGCCCCCACTCTGAGAGGCCGTCCTGAGGAAACAGTCCCAACACTGCTCTTTCCTCGATGGGTGTGTTCGCTTGGACAGCGGCTGTGCTCAGCTCACTGCACTTCCATCGTCTCGTTTCATCTTGACGACCTCCCTGAGAGGCAGGCGCTGCTTCTGTGCCATCTTACAGAGGAGCAAACTGAGGCTCGGGGGCTTAGGTGATTCCCCAGGGCCTCAGAGACAGCAACTGGGGGCTTTAATGGGGGACCAGTGTCTCCAGAGCTCCCTGCCCTTGGGAGCTGGACCCATCCTTGAAGCGAGAAAGGAGTGGGCTGCTGAGTACAAGACGGGCCGCGCAGTCTCATTCTGACTTGGCGAGAGCGCTAAGGCAGAGAGAATGGATGCACGAAAGGGGGAGAATGTTTGCACAGAGAGAGTGGGCCGCTTTCCCCACTCCTGTTTGGTAGACGTTTCGTGGAATACCATGATCTTCGACATCTTGAAAGCAGTCATGTCGCGTAGCCTCGCGCCCAGTTTGCAGTGATATCTTCTTGTACAGAGTAGGGCATGCTTGGCAGGAGCGGCAGCTCTCCAGGCCGTGCCCGCGTGCAGCTGGGTGCTGGGGGGGCACAAACAGCCTTGTAGGGACGAGGCCGTGGGGAGGCCCGAGGGGTGTGAGAGAGGCGTGAAGCACGTGTGTGTGGGATCTACGCAAGAGGTTCTGTCCTGGTCAGGCTGCCGGGGCCCAAGCCTGGCTCTGCCACACACCCCATGACCTCAGGCCAGGTCCGCGCCCCATGTAGCCTCAGTTTCTCACCCACGACCCGAGCAGGTGGACTTCGAGCGCTCTGAACCGCACCGGACCCAGGCCTGTACACACTCAGATGGTAATCACGTCGTGATGAGGCCTGCACACACACACGCGCGGTACTCACGTCGTAACCCAGGCCCACACACACTCACATGGTGCTTGCATCGTGACCCAGATCCAGACCCAGACACACACACACACACGGTACTCGCGTTGTGACCAGGCCTGCACACACACACACACTCGGTACTCGCGTTGTGACCAGGTCCACACACACACACACTTGGTACTCGCGTCGTGACCAGGCCCGCACGTGCACACACACGGTATTCGCATTGTGACCAGGCCTGCACGCGTGCGTGCACACACGGTACTTGCGTCGTGACCCAGGCCCACACACAGACACACGGTACTCGCGTCGTGACCAGGCCCGCGCGCACGCACACACACACACAGAGCACTCGAGTTGTGACCAGGCCTGCACACAGTCACAGGGTACTCACGTTGTGACCAGGCCCGCACACACACTCACATGGTACTTGCGTCATGACCAGGCCATCGCAAGGCTCCCGGGGATGCCTGACTCCTGCGTGACATTCCCGTCCCGGGCGGTATTGACCTCCCCAGCTGTCCCGCAGTGTCAGAAGGTCAGTCTGCTCTGTGGATGCTGAGAATTGGGATGCCTCCTCTTACTGTGGGCAGGGCTGGCACATGGCTGTAACAATATAAACAAGTACCCTCGTACTTGTTTATACCAAGTAGTCGCAGTCAAGACCCTGGGCATGGTGGTAGCCTGCCCCCTGGTCTTCATGGGAGGGCCTGCCCGGCCCTGCTGCAGAGCGGGGTGGTCAGCCATGTTCACAGAGGGGCTCGGGCTCCAGCTGCACTAAGCATCCGCCGCATCCGCGGAGATGACATTACCCCCCTCACTGTCCTCGTCCAGGGAACCTGGTGGGTCACCAGCCCTTCTCAAGCTGACAGTGAGGTTTGTCCGGCGTGACGGGATTCATCAGTTACGCATGGACATGGTGGACAGGCCCCCTCGGGGCCTCACCCTGCCTGCAGCCAGTTCCCAGCCCCCGGGAGCCACGTCCAGCTCCTGTGGATGTTTCCTCTGCTGCCTGCCCAAGTTCTCCTCAACTACATGCTTCTGCTGCTGTTCTAGATGTTTCCATTTTTAATACCGTCAGCCTACGCCAGCCCTGCTGCACAGCTGTTCTCCTTTGCCCACCATCCTAGGAATCCCACACACTTTCTCTGTGTTGGGTTTCTTATTTTCTGGATCCCACGTTTTCTTCTTTTTTTGCTTACTCATTTTCTGAGGAGAATACCCCGATCCCTGCCCAGAAGAGAGGGTACACAGGAGACAGCTCTTGGAGACCTGGTGTGTCTGAAAATGTGTGTTGTCCCCCACGGGTGACAGTGTGGCTGGGGGTGTGGCATTCTGGTTGAAGGCGAGCCCCGTGCCTCTGAACCGTGCTGCCACCGGGGGCTGCAGCCTTATTCTCACCTTGGACACAGGTCTCTCAGTGTTTCCTGTGCTGGGCACATGGTTTCCAAGCTTTCAGTCTGGAAAACGTGTCCCTCGGCTTCAGGAAGATTTCTAGAATTATTCCTCTATACAGTTTCTTCCATTTTCTTGCCTGTCTGAACTTGTGTTAATCAAACATTAGATCCTTGAGGCCTTTCTCTCACTTTCTTTACTTCTCTGTTCTCTAACTCCATCTTTTTTCTTTTTTTATGTAATATCCTTGGTTTTCTCCTTCACCTCTTCTGTTGAGTTTCACATTCTTTCTTCTCGTAGTTGTAGCTTCTGAGGGTTCCTTGCAGAGCATCGCTCCTGTCTCGTGGGTGTGGGCCTCGCTCTGCGGGGTCAGTAACGCGGTTCTCCCTGCGCTCCTCTCCTGCATGACCTGTTTCCTTGGAGGGAAGAGCTCTCCTGTGGTGTCTGGTGGTCTCTGGCCGTCCATTCACTCTCAAGTGTGAGGCTCCAAAGAGCAGATGAGAGGCCCTGTGTGCACGGACAGCTCGGGACCATGGGCTGTGCTGGCCACGGCAGGGCCTGGAGCCCTTCTCTTTGGCATGGTCACTTTCTGTCTCCTGCAGGCAGGTGTGCTGGTCTGGGAAGGGGCTGGAGTCAGGGCCCCCATGTGAGCATTCCCTTTGTCCCGTGTCCTTGCTGACACCTGCCCTTACCTCTGCCATGGGTGACCTGGGTGCAGCTGCTCTGTACACCAGGTCCCCAGCCTGGAGTGTCAGTGTAGGGTCCCCGGGGTGGGCACCTGGTCAGCTTGTGTCCACACACAGTGAGCAGGTGGTAACTGTGGGTGCAGGCCGTGATGTGATGAGCCTCCGTCTGAGGACGTGGATACTGTCCTTGCCGTCACGACTGTGTGTTTCTGAAGCCCCTGGCACCCTCGGTGTGGGGGGGCGGGGGCTGTGGGGGGGGGGGTGCGTCCCCTGCTTCAGAACTGCCCTGGACCAGAGCTGCGGGTGGGAAGTCTCTGTCCTTCCTGTCTCTCCTCCAGGGAGGGCAGGCTCTCTGGAGGTCCTTGATGCAGGTTCAGGCGCTGGTGGGAAGGGCAGACGGTCTCTCACCTCCTGCCCTTTGCCTCTGCAGAGCCAATGCCCTTGAGGAGCAGCTGAAGGAGCAGGAGCTGAGAGCCTGCGAGATGGTCCTGGAGGAGACGCGGAGGCAGAAGGACCTCCTGTGCAAGATGGAGAGAGAGAAGAGCATCGAGATCGAGAACCTGCAGGCCAGGTAGGGCAAGGCCGCCGCGACTTTCCAGAACAGTCAGCGAGAAAACACGATGGACGCTTTCGTAACAACAGCCCCACCCACCACCGGAAGGTACAACGTCTAGGAGTAAATCTGATTTGAGAAAAAGTGGAAAATCCCTGTGAAGAAAACTGTAAAACTCTATTAGAGGCCACAAAAGATGTGAATTCAAAGACTTATGATACGCGGATGTCCGTTTCTCTAAACCTCTCTCTAGCCTGTGTCATCCCAATCGAATTGTCTGTCTTTTTAAGGCAACTTGACAAGATTGCCTTTACGCTCACCTGGAGGCATAAGCCTTCAATGAGTCAGGAAAGGAGGGGAGAGCAAGGGGATGGGAGGCTCTCTGTGTAAAACATGCCACGCAGGCACCAGCGTGTGCTGCTCGCGCAACAGCATTTCCAACCTGGACGTAGGGTGGAGGGCGGTGGACTGTCCAGTTACACCTGCAGGCGAGTGTCCTGAAAAGAAGACCCGCAGATGATGTGACTGTCGTTGGCAGAGAAATGGTCAAAGGTCATCTGCAAGTTCCCACCCGTCATCCCCTGAGCCCCTCTGAGTGGGGGTGAGGGAGGGGCACTTCACAGAGCCTTTTTAGCTGAGCTGCACCACTGCTGGAATTCAGAGGGCAGTTTCATGTCCGTGAAGGAGGACTCTAGGTTCTGAATCTCGTGCTCCTCCCCGTTCTCAAAGCTGAAAGATACACTCGACTTGATCCAAGAAGAGCTCCTGGGCATTTTCAGAAGTGGGATGGCAGGAGGGGCTGCACGCAGAGCGGTGCCAGGGTCACCCTGGACGGGGAGGCCACCTCGCTTGCAGGTGCAGTGGGGTTTCGCCACCTGGGATAGCCAGGCCCAGACAGCCAGGACAGCAGGTCAACCCCTTGTGGTGGGCAGTAAGGGGCACTGCAGAGTCAGGGGATGTGAGGACAGCTGGATTATGGAAGGAACCAGGGCTCCTGAAAAAGGGGCTGAGGCTGTGGCTGGGACAGGGCAAAACCCAACGGAGCCTGGAGCGTCCTGTGGCACCAGAAAGAGGGAAGTGCTTGAGCACACAGTGACGGGGCAGGTCACAGGGATGCAGGAGACCAGCAGAAAGAACCACCAGAGTAAGTGAGAGCGCTGGACCATAACCTGAAGTGTAAATGTGATGACTGATAAATAAATGGGGAGAAGATGCAATTCTTCCTTACAGAGGAATTCCAAATAATACACGGAGATGCTCCCTCTGGGGGGTGACAGTGAGTCCTCCTGTTCCCTGGAGTGTGGGCTGGATTTGGTGTCTGGCTTCCAGACAACAGAATGGATGGGAAAAGTAGAACTTGAGGGGGTCAGCCCGGTGGCATAGTGGTTAAGTTCACGTGCTCCACTTCAGAGGCCCGGGGTTCACGGGTTCAGATCCTGGGTGTGGATCTACACACTGCTCATCAAGCCATGCTGTGGGCAGCATCCCACATACAAAGTAGAGGAAGATCGGCCCAGACGTTAGCTCAGGGCCAGTGTTCCTCAGCAAAAAGAAAGAGAAGTAGTGGGGCCGGCCTGGTAGCTTAGCCGTTAAGTTCGCGCCTTCTGCTTCGGCAGCCTGGTGTTTGCTGGTTCGGATCCTGGGTGTGGACCTACTCACTGCTCATCAAGCCATGCCTTCTCTGTGGGCGGCGTCCCACATAGAAGAACTACAGCTCTACAACTGTGACACACAGCTATGTACTGGGGCTTTGGGGAGAAAAAAAAAAGAAGAGGAAGATTGGCGACAGATGTTAGCGCAGGGCCAGTCTTCCTCAAAAAAAAAAAATCATCTCTTTAAAAAAAAAAAGTAGAACTTGACAGAGGAGACACCTGGCAGACAGACCTTGACCAGGTGATCCGGGTCAGCATGACCCGGGATGAGTCTTGTGGACTCGGGTGCCCCTGATGTGGTGATGAGAAGCATCTCACTGTGGGATTCTTCCCAAACCTACAACCCGCCTGATCATGAGGAAACAGCAGACAAACCTGATTCATGGACACTCTACCAAATACAGGACCAGAACTGCTCAATATGGTCGAGGCCATGAACAACCAGGAGAGTCTGGGAGACTGCCACAGTCCAGAGGGGACAAGGAGATGTGACGACTGAGTGCACTGTGGTCCCGGGAGGGATCTGGACGGAGGGGGCCTCGGGGGAAAGGCCGAGTGGAGTCTGTGGTTTGGTGACTGGTGTGTCCCATGTGGGTGTGTGGGCCGTGACGAACACACCAGAGGAGCAGATGCCACAAGGGGAAGCCAAGAGGGGCCGGGGTCCACAGGGACCCTGCACCATGTCTGCAGCATTTCTGTAAACCTAAAATTACCCCAAACCCAAGTGCATAAGGCCGGGCCATGGGCATTGGGGGGTGGCCTCTGTGCATCCCCAGGTGGCCTCTAGTGAGGTTTCCCAGATGCTGGGCCTCTCTTGCCCTGAGGAGGTGTAGTTCCTGGGGAGCAGGTCCCAGCCTTGTTCTGTGTCCTAGGCTGCAGCAGCTGGATGAGGAGAACAGCGAGCTGAGGTCCTGCACACCCTGTCTGAAGGCCAACATCGAACGCCTGGAGGAGGTGAGCTGCCAGCCAGGAGCTCTGAGCGGTGGGCCAGGCCCTGCACTGCGGGGGCGCTGAGGTCAGCCAGCCAGTTCAAGGGCTTTCCGCCACCCTCTGCACCTGACGCCTGTTGGGGGATTGGGATGTGCCGAGAGAGGGTCTTCAAAGTGGGGCAGCCACACAACTGGCCGATGAGTCTGCAGGGGTGCAGCTGGTGCTGCTCCAAAGAGCGAGCTGATGACACTGGGCCCCACTGGGCCCCATGTCTGAGGGAACAGGGGAGCTTGGGCCAGCTGCCCTTCGCTGGAAGGCGTTGGACCCTGCCTGGCTTCCCAGCTTTCCCACAGACGTGGGATCCTTGGGCCCAGAGGTTCACGCTTATGTTAACCCATGCTCTGAATCCAAGGATGATGTCCTTGAAGGGCCAACTTCAGCAGGACCTCTCGTGCCCTGTTCTGCAGACGTTCACTGAGGGTCCTCTCCTCCCCCATCCTCCCGTCCCTACTATGTGTCCCCGGGGAAGCTCTGAACCCCGAAGACATCCAAGACTGCTTGGGCTCCAGCTCCTCTGAGTGACTCCAGCTGAGCGGCTGCGGGTTGGGTCCGGCTCTCATAGGTCCTTCCTTCCCTGCCTCCCCGAGAAATAGTCCCTGTGGCTTGCAGGACACCCCACACAGAGCACCCTAGGCCCACCTGCCGCGTGGGAGCAGGCGCAGGCCCTGAGAGCACTGTGCCCACATGTGCCACCTTGGCCGTGACAGGAAGGTCAGACACAGCCCCGTGGATGGCAGTGGACTGAGACGGTCAGGGCAGGGACAGCTGAGGAAAGCTGTGGACGGGGGCAGGTGAAGTGTGTCCAGGGCGAGTGTTTCATTCTTGCAGGAGAAGCAAAAGCTGCTGGATGAGATAGAGGAGTTGTCGCTGCGGCTCAGCGACGAGCAGGAGAACAGGAGGAAGCTGGGGGACAGGCTGAGTCACGAGAGGCACCAGTTCCAGAGGGACAAGGAGGCGACCCAGGAGGTGAGCACGGCGCCCTGCTGTCCTGCAGCCAGCTCCCGCAGCAGGGGCGGGACCCGCAACCCTGGGCCCCTGGAGTGAGCTGGGGACCCACGGCCATGCCCCTTGTGTCCCGAGACCGCTTTTAACTGTGTCGTGCTAGGCACGGGTGCCGGGCACATGGTGGCGTCTGGAAGTGTGGTGTCATCATCCTCCCTAGAAATGGCCTCCAGACCCCCTGAGGTCCTGAAGCTGAGGGCTGGGCTAACGCTCGCTGCCCCCGGAGCCCTGCTCACCCTGCGCTTGCCCGCAGCTGATCGAGGATCTGCGCAAGCAGCTGGAGCACCTGCAGCTCTTCAAGCTGGAGGCAGAGCAGAGGCGGGGCCGCAGCAGCAGCACAGGCCTGCAGGAGTACCACAGCCGCACGCGGGAGAGTGAGCTGGAGCAGGAGGTCCGCCGGCTGAAGCAGGTGCGGACGGGTGGACACCCCACAGCCCTGCAGAAGCTCTCAGGGGCCGGCCTGGGGAGAGGGGCATGCCAAGGGCCTGAGCCGGAGGTCCTCCCTCTGCAGGCTCAGTTGCCCCTGGGGCCACAGCCCCAGGAGTGACGCTGTCATTTCCCTGCAGGACAACCGTAACCTGAAGGAGCAGAATGACGAGCTCAATGGGCAGATCATAAACCTGAGCATCCAGGGCGCCAAGAACCTCTTCTCCACGTCCTTCTCTGAGTCCCTGGCTGCAGAGATCAGCTCGGTCTCCCGTGACGAGGTAACATGCCCCCGCCGGGCCCGGCCACCTACAGACGCCCACAGTCTGGATGCCCGGCACTGACCCCTTGCTCTTCCCACAGCTCATGGAGGCGATTCAGAAGCAGGAGGAGATCAACTTTCGCCTGCAGGACTACATTGACAGGATCATCGTGGCCATCATGGAGACCAACCCGTCTATCCTGGAGGTCAAGTAGAGGCAGGAGGGCCAGCCTAGGCTGGATTCAGGACTCTACCAACACCCCGGAGATGGCCCCAGCACACACGGCTGAGACCGACAGGCCCCACGCAGACCCAGCCCAGAGCACGCAGCTGGGCTGGGGCACAGAGATGGGTCTGCAAAAGGGGCCCGGGGACTGGAGCCCACAGCAGGTGTGGGCGGGTGGGGCCTGCTCTCGGCTCTCGCCTTCCGCTGCCCCCTCCTCTCTGTGCAGAGATGTGGGGACGGTTTCTCAGGCTGCGGTGAGCTCCCTCCCTTGTGGCAGACCCTCCCGCTGTCCCACCCTGTCAGGGAAGAAAGGAAGCAAACGGGTCCCCACGGGGCTGCTGCCACCTACACACAGGCACCCTGACCTGGTGCCGCCTGAGCCTCGGCCATACTTGGATGGCGTAGAGGCCCCAGCACCTTGCTCCAGACGTGGTGGTGTGGGAAGCACAGGTGGGCGAGGTCAGTGCACGTCAGGGTCTGGCCGGGAGCTGCAGGCCCCCCAGCTTTCCTGGGGCCGTGTCTCACTGGCACTGATCTGTGTCTCCGTGAGCTGCTCAGGCCATCACCCAGCCAGAAGGGGCACCTGTGTCCAGCGTCACGTCCAGGGGACTCTAGGCCACGTGTCTGTTCCCACAGCCAGACCCCTGCAGCACTGATCCTCAGGGGCTGACTCTCTTGTGGGGGCTGGGGCAGGAGTCCCCACTCTGAAATCAGGACTTGAGAGTAACTGTGTGGAGCGCGCTGTGTGGACGGGTGCATGTTACTGGCCCCCTCTCGGGGTGCAGGCAAGGCCTGGCGAGGTGCTGCCGCCCCATGGGTGTGGCCTTCCTGGCCTCCTGGAGTCCTCCCCTCCCTGGAGAGATCTGGGTTTCCGAGGCCAGAGTCCAATGTCTGGAAGCACGTTTCCTTTGGGTGTTGGCAGTCATGAGAAGTCGTCGTCCTTCCTTGAGGTGCATTTTGCAAGAGGCAGGGCAGGGCAGGCTCTCCAAGTGCACAGATCAAGAACAGAGAACAAGGCCTTCCCGCGGTGTGGGACTCCTTTGGGGAAGCCCTGCCCAGCGCCTGCACCACAGGAGCAGCAGTGCCTCCTCCACAGCTGCTGGGCCTGCCCCCTGAGCCTGAGCACGGCCAGGCGCCTCCGGGTGCTCTGGGTGGGCCGAGACCCCGCACACAGACTGGCTACTGCTGCGTGCGGGTCGTGTATGTGTGCGTGAGTGAGCGCGTGTGTGCAGGCGTGTGTGGCCCACCTTCTACACCAAGATGTAAGACATTGCCTCGGATTGTACATTTTGGGGAAAGCCTGGGGTGTAAATCAGTGTAAACTTGAGGAGAGATTTTTCTATCATGTAGAGTAGGTATTTTTTATAGATTGAAGGTTGATCAATTTTTTAATACTTCCAAGAGAGAAAACTATCGGTGTATACACATGAAATATATATATATGTCTGATCATAAATCGCAAGACTCTGCTTTCCGCACCCAGCCCGCCCTGACAGCCGGGGCTGTCTCTGCATCCCTCGGGGTGCGTTGTTGTGAGTACCAATTGCGGGGAGAATTGTTCACACAGACACCCAGCACTGACCTCATGCTGACCCTGTCTTCATCCCCTCCAGAAAGACTCTTCCAGGCAGAGCGACAGTGGCCCCGATGTGGAGGGCGAGGCCAGGGTGGTCTCCCCACAGACTGAAGCTGTGGCTGCACACGCAGAGGCTGGCTCCTTCCTCTGCAGGCGACAAGGGGCAGGAGGTGGTGCCGTGGGTCTGGCCCAGCACCCCCAGGCATTTGGGGGGTGGGGACCAAGTGCCATCTGAGGTCAGACACCAGGAGACCTGGTCAGGCCGACCCCTCCCGGCCTCGGTGTGAGCCCCCCGGAGGCCCTGGGATGGCACCTCTAGGCTGGGCTCCCAACAGAGGGTGACCAAGGGGCACTCCTGGGGCGGGGCCACATGGTGGGGCTCCAGCAGCCGTGTGTTCATGGTAGGACACATGGTAGGCCAGCTGGGCCCAGAGGGCAGCATCCCAAGTCTGGGCCTCATCATGAACAAGATGGTTCCATGGGATGTGCAGTCAGGGATGAAGGAAGGGCCCCACACAGAGCAACCCAGATGAAGGCACAGAAAAGGCAAGGGACCCAGGGATTGGGCTTCAAGGGCGGGGGCGGGGAGCAGAGCTCAGGTGCCACCACAGGCCATTGCCACCAAGAAGGTTGTAAGGGTGAGTGACCAGATCTGATTTGAAGGGGGGGTTGTTAGCTGAAAGTCTCCAAAACTTGACCCCCCCAGCCACCCTGGCATCCGGAGAAGCGGCTAACTGAGCATCGCCTGCCTCCCTCGCACTGAGCCACCTGCGCGCCAGACACAGACGGGGAAATCGAGGCCCAGGGAGGCTGAGAACCCCGCACCGACCACCCCGCCTGGCAGACAGAGCTTTAGCCCAGGTCTGCTGCCCACGGGGCTGACAACCCAAGGGCGGTGATGAGTGAACACGGCCTGGCCTGCACCAAGCAGGGCCCCCAGGCCTCGCCCTCAGCTGGGGTGTGGCAGAAGGATCAGCCCGGGAGCCTTGGACGCTACTGGGTAGCACTGAGGAGGACTAGGGGTATGGCCATGTCCAAGATGGAGTTCCTGCCCTGAGCCCCCTCCCCACTAGGACTCCCCGGGGCGGGGGGGTGGGGGTGGGCGCCACTGCACGTGGAACCTGGCAGGCCCCCTGTGCTCCTGGTGCTCAGAGCGGGTAGCACCTCAAAGAGGCTGGCAACACCCTCTTGTTATCAGGTCCATTCGCGCGACTTGCACCCAGCCACCTTCAGGGCCCAGTCCTTACCAGGTGGGACCTGCAGGCCCCGTGGCCAGAGAGGGCAGCATGGTGCTGGGGCCTGGGTGCCGGCTTCAGCCCCCAGCTCCTGGGGGGCTCTGCGCAGAGGGCCCGTTCAGCACTGGGGGGCGCCAAAGCTCTGCCACGGGTTCACAAGGTCAGTGGGGATCTGGGAGGGCCTTGTCCCCAGCCCAGCTGCACTGAGGGAGCCTCTGCTTCGATGCCTGCCCTCCCACCTGCTCTGCGCCTGTCCATCTGTAGCCTACGGGACCCATCTCTGCCCAAGAGGAGGAGCTGCAAGTGGGCAGGGCGGCTCCCACAGGGAGGGGGCTGCCAGCCCCTCTGCTTCATTTCCACTCTTAAACATGTGGGGGGTGGTCCACTGTCCAGTCGGCCCCACCAGCAGCTGATGCTGAGATCCCTGCCTGGGCCCCCCAGAGGTCCCCAGCCCAAAGGGGAGGCAGTCACCCACACATGATGAGAACCCACTGTAAATGGAAATGGCCGTGCCCGGCTGCCGCCCAGGAAGGGCTGCCTGGAGAGGGCAGGGTGGGAGGGGGCCCAGGGAGCGTGCTGGAGGGCACTGCGGTGGGACCCGTGAGGACAGTGTCGAGGCCTGCGCCCCCCAGGCATGAGTGCGTCCCTCTACCCCAACCCTGAAACAGCCTGGCCAGAGGCCCCCCAAGGCGGATCCTGTCTCAGGCTGGCTCCTAATGTTGCTGGAGAGCCGCTGCTTGAACTTGCTTGGTTTTGGTCAATTCCACGTTTCTGAAAAAGCACAGAGCAAGGCTCTGCCCCTCCCCTGGAAGAAGGCCGCTGGCAGGTAGGCGTATGGCCGGCCCCTGGTTCCTCCACCTGTCCTGTATGTACTGCCCAGCCTCAGCTCAGGCCTGCTCCAGCCTGTACACGCTAAAGGAAAGGTGCCCGTCTACACTCCCAGCCCAGCTGCCCCAGCGCCTGTACCGTCCATCTGCTGGTGGTTCAGAACCCAGGAGGCAGAGGCCCAGAGAAGAGCCCTTTCTTTTACCTGTGAGGGCGTCTGCTCTCTTTTCTGACCCAGGCACGGGGGTTCACAAAGCGGGCGATTATGGGCCATTCCATAAAATCAGCCAGAGCACAGGTGTGTCCTGCCCTCAGCCCCCCTGCTGGTCTTGGCTCCTGCGTGCCTGTCACACCAGTGAGGGTCCCTGTGCCCTCATCCCACTGGAATCTCTGCTCCAGAGGGCATGCGGGTAGGTCTTGTCCACTGCTGTGTCCCAAAGCCAAGAACAGCGTGGGCGTGAGGGAGATTTGCACGGGGATGCTGGAACCGGTGCCCCCCGCCCCTCGCACGGGACTCTTCCCGCGTGGCCGCACGACCCCTTCTCCTTCACTTGGGGCAGCTATCTCCTGCCTCTTTAGCTGTGAGGGGTTGTGTCATCATCCAGAACGGCGCTGGCCGACGGTCTGGATGGTCGAAAGTCATTTACCTTCTGCTTTATGATGATTTAAATGTACGTCTGTGTGCCCCAGAATATTTAAGAGGACCCCAGGTGGACTCCAGATGCATCCCTTGTCTTGCTGCTCTGATCCTTCTCCTCCTGCCACCAGCCGCACACAGAACCTGTTCCTTCTAGCTCCCTCTTCCGACAGGGAGCAGCCTTGAAACTCTTCCTAAGGCCTCTTCTGCTGACTAGCCTTTCTCGCGCACGACAGGCCTTGGCCCCTTACTGGGGAGAGCTGGGGTGCTCCTGCTCTCTCCTTGCCTGTGTAGGGCCTGGCTCTGCAAAACTCGGCAGTGAGCAGGCAGGAACCTCGGCCATCAGGTCACCAGGCTCAACTTCAGCTCTCTGATCGGGAGGTTACAGGGCTGTGGACACTAGTCCTGACAACCACCGCAGGCAGTGTGCAGGGAAAGGGGCTGGGGAGGGAAGGGGACCTGTGGTCATTGAGTCCCCACTGGGAGCAGCCCTTGATTCCCTCGTCTTGTGATTCCACAGCCACATATGGTCAGAGACTGCTAGTTGTCACCTTTATGCAGTTGGGGGTGGGTCCAGTCACTCTACACCCTGTGTCTGCACAGGCAGCTGGTGGCCCGAGCAAAGGAAGCAGCTCTCTTGGCTGCAGCTAAAGCCCAAGCCACTAAGTGAGGACACAGGTGTCCCTGCTGCAGCCTCTGGAGAGTAAGATGGAGGTTTTCCTGGGGCTTCAGTGTTGTCCCAGGAACAGAACCCTGCCCTGTAGGTCTTACTGAGGTCCGCTTAGACTTTCTGGGCACTGGGGCAAACGTGCAACCTCCCACCTGTACAATTCCACTTGATCTCAGGCAGAACTGGACAACCAAAACACTCTCCCCAGATCTCTCTCAGCGGACGGGCCTTGCTTCTGCGTCTCCTTCTTCTGCGTGGCCCCCACGTGCCCCCGAATGCCCGAGTCCTTGGCTCTGCCCTCAGCATCCCCGCGTCCCACTCTGCAGCCTCTCTGTGCGGCGGATAAACCGCCAACACCCAAGGGCATTTGGGCGACAGAGGGCAGAGGGGCCTGGAAGAGGGTCTACCCGCCAGTCTGGCGGCTGCCGAGAGGGAACGTCGAGGGAGGGACTGAGCCAAGGAGGCTCTGCATGATCGGGGCAGGTCTGCTCCGAGGCCCCTGAGGAGCTCCTTTCCTCGGGGCTGGGCTGAGCCTCCGTGAACTGTGTCTCACTCCGTCCCCCAACGGCCCGGTTAGACGCCGGTTCCCCTCGTTGACCGAGGCGGGAACTGAGGCCCAGGGCAGGGACGTACCCAAGCCACACTCAAGGCCGAGTCCGAGACCCGGCTCGGTCCCCAAGACTGGACTCCAGACCAGGAAGCCCTCGACGAGAACCGATGACGCAGACAGGCTGCAGAGGGGCCTGGGCGGAGCTAAGGGGTCTGTGGCCGCGCGGACCCAGCGCTCGTCCAGGAACCGTGCCGGCCAGGAGGACCCCAAACTCTGCCCGTCCAACCCCGCGCTCGGCACGCAGGGGCAGCCGGAAGCGCCCAGATCGGGGCGGACGTGGAGGCCCCGCCCCCTCCTCCGCGCAGGGCACTCTGGGAGCTGTAGTCCCAGTCCCATCCGCGGCGCAGCCTCTCTCCGCTCCGCGCCAAACCTGGCACGTAGCGCCGCCCGGGGCTCGGGGCTCGGCCATCTCCAGCGGCGCCGGCGGGCAGGGCGGCCCGGGGAGTCGGCAGGACCCTGGAGGGCGCCAGCCGTGACTGCTGTTGGCCGCTACCCCGAGGACTACAGCTCCCGGCGTGCCTCGCGCGCAGGGCCGCCGCGAGCTTCCGGCCCGACGGTGCCGCGCGGCCCTATGGGAACCGTAGTCCGCGCGCGCGATTCACAGCGCCGAGTGCGCCCCGGGCGCGCCGTAGCCGCGGGGTCCCGGCCTGGCGCTACGCTACGGAGGCGGCGTAGGGCAGGCGCCGGACGCGGGCCGGGCCGGGCCGGGCCGGGCGGGTCGGGTGCTTGGCGGCTCCGTCACTCAGCGCGGGAGGCCGTCGGGGCAGAGGCCGGTGGCAGGAGGGGCGCCCGCCCGCCCTCCGGAGGCAGAAGTTGTGGCTCGGCCGGCGCAGGCGAGCGGGCCCGGGGCCGCGCGGGCCGCGGGGACGGAGGAGGCGCTGCCAGGTGCGGAGGTGAGTCCCGCCGGCCGGGCGGGCTGAGGCCGGAGCGCGGGCCTGGCGGGCAGCGCCTCTCGCCGCCAGGTCCCGCCGGCCTCGGAGCCGGGATCAGCCTGCTGCCCCGCCGGCGCCTCCGGCATTGGCCGGAGACCGGGCTGGGCTGGGGGCGCAGCCTGGAGGTGACCGGCGGGGCCTTGGGTCTTCGGGTCCCTGGGAGACCAGCCCGGTGCTGCGAACGCAGGGGGCGGCCTCGGCCCCTGTCTGCCCTTGAGCGCCCTTACTCCGGGCGGCGTCCTGGTCCGGCTGCGTTAGGGGATGTGCCGGCGGTGCCCGCCTGCCTCCACCACCGCGGGGCTCGGGGCTCTGCCTGAGACGGCCCACGGAGGGGGCAGCGCAGGCGCCTGTGCCCACTGGCCACCCCACTTCCTCTTCCCTGTGCCTCTTTGCGCTGGCGCCACGCGGGGAAGTTACAGAGGGTGGCCCCTGGGAACGTTTGCCAGGCTGCTGGGCGGCTCAGTTCTTCCTGCCGGCCGCAAAAGGGGCCCTTCTGGTCCTGACCCGGGAACCCTTATTGTGTGATCAAGCGGCCCGGACTGGGCTGGCTCTCGGGGCCTCCTTAACGCACAGGAGTTTGTGACCAGACTGCAGGTAACAGGACCCGTGTGAGAACAGGCCTGGGAGTTTGGGGTCCTGCAACTTGAAGTCGTCGTGTCCTGTGGGGAAAACTGGGACTCAGCTGGGTGCTCCTCCTGAGAGCCCCTCCCTGGACCCAGGTCTGGAGGGCTGTGTGAGTCACAGCGAAGTGTGGGGAACGCCCGGAATGACCCTTGGTCCCCAGAGCCTGGGTGGGGGGAGGAGGTGGGGTAATTCCATCCTTCCACTTCTGAGCGACTTTCTCAAATGTGAAGAGAGATAGTGTTTCCCTGGCCCACGTCGCAGAAAGAGGGCCCCAGACCATCAGGGGACCCCAGGAGCCACTGCTCTGCAGCGTGGCTGTGGATGTGGGTCTTGCAGGAAGCCAGCTCGGCCTGGCCTTGGGGCTGGGCACAGGAACACTCCTCTTCGCCTGTCCCTTCTGCATCCGAAAGTCTCTGGAACTGCTTCTCCTGAGCACACAGGCCCGTGACCTCCTGAGAGCCAGGTTTAAGCCCCGCTGGGCCCAAGGCTCAGTGCCTGCATGTCTTTAGGCAGGGACCCCCAGTCTCGGATCTTGTGTCGCTGCTCTGAGCCTGCAGACTACGGGCTCTGTGAGCAGGAAGTGATCCTCTAATCCTGCATCCGCATAGGAGCCTGCGCCCCGCCATGCGGGCGGCTCCGAGGCGCTCTGCCCTTCACCAGGGAGGCCAGGCTTGGCTTGCTTCATGGTGTAACGTCTGCTGAAGCTGCTCGCAGGCCCTGCGCGACCTCTCGGGGCCCCCATCTCGCGGGCAGCTCTCTGGATACCGATGCTGAGGGGAAGCAGTTGCTGGTCAGGGAGGGTGGAGGGGCTGCACATCCAGGTCTCTGACCCTCGAGGCTGCCTTTTTGCCTCATTTTCCTTCCACCGTCTCCTGTGTTTGTCTTCCATACATGGTAGTTGGAAAGAAGGGCTCTGCTGCCCTAAAAATCTTTGAAAACCACAGATGTCGTTCAGGGGCCAAGCTGGTCAGTGAAGGGCCCAAAGCGGGCAGCCAATCTGCCCCCAATCTGGTCTGGCCTGTCCTGGGCGTGCCACCTCCACCCACCATGCCAGGCGTGGAAGGGTGCTGGAAGGGCAAATGATATAGTTAAATGGAAACAGTTTGGGCTCTTTGAAAACCACGGCCACAGAACCCAGGAAACACTGGTGGCTGGTCAGTCAACCACTGTCTTGGGCTGCTGCTTTGCCCTGGACTGTGTGGCGGAAAAGAGATTCCCTAGGTCAGAGCTGGGAGAGGCCGGGGGCCCAGCCCCCTAGCACTGAGGCTCCATGCCCGCAGGGTGTACAGCGGGGTCTGGGGTCAGCCCACCGGTCCCTCCTCTCCTGCCTGGACCGCCTTGCTGCCCTGTCTTTCTGGTCCACATTGCAACCCGTTGCCCTTTGGCACCCAGTACCACAGGAGTTTCCCGAAGAAGGCACATGGGCACGTCTCTCTCCTCTAACTCCTCCGCCAAATTTCTCTGCATGGACGCAGGTCCCCCCCCTTCCCGCTGTGCTGAAAATGCCTGGGAGGTGTGTGCCAGGCTCTGATATCATCCCCTCAGGCCCCATCCGTGGCTCTCCCTTGGCACCTAGCACCGGCCATCCACACCAAGTAGGTGGTCAGTGAGTGACCTGTCAGCTGCTCGCCGGCAGGCAGCTCTGGTCACCCCAGCTCTGGAGTCTGAGAGGAACTCCCAGGCAGCCAGAAGGGCACCTGCAGCCTCTTGGGGGTTGAGGAGGGGACTTGCTGGCCTCCACCTTCTTTGAGTGAGCTGCAAGGAGACTGGATTGAGGTTGGGCTGCCTCCACCTCTCAGCCTTGGAGACCCGCCCAGCCAAGCCCTGTCACCCTGTGGGTCTGGGCAGGGGTTCTGCAGATGGCTGCGTTGGTGACACCAGGACAGGGCCTGCTGCTGGACCGCGAGGGTGCAGGGAGCTGGGGGCTGTGGGAGGACGGAGGAGTGTCCTAGCCCACCACAGAGACCCCCAGAGGAGCAGCCTGTGGCCTCCTGATGCCTGCAGGAGGAGCGCTCAGGAAGTCATTGGCGCGGGAGCACCAGGGGTAGGATTCACGCGAGACGAGTAGACCGCACACGTGCATCGGTCTCACTGCCTTGTCCTGGCAGATGCAGTCATGCTTTGGCAGCTGTTCCAGGGCCTGCTCTCTCTGGCTTCCCCGAGGTCGAGGGGGAGCTCTGAGGGCTGTATCCCTACCTCCCTGGTGGCCGGGCTAGGGGCTGTGCATGGATGGTGCTGCAAGATACCGGGAGGATGATAGGTCTGTAGTTGCTGTATGGAAGCCTCAGGGCGTGGAAGGCGTCATCTCGGCTTCCTGCTCCTCCAGCATCGTCGCAGCCCAGACCTGCAGGAGAGGGACTTCCTCCTGTGCCCATTCCCCTCCACAGCGACACTGCTCGAAAAAGTTGCCCTTTGGAATAAATTCACACAGGCAGGTTGGGCCTCTAGGACCTTCTGCCCCCCCGTCCCCCCTGCAGTGTCACAGGAAAGGAGCGGGTTCTGGAGCCCCTGCCATCCCCGCAGAGAGGCCCTAGCGCGTGCAGCCAGCGCCCGTGTGGCAGCTACACGACTCGTTTTGGGGTGAGCTGAAAGCTCCAGGGCCCACATGCCCCTGTGAGACCCGCTGTGCTGCCTGTGAGGCCGGAAGTTTCCAGCTGCCCGGGCCAGGGCTGCTCCCGCCGCCACTTGGCAAACAGAAATACGAAAGTGCCAAGAAACGAGAGTGCTCGTCTGGGACCTTTTCTTTCCTGTTAAAAGCAGTGTTTAATGTTGAACAAGATTGAACTTGTGAACTGGAAACTGCAGTCCTGAGAGCGTCCATTTCCCTGACGGGACCGTGTGCGAAGCGATTTTCCTTTCTCACGACGTACGAAGTGTGTGCGACTCCAGAGACATGCGGGGACACCCAGTGACCCAGTCCCCTCCTTAGAGGCAGCCCCCGGACCGCATGTGCTCGTCCCCCAGCCTCCCAGCGTGAGCTGCCCCCGTGTGGGTTTGCTTTGAGACACCCGTCTCCTTCCCTTCCACCCAGGAAGCAGGTGCTCGGAGAGTCCAACGAGTCCGGTCCGCAGCCATTGTTCACCTGTGACCAGGATCTGTGGGCGTCTCCGAGGTCCTCTGAGTGGCCAAGGGCACAAGGGGCTGAGCCTCAGGGTGGAGGTCCTGCCTTCTGTCCAGAGCTGGCGGCTAGGGCCTTCAGGGACTGATAACAGAGATGTCCAGAAATGCCAGCAAGAGCCACTGGCCGCCGTGGAGCACGTTCGGGTGGAACGGGCAGGCGCGTTTCTTCCCGAGTTTGCCAACAGGAAGTGCTGGTTATGCCTCCGGAGCCCACAGCTTTTCCCTGGGCCCGGCTCCTGGAGCATTCACGGTTATTTCAGCAGAGGCTCCGCAGTGTTGTGACAGGTGCACTGCTGTGGGGCCTGGGCCCTGTGGGCAGGGGTCTCTGGCCCCAGGGTTCACCTGAGGGCGATGGTGCGCGAGTGGAAGAGGCCACAGTGAGCTGGGGGCCTGGGAAGGCCGGGGGCGTTGGGGGGGTGCATGCCCCTCCCCACGACGGTCAGTGTGTGCTGAGGAAAGCAAAGTCACCAGCTTTTGGGGCGGTGGCCCCCTTGGCTGTTGGAGTGGCTGGGTGTTGCCACAACCTGGGTCCAGGTGAATCTTAACGGCGGCCTGGCTGCTTGCCCGCAGCCCTGCCCCACCTGGCACCTCTCTGCGGGGCCCATACATGGGCAGAGCCTGGCTGAGGGAGGCCCTGTTCCCTGGGGCCTGGATCTTGAACAGCCACATCTGCCGCTGGCTGGCCCAGGGGTGGCCGGGGGCCTTGGACCAGGCAGCAAGCAGCCGGCTGAGCCACGCTGCACACCTGGGGCCTCTGGCCTCCTCTGGGTGAGGGACAGATGCGGCTTCTAAAGGGATGTAGTCCCTGGGCCACCTCCCATGGGAGCTTTCCCAGGGTGACGGAGGGTCGTTCCTCATACAGGCCCGCGTGTGTGGAGGTGGGACGGCCCTCTGTGTGGCCCTGGCCTAGCGGTGGGGGGCAGAGCTCTACCCCAGGGCCACAGATGGCCATCCAGCCTGGACCGCATGACTGGTCGGCTCCGCTCTCCCGTGGACTCTGGCTCCTGCCGATAAGCCTGGGCACTGGGTCTCCTGTTCCAGAGCCAGAGTCCAGGACCTTCGGGAGAGGAGGCATTCTTTCTGGGCAGATGTGCTGTTGGCAAAACTGCTCTGCCACTGAGCTTGCCTCCCATGGCGCAGACTCACGCACCAGCGTGGAGGGAGCTCAGGCACCTCAGGGTAAGTCCCTTCCCGAGTGTGGTAGGCTCGTTTGTGGAGTGGCTATAGGAGTGCGGCATGGGCACCCCCTCTCTCTGCGGGCCTGGCCTCTCCTTAGAACCGCCCTGAGACCTGCCGCCTGGACCCGGGACTGACAGCCTGGTTCTCACGGCCTTGCGTCTGAGGCTTGGGGCCATGGTCCTGTCATTCGGGGCGCACTGCAAGCAGACGTGTTTGCCATTCCTTTGGTGTCCCCCTAGATGGGATCCCCACGTGCCCAGTGGCCCATTCCCTGACTCTGCGCCCTGCTGTCCTCCCACCTTGAGGGGGACGGGCCAGTGAGCGGCTGATGTGGGCACCTGACTCCTCGAGAGATGGGGTGGCTATGGGACAGTGCTGTCCTGCCAGCCCTGGGGCGGGGAGGTCGAAGTCTGGGCCCTGCATAGGGTGGGGTCCCGGCCTGGCTTCTTCTGGTAGGGCCGGGGGGTGGGGAGTTTGACTTTCCTGGGCGGGTGCCTCACTCAGAGAGGAGCGTCATGTCTCGAGACATTTCCACCCAGGTGGTGCCATCCTCAGGCCATGGAGTCTGCTGGCTGATGGGCTCTCAGCTTCACGTCTGGTGGCTGTGATTCTCGGGTGCAGCAGGGTGGCCGTGGGTGCCCAGAAAAGCTTGGTGTACCCTTGGCGGGCAGCTCTCCCTCTGCCTCGCTGTCCTGAGGCTGGTTTGGGGCAGCCTGTCAGGGTTGCTGCGGTATGAAGGCGCCATTCTCCCCCGTGGGGAGACGGACCTCGACAGGGTCTGAGACTGGCTCCCTGGGGCCCGCGAGGAGTGTTGTGTAGCCCGGGCACGCCTCCTCACCAGCACGGATTAGAAGGCGTGGGGAGCGTGTGCATGAGGACACAGATGTGGGTGCTGTGTGTTCGTGGGGGGTGCTGGGCGAGGCATGTGCACACATGTGGAGGTGGCATCAAGCTGCGATGTCTGTGCGGAGCCCGGGCCACCGTCATGCGGGACTCAGATGCCCCGTGTGCGCGCTATAGGGGCAGCCTATGCTGACGCCCGACACGCACTTATGGGAGCCCCAGGAATGTCATCATCCCACATCCCCTCCCTGGTTGGGTCTTGGGGCAGGGCCCTCGCTGTCTCCTCCTCCCTCTATTCCTCTCCCCACTCCGTCCCTCTCCCTTGGCAGAAACAACTCACCTGCGACCCATAGAGTTGGGTCCCTGCCCCATAGCACCTGCCACCCTTCCTGCCTCAGACGGGCTGAGGTCTCAGCGCCCCTCTCAGAGGGCCCGCGGGGCACTGGGAAAGCGGTAAGCTGGGGTGGTGGGGTGTCACTCCTGGGACCTGGCCTGCCGTGACTGAGACAGGGGCGCCCCACTTGGGGTCTGAGAAGGGGGTTGTCTCCCTCTAGCCCTTCGTGCACTCGTCAGTCTGGGTGGATGGTCCCCTGCTGTCCTCTCAGTGCCACGCCAGGCACATGCCTCACGCTGGGCTGGGAACAGGCTGGTCAGCCCTTGCTGACTGACACCTTGTCCTTGGGGGCGGTGCCCCTGCCTCCACACTCCCCTGAGGCCGGGTCTAGGCTGCTGCCCTGTTTAAATCTAGGGCAGCGGTTCCAGTGAGGGCAAGGAGGAGCCCGCGTGGGCTGCGGGGCCTCAGGGCTGCGGGCGGGCATTTCCTCCTGAGATGCTGTCTCCCAGCGCCCTGGCTTCTGCCCGGAGATGTGTTATACCTTGTGCTCTTCTTAATACACAGCAGCCAAAACGTGAGCCCCTGCAGGTGGGTCCCTGAGTGCTGTTGGCCGCCACATCCTCCTGCCTGACACAGCCTGGCCCGGCGGAGGGAGGAAGGATGCACCAAGGGATGAATGAAGGAATGGGCCTGGGCAGAGGGCTCCTCGGCTCTCTCCTGGGTGACAGGAGTGGCCCTGGGGGCCTTTCCCGCCCGGCAGGCCCTGCAGGAGAAGAGGCGGCCCAGGGGATAGTGCGAGGCTGGCCGCCTACAACTGGCGTGTGCTCTGTCACAGGAGGTCTCCCCTGGGCTCCATCTCAGGGACAGGGCCCGTGTGACCTGTCTGTAAAAGCCCCCATCCCTGGTTATTCTGACGTGGAGCCAGGACAGGAGCTATGGATTGACCCGCCCCCCCGCCCCGGCAGAGCTTCCCACATGTTGCCCCGAGTAGGTGGGACCCTTGGGTTAGTTCCAGCAGCTGGGGCCGCTCGCTGGGGAGCCCATGCTGTGCTCGGTGGCCTGGCGAGCCCCTTGCCCAGCCAGGGCGCCCCTCCGTGGGGTCTCACTCCGGGGATCCCTTAGCCAGTGAGAGAGGGTGTGGGGTGTGGGGCGCTGTTGTCCCTGAAGTCCCAGACAGGCCCTTCTGGAGCCCACCCTGAGGGGCATCTGCCTTCCCGGCCGCCTCTCCTCTCTGTCCCTTTTCTTCGAACCTTAGTGAGAGGGGCCTGTGCTGCCCCTGCCCTCCCAGGAGAGGCCCAGCCACTGCCACGCAGCCGCCCCAGATGAGGCCTGCAGGGGTGGGGGGCCAGCACGTCCCCAGGTGTCTGCAGCAGGCCTGAGCACTCACTGCCCTGTGGCTAAGGGCCTGTTAAGGGCATTGGCGAAGAGCAGGTGGGTCCTCACGGGAGCTTGCGCTTCGAGCCGCACACCCAGCCTGCGCCAGGCCTCAGTGCTCCTTCCTCCAGGCAGAGCCAGGCCCTTGTGACCCCACAGATCCCCCCTGGGAGGCCCAGGCCACATCCTCACGCTGCATCAGCTCTGCCTACATCAGATACACACAGTGGCGTCAGCTTGGCTGACCTGGCTGCGGACGGCACCGTCTCTCTCCCCCACCCTCCCAGCTTTGGGGTTCTTGGCCAGGCTTCCCCACCCAATCCTCTGTTCTCGTGGTGGACATGGGCAGAGCCCTTTGTCGGGGGCAGACCAGCCTGCACCCAGTTCCGCTCCATGGGCACCTCTGCCGAGCGTGGCTCCCACTCAAGCCCTCCCTGGCTCCTCCCTGTCCTCCCCTCCTCTCACCTGCTCCTCCCTTGCCCTCCCCTTCTCTCACCTCCCCTCCCCTCCCCTCCTCTCACCTGCTCTCACCTGCTCCTCCATTGCCCAGGATTTGGCTGCCAAAGAGGAGTCTGAGAAATGCCTGGGCCCTTTCCCCACAAGGTGCTCCCGTGTGGAGTGAAGTTCAGGAGTCTGGGGCCGTTGTATTTGTTCTGTGTCCAGCTTATAACTGTGGGAGACGCAGGTGTCTTGAGTGACCCTGGATGACGTGGAACTGACCGCTGGTAAGCCTGCTCTGTGTGCTGGGCACCCCGCAGCTGCATTCACTGAGACCCACTTCTCTGGGCTCTCTAGTGCTGCCCAACATGGAGGCCACAGCACATGGCTCCTGACCCCAGAGCGTGGCCCATCCACATGGAGATGAGCGTAAACCACAGTGAGAGTCCAAAACAGGCATCCATAGCCCACACTGGTTCTGTCCACATCCACACCCGTGGCCCACGCTGGTTCTGTCCGCGTCCACACCCGTGGCCCACGCTGGTTCTGTCCGCGTCCACACCCGTGGCCCACGCTGGTTCTGTCCGCGTCCACACCCGTGGCCCACGCTGGTTCTGTCCGCGTCCACACCCGTGCCCCACGCTGGTTCTGTCCGCGTCCACACCCGTGGCCCACGCTGGTTCTGTCCGCGTCCACACCGTGGCCCACTCTGGTTCTGTCCGCGACCACACCCGTGGCCCACGCTGGTTCTGTCCGCGTCCACACCCACGGCCCATCCGTGGGTCTCTCCGCATCCACACCCACGGCCCATCCGTGGGTCTCTCCGCGTCCACACCCACGGCCCATCCGTGGGTCTCTGTGCATCCACACCAATGCGATGATGTTTTCTATGTGTTGAGTCACATAAGATGCATCATCAAGAGTCCTTTATGTTTTTCTCTTACCTTTTCTGTGTGGCTGTGAGAGGACTGGAAACATCAGTGGCTCATGTGATGCTCCTGATGGGCAGGGTTCCTGTAGGCCAGAGCCGGCAGACGTTCCTTCCAGGGCCAGGTGGGGACAGTGTCGGCTTTGTGGTCCTCAGGGGTCTCTGCCCCCACAGCTCAGCTCTAGTCATGCTCCGTGGGGGAGGCCTGAGCAGCAGGTGACTTGTGGGGTCACAGGCAGTCAGGGCTGATGCTGCTCAGTCCCACCATGCCCCCGTCCCTGGGAGGAAGGCAATCCAGACGAACATTCTTGCTGCCCAGGGGACGTGGCTGGTCTGACCAGAGCTCCCATCCCACACCCTGTGGTGTTTGGGCCCCTCCGGCCTCCAAAGCTGTATGCTGCGGGTCGCTCTCAGGGGTGGGGAGCCCCGCCCGCCACAAGCCCTGGGCAGCCAGTGGCCTGCCTGTGCTGCAAGGATGCAACCCCCGCCCCGCGCCCCACCCCAGCTCCACCCCAGCCACTGGCCCCTATGTCCAAGGGACTCATTTGGAAGCTAGGAGAAGGGTTAGTGGGTGACGGCAGATCCGGGGGTGGGGGCCAGGGGCTGACTGCTGGTCACCTGCACAGCCAGAAAGCCAAGTGGATGCCCACCTTGGCGCAGAGCCTGGCCCAGCGGGCCAGGGGAGACGGTACAGGCATCTTCTCTGACCCTGACCGGGACTTGCCTCTTCTGAAATGGGAAGCAGCCAGCCTCTCTCTTGCAGTGGGTACTCTTGGGCTGTTTAACTCCTCCCCTTGCCCCACGGGAGTAAGACGGCCTCCCCAGAGCACAGGTGTCCCCCACCAGAGGCCTGGCCAGCCTCTCTGGTCCCTCTGGGTCACCCATCTCCTCTCGGCCCCCTGAGGTTTCTTTGGATCAGGGAGGCTCTCACTCTGGAAGGCTCCAGAAGGGTGTGTGGGTAGGACTGTGGTGCCGTGCGGGTCCTACTGGTGTGGCTGCGTGGTGCCTCAGTGCCCTCTTCCTGAGGCTGTTCTGTGAGGGCTGCCCCTGCTCCGCGGTGCTCCCTCCCCTTCTTATCCCTTCAATCCTTTTCTTCTACAATGAAGCAACATCGTGTCATTTCTCACTGAAGACAAAACCCTCTTTGAAGACCAACGACCATCCCACCGTGGGTGGTCGGTGGTCGATGTGGGTCTTCAGGAGCAGAGAAGGTGCACTGGTTATGGGATGGGAGGCCGCTGCCACCCGGCTCCCAGCTCCCGGCCCCGCGTGCCGGGGGCTGCAGCTCTGCTAATGCCGGCCCCTCGCCCCATTGGGAGCCCTGGCCATGGGGGCCCTGGGTGGGCGCTGCAGGACGCCTGCTGCGGGTCAGGCACAGGCCCCAGGTGCCTGTCCCACCAGGCCACTGGCGCTGGGGAGCCCGCCCAGGGCCCGGGGACTTCGTTCCCCTGAGTCACGCTGTTTCTTCTCTTTCTTTTTATTCTCTCTCTGTGTTTATTTTTGTTGGTGTCCCGTGCCTTTGACCAGCTCGGCCGCCCTGCCTCCGGCTTGGGTACTGTCCTCCCTCCATGCCGCACCTTGCCTGCTGGCCACATGTGACCTGGCCTGGCTCTCAGCGTGGCCGCCGTCGTGGGGGCCATGGGGAGCTCCGCCTCCTCGCTGGCCGCCGAGACCGAGTCGGACCATGGCTTCCCTGGGGGACCATCCTACCCAGGGCCCCCGGCAGCGGCTGGCTGGTGTAGGAGCGGCCCCGGGGGGCCAATCTGGGGTGGTGCCCTGGTCACCCGGCAGCACCAGCCCCCACGCGCCCGGGCCCGAAGGTAAGAGGTGGGGAGGGGCCGCGAGGGGCGGGAGTGTGGCTGTGCTTGGCAGAGGGGCTTGCAGAGGGGTAGTGTCCCTGTTTCTTAGGGTCCTCTGGCCACTCACTTACCCCCGACACCACGAGACCTGAGAGGCTCTGGGGTTGCTCACTCTCAGACGCCGGCCCTCCTCCCGGAGCGGCCATGTGGTCTCGGGCTGGCTGGTAGGAGGTAGTGGGGTGGGGACTGCGCGACCTACCCCGGGGCACGGGGCCTGCTCCATCGGTGCTTGTGCTGGAGCTGTTGCTGGGGCTTCTTGCTGGGGGTGGGGGTGCCAACCCCAGGCTTGGGGTGGCGCTGGAATGCACCAAGAATGCTGGCTTGCTTCCCATGGGATTTGGGGGATACTGCCCAGGCGCCCTGTCTGTGCATGGTGCCCCTGCTCTGACGTGGCTGCCTGCAGGGGAGCAGTCGGGCTGTGGGGCTGCAGTGGCAGACCTTCACATGCCGGCTCCCTCTAGGTGAGGCTACGGCAGGACCCAGCCCAAGTCTCAGCCTAGGCTGCCCGTTGGGTCCCCTGGAGAGCCTCCCCTCGGGGTGCTGGGGTGACTGGTGGGGGGGAGGGACGGGCTCTGGCGTCCTACCCCCACACTGGTCCCTGCCTTCGCTCCCTGTGTCCTCGCTGGAGGGAGGGCGCCCGGTGCTCAGCAGATACTCAGGGTTCCACAGACTCGGGGCAGAGGCAAGCAGTTATCCTCGCTCTCCTGGGCGCCCTGGCCTGGGTCCAGTGGGCAGCAGATGCCCTCCTCCCTCTCCCAAAGGCACCTGCCAGACTACAGCTGCTGTCTCTTCCCATGGACACAGCTCACTTGTGCAGGGCAGTTTCCTGGTGACTGGGGACCAGGCGTATCCTGGGCTCACCAGCTGGCAGGCAGCAGGCCAGGTCCCGACGGGTGTGCAGGAGGGCCAGTGTCCTGAGGTGGCACTGGAGCTGAGGCCCAAGCCCCCTTGATGAGGCACCTGGCAGGAGGGAGAGTCTCGGAGGCTCGCCTGTGCCCCTCGCGGGCAGAGGCGTTAGGGGCTGGAGGTCCAGAGGGGTGTATCGGGAAGCAGGACCGTGGGGGACTAGTGAGAGGCAGAAGTCGACAGCGGATTATTAGAGTCTCCTCTGTTCCCCTCGTCTGCGCATCGATGACGCACTGGTGAACGTCTCTGCCTTTCCAAGGCAGCTTCGTTGAGACGTAGGTCCACACCAACAGACGCGCCCCTCGCGGATGTAAGTCAGTGGTTGTACCCACTTAGAGCCACGCAGCCATCACCACGACCCAGGTTACAGCACCTGGAAGGGTGCTGGAAGACCCTGCCCGCTTGCAGTCCTTCCCACCCCCCAGCACCCAACATCCCCCCCTTCCTGTCTGCGGATTTGCCTTTTCTAGGAATTCCACTTGAGTGGAATCACGCCGCGTGTGTTTTGAGTCTGGCTTCTCTCCCCAAGCATCACGTTTGCAGGGTCCATCCATGTAATGTGCGTCAGCGCCGCCGCCTCTTATGGCTTGGCGGCGTCTGCTGTGTGGATAGCAATGCCGTTTATCCTTGGGTGATGGACATTGAGTTGTCTCCATTCGGTGTCATGAGTGGCGTGCTGTGAACACCGTGCACAGGGCCTTGTGTGGACGTGTGCTTCCTCTCTCTTGGGTCGGTTCCTAGAATGGAATTGCTGAGGTTTGTTGTCAATTCACATTTGGTTTTCTAAGAAACTGCCAGGCTATCTTCCACAGTGGCTGCACCACTTTGCATCCCGCCAGCAGTGCAGGGGGCTCTGGCTTCTCCACATCCTCGCCAGCAACGCTACCATCTGCCTTTTGGTCCTGGCCACCCCATGGGTGTGTGGTGCCGCCTCCTGTGCTTCCGTTTGCGTTTCCCTGATGGCTGCTGTTGCTGACTTTCCTTTCTTCTGTCCACACGCATCTTTTAGTTTTCTTTATTTTCTTAGGATAAGTGGCCAGGAGGAGCATTACTGGGTCCCAGGGAGGGAGGCTGGACCCAGGTGAGCAGCAGCCGTGGTGTAGACCCATGGGGTTGAGCAGGCGGCTCCTCTGAGTGCGCTGAAGGGTGTGGCTCACCCTGTCCAGCCAAGCAGCCTGGTGACGTGGCATCGCCCTTTCTCCTCCTCCCGGCTCCTGCCAGGCCCTCCCCTGCCGTTCATCGGTGGTAGCTCCTTCCTGTCGCCCACATACACATTGGTCGACCTCAGGGCAGCTACTGTCTGCCCCCAGGGTGGCAGGCCAGGGCAAATCTGGAGGAGGTGCCATTAGTAACCTTCAGGAATTCACAGACGCCCAGACTAGAGAGGAGAGAGCAGCGGGGGAGCTGGGTGCCACAGGTGGCAGGAAGAGGGGCACCACGCCCCCACACCCTGCACGACGACCCCGGCACCGCCCCCTCCCCACACGCACGCCTGGACGCATGGACACGCACACATGCGGCACTCAGCCAGGCGCGTGCATAGGAGACAGCCCGCAGCCCCCTCTCCCCGACAGGCCCCGGGATGGAAGGGCAGTCCCCACTGCTCACTGAAGCCTCCACATCTGGCCAGGGCCGCCCCATCACACCGATGTCACCAGGAAGGTCAGGCATGGTGCATCTCCTGTACTTACCGCCAGGCTGGGACAGGGACTTCAATGACCTTGGCACTGGCAGGGGGTCAAAGGTCAAGGGTTGGGCAGACACAGCCGGGCACGGCATCCACATCTCCTGGCATGGCCTGCCTGAGGTCCTTGTGTCCAGACACCACTTACTCCTCTCAGCTTCCCTGAGGGGAAAGTCCGCCTTCCCAGAACTGGGCCGCACCCGTGCCGGTGACAGGCAGCCTCCGCATTCCTGCGACACGCATGTCCTGGGCATGGGGCCAAGGGCCCCATGGAGGTCCCCAAGGGCACCTCCACGACTCCCTCTGGATTGGAGCTGAGTGTTGGCACTCCAGGATCAGCGAGGGCAAAGCAGGGGTTGGACTTGCCTGGGCAGATGACCTGGCCTCCTGTGGTGGGCAGTCTTCCATGAGCAGCCAGCCTCGCCGCCCCCGACAATGCCATCGCGCCCGTCCTGGCGCATGGAGTGACAGCCTTTGCGCGCGCCCTGTGTGTGGAGACTGCTCGGACTCTGGGCTGACGCTGGTTTGCCACGTCCGGCCGTTGGTGGTGGTCTGGCCTCACCTCCGGACACTCTAGGGGTTTCAGGTTGCTGGGCCTCATGAGTGTCTCCTCAGTCCTCGGGCCCCACGGGGTGTCAGGGTGGCTGTGAGGGTGACCCTGGGGTTGTGGAAGCCAGCACAGGTGAGTGCAGGGGGGTGAAGGCCCCAGGCCCCTGCAGGCCAGCACCTCTGGCTGCCCGACCACTGACTGAGCCACTTTGCCACAGTGCGCCTGGTGACACCAAGCTGCAGACTGTGAGTTGCGGGGTCAGTGAGGGAGCGCGGTGCCGCCCCACTGCCTGTCCTGGGAACCCTGTTGCTGTGCCGCTGCCGTCCCTGGAAGCCTCCTTCCGGCAGAGGGCCACTGCTTCTGCCCGGCTCGCCCTGGGTCCCCAGCGCTGACCTTGATTTTTAGGCACTGTTTTCATTTAAACCTTCCCGAACTCCAGATGGGATCCTCCTAATTCACCTTGTCCACCAGGATGGCTGTGAAGCCTGCTGCATCCCACCAGCAGCCCCAGGTGCTGGCCAGGCTCAGGCCAGCAGGCGGGTCACAAGGTTTACAGGACCTGCGCTCCCTCCCTCCCCCAACGTTTGCAAGGCTCTCCTTGCTCAGCGCATCCAGGACCACCAGGGCCCTGGAGCCAAGGGCAGGTGTGTCCTAGGAGGGCTGCGGGCCCTGTTTTCATGTGCGGGGGGTCGGAGCCTGAGTATTCTCTCTGGAGACCCTCCCAGCAGCGGATGGTCCACAAAGGGTCAGACCAGCACTGCAGGCCCCTGCAGCCAGGCCAGGTCAGTGTGCAGGGAGTGTGACCATCCCCTGAGCCTGGGGCCAGGGCAGAGGCTGCCCAGGCCCCACCGTGTACCTGCACGTGTGTGTGTGGCTGGGCACACGCCGTGCCCCACACCTTGACCTTGGGCCCTTCTCTGAGTGAGGAACGGTGTGGGGAGGTCCTGGTTGTCTCCAGGCAGATTTCTCAGACTTTCTGTAGCACAGAAGCCAAGGCCGAAGCTGACCTGGCCCCAGCGCAGGCCCATCTGCTGGTCCCAGGCCCCTCCCTGCCCGCTGTCTTCCGTGGGCGAGGCCCTGGGCAGCTCGTGAGCATCAGCCGCGCTGGCCGGGAAGGTGGTTTCACCGAGTTTGCTCTGGGCCCCAGGAAACAGTTGAGTTGCTCCGGGGAGCTTTTTTGTGTGTTTCTTTGAAGAGGCAAGTTTTCTTTCTTCCTGAACTGAAAGGATCTGGTTGGAACATAGCATTAGGAGCAGCAGCTTCATCCTTGTAAGGAACAATTGATTTTTCTGCCGGGCAAGCAGCTGCAGTCAGTGTAGGAGACTGAGTGTGTTGTGGAGTGTGGACCCCCCTCGCACACGGATTAGCCAGCCTGCCCCGCCCCCAGATCCCTGGCCCATCTTGGGTGGGAGGAGCCAGGAGCATCCCACCTGCCCTGCGGAGGAGGAGCAGAGGCCCAGCCTGGGGGAACCAGGCAGGTCAGGTATCCAGGAGCAGAGGAGGCTGTGCTCCAGGGCTCCCGGTGGCCTGTGGGGCAGTCTGTGCAGGGGACCGGGAGTGTGGGAGGTGGGTGCCCTGCCCTGGCTATGTGTCACCAGCAGGGTCTGGGAGCGAAGTGCAGGCCCCCCAGCTCCAACCTGCCCAGCCAGTCCTTCAGCCCTGCCCGCCCTGCCCTTCATGCGCCCACCCCGCTGCCATGCCACAGGCCCGGCCACTTGGAGAGTGCTGTGTCCTCGATGGCCATCCCTGCAGGCCCTGCTCCAGGGCCGGTTCCCTGGCCGTGTCCAACAGCAGCCCTCCTGCCCACCGAATGCACAGCCAGGGGCCTCCTGGGACAGGAGCTCCAGGTGGGATGGAGCCAGCTCTGCAGCCACAGACAGGTGCCTTCCCCCGGCCAGTAGCCGTCCATCCTGGGAGGACAGTGTCCTGCCACACACAGGATCTCCCAGGCAGGGCATGGCCAGTGCTTCAGGACAGGCTGGTGGTCATGGTGGCCCTGCCCCTTCTCCCACCTTCTTTGACCTCAGGCCCTCGGCTATCCCCCCGCTGGGCAGCCCACCATCCACGTCCCACAGCCCCGAGGGCTGCCAGGCACAGAGCCAGCCTCGCCTGCCGTGACCTCCACACCTTGGGCTGCGTGCTGTGAGAGCAGGACGGGGCTTCCCTCTTGCTATAGGACCCAGCTGCCTCCATGAGCCTACACCAGGCAGGCCTGGGCCTGCAGTGGTCTGGGTTGGTGGTAGGCAGGTGAGTGGAGAGTGCCTGGCCCCCCAGAGTCCAGGCTGTCCCTCCCTGACCCATGTGTGCCAAAGGCCGGCCGCCAGAGGGGCTGCTGAGATGCAGGCGGGTCACCACCCACAGCCCCGCCAAGGAGGCTGCCGTTGTGGCTGGAGTTGCTCAGTCCCAGGGCCTTGGTATGGGACAAAAGGGCTTCCAGGCTGAGCCTGTGTCCTCGGCTAGGCAAGAATGTCCGCAGGGGGCAGGCCAGGAGCGCCTCTAGGTTGCTTTTCAAGGTCAGATGCCTGTAGCCCCTCAGCATATGTCAGAACAGACCCCTGCCCAGGGGTCCCAGAAACACCAGAACCAGAGAGGCAGCTGGGCTGGGGACCCAGCAGGCAGCCCTGACCATTCACGCCTTCCCCTCCCCGTCACGTACTCACTTTTTATTTTTGAGATGAAATTCACATAACATAAAACTAACCATTTCAAAGTGGACAGTTCAGTGCTATTTAGTGAATTCACAGTGTGCGACCATCACCTCTGCCTAGTTCCACAACATGTTTATCACCGAAAAGGACACCCTGCGCCCACTGTGCACTCACTCCCCAGCCCCGGGAACCACGAGTCTTTCTGCCTCTGTGGATTTGCCTGTCCCAAACGTTTCATATAAATGGAGTCATACAACATGTGGGCTCTTGTGCCTGGCTTCTTTCACTCAGCATGTTTTGAAGGTTCATCAATGTTGTAGCGTGTGTCAGAATTTCATTCTTTTTTTACAGCTGTATAGTATTCCACCTTTTGTTTATCCATTTATTTATTGAGGACATTTGGGTTGTTTCCAACTCTTGACTATTGTGAACGGATCTGCTGTGAATGCATGTGTACATGTATTTGTTAGAGTCCCGGTTTTCAGTTCTTTCGGGTATATTCCTAGGCATGGAATTGCTGGGTCATATGGTGATTCTGTCTAACGTATTGAGGATAGGCCAAACTGTTTTCCACAGCAGCTACACCATTTTGCATTCCCACCAGCATTCGGGGGGGCTCTAGTTTCTCCACATCCTTGCCAACACTGTTGCCATCTGCCGTTCTGATTCTGGGCAGCGTGTGGATGTGAGGTGGTGCCTCCCATGGTTTGATTTGCGTCTCCCTGATGGCTGGTGCTGTCGAGCATCTGTCCACATGCTGATTAGCCGTGAGTGTATATTCCTTACAAAAATGTCTGTCCAGACCCTTTGCCCATTTTGAGTCAGGTTGTTTATCTTCTGTTGAGTTGTAGTTCTTTGTATGTTCTGGATACTAGTCCTTTCTCAGACACACGATTTGCAAATACTTTTTCCCATTCTGTGGATTGTCTTTTCATTTTCTTGATTATGTCCTTTGAAGCATGGAAGTTCATTTTGATGAAGTCCAATTTTTTTTCTTTATTTGCTTATGCTTTTGGTGTCATATCTTATAATCCATTGCCAGATCCAAGGTCATGAAAATTTACCTTATGTTTCCTTCTTCTTGGAGTTTTATAGTTTTTGTTCCTACATTAAGGTCTTTCATCCATTTTGCGTTAATTTTTGTATGTGGTGTGAGGGCCCAGCTTCATCCTTTAGTGTTTAGATCCAGTTGTCCCAGCACCATTGCTGAAGGGACTGTCCTCTCCACCAAATGGTCTTGGCCCCTTGTGTGCAGGGGTTCACTTCTGGCTCTCCATTCTGTTCCTCTGCTCACAGAGCCCACAGACAGACATATACCACACTGTCTTGAGTTTCTGCCTCTTTTTCAAGATTGTTTTGGCTACTTGAGGGCAGGGTGGGGTGGGGGGGCCTGCAATTTGATATGAATTTTAGAATCGGCTTTTTCCATTTCTGAAAAAAAAGAGGCCATTGGGATTTTGATGGGGATTGCACCGACTGTGTAGATTACTTTGGGTGTTATTGTCATCATGGGCTGGGGTGTCTCTTGGTTTATTTAGGTAGTCTTTAATTTTTTTCAGCAGTGTTTTGTAGTTTTCAGGGTACAAATCTTTTTCCTCCTTAGTTCAGTTTATTATTCCTCGGTATTTTATTATCTTGGAAGCTGTTGTAAGTGGTATTGTTTCCTTAGCTTCCTTTTCAGGTTGCTCGCTGCTGGCACAGGAACACTACTGACTTCTGGGTCGATCTCATGCCACGTAACTGCTGAATTTATTAGCTCTAGTAGGTACTTGTGGATTCTTGGGCTTTTCTGTGCCTAGGCTCACATCATCTGCAAACAGACGGTTTTACCCCTTCCTTCCCAGCTGGAGGCCTGTCCTCTCTCTTTCCTGGCTTGTTGCCCTGGCTGGACCGCCAGTACGTACCGACGAAGCGCGGGGGCCTGGTCCTGGGAGGAGAGCATTCAGTCTCTCGGCGCCGGGTGTGGTGTTCGCTGTGGGTTTTTGTGGATCCCTTTGTCCTGTTGGGGAAGTTCACTCTCACTCTTCCCTGGAACTGACCAAAGACTGCCTCCACAGCAGGGCCCGCGGCCACTGAGACGGTGGTGTGGTTCAGCCCCATCCCTCTGTCCCCAGAGGTCCACCCCCCTGGATGGGGTCTGAGGACAGAGCTGTGGGGGCCCTCAGAGGCCTTGGGGCCCCCTCCCTCCTTAGAGTCCTCAAGGCCCTCACGGCTGCCCTCTTGAGCCTGGTGTCCATCACAGCCCAGAGGGCACAGATCCCTCTGCCTCGTCCCCCTCATCCCAGGTGGAGACTTGGGTCCCTATCCTGCAGGCCTGTGCTGACCGGGGCCTTCCCTTCCAGCCACACACACTCACCTGGGTCCATGGCCGCGGTTGGGGAGTGGTCCTGTGCACGCTGCACCTTCCTGAACCCGGCCGGCCAGCGCCAGTGTTCCATCTGTGAGGCCCCCCGGCACAAGCCCGACCTCGACCAGATCCTGCGGCTCAGCGTGGAGGAGCAGAAATGGCCCTGCGCCCGCTGCACCTTCCGGAACTTCCTGGGCAAGGAGGCCTGCGAGGTGTGTGGCTTTGCCCCGGAGCCCGGGCCCAGTGCCTCCCTGCTGCCTGTCATCAATGGGGTCCTGCCCAAGCCACCCACCGTCCTGGTGGAGCCCAAGGGCAGCTGCAAGGAGGAAGCGGGTCCAGTGCGGACAGCAGGACTGGCGGCCGAGGAACCAGCCGGGGGGCGGCCGGAGGAGGAGGAAGAGGAGGAGGAGGAGGGAGCAGCAGAGCCTGGGAGCGGCTGGGCCTGCCAGCGCTGCACGCTGCACAACACGCCGGTGGCTAGCTCTTGCTCTGCCTGCGGGGGCCCCCGGAAACTCTCACTGCCCAGGATCCCTCCTGAGGCCCTGGTGGTCCCTGAAGTCATGGCCCCCGCTGGCTTCCATGTCACACCTGCCCCACCCCAGCCTGGCGAAGGCACCGAGGCCGACCCTCCCTCTGCTGCTGCCCAGGAGCCCCCGCGGGGGCTGCCCTTCAGCCCCTTCTCACCCACCCTGCAGAACAACCCCGTGCCTCGCAGCCGCCGCGAGGTCCCTCCTCAGCTGCAGCCACCTGTGCCTGAGGCCGCCCAGCCCTTGCCTTCTGCAGGCTCCAGGGGGCCCCCCCAGGGCCCAGGGTGGGCTGGGGCCGGGGCCTCCCGCCTGGCAGAGCTGCTGTCAGGCAAGCGGCTGAGCGTGCTGGAGGAGGAGGCGGCTGAGGGCAGCCCCGCATCGCGTCAGTGCGGCTCCTGCTCCGCACCTGGCCCCGCGAGCCCTGCCCGCTGTGAGGCCTGTGGCACCACACCGTGCAGTGATGTCATCGACCTGGCTGGTGACACCGTGCGCTACACACCAGCCAGCCCCTCCAGCCCCGACTTTACCACCTGGTCGTGCGCCAAGTGTACGCTCAAGAACCCCACAGCGGCCCCCAGGTGCACGGTGTGCGGCTGCTCCAAGCTGCATGGCTTCCAGGAGCACGGCGAGCCCCCCGCCCGCTGCCCCGACTGCAGCGCTGACAAGCCTGGCCCCTGCTTGACCCACAAGGCCGGCTGCCTCCTCCCTGTGGCGCCGCCCGAGCGCTCATGCCAGTGGGCCTGCCCTGCCTGCACTCTGCTCAACGAGCCCCGGGCCAAGCACTGTGTCGCCTGCCACACGCCCCAGCTCCTGGTGGCCCAGCGCCGCGGTGCCGCGCCCCTGAGGCGCAGGGAGAGCATGCACGTGGAGAAGCGGCGGCAGACAGATGAGGGCGAGGCCAAGGCCCTCTGGGAGAACATCGTGGCCTTCTGCCGGGAGGTGAGTCCCTGCAGATGGGGGTCCACACTCGGGGCTGGCTCTCCACGCTCGCCTTCCCTAGCCCCGGATCAGGCTTCCTCTGCATCTTCTGACCCCTGCCGGCCCTTCTCCCTGGAAAGGGAGGACCCTCTTCCCCAAGCTCTGAGCACCAGCCTGGCCCTGAGCCTGGGTCAGCCCCCTGAGCCACCCTTCGCTGGAGTATGGCTGGTCCCCGCTACCCACGTGTTGCCCCTTCTTCCTTTGTGCTGAGGGTCTGCGACCCCATAGTCGGTGGTCCTGACCCCTCCCCAGCGTGACTTCCCATGGGCAGTGAAGCTAGAGGAAGGTCAGGGTGGTGCCTTCTCCAGCCGGGACACTCAGGGCTGGGACACCCCTCGTGCTCCTCTGCCCTTGGAACTGCGGGAGGGCTGACTCAGGGAAGGATCACCCCCAGGGTCAGCTGGAGGCACCGTGTGTCCCCACTGCCCCGTCACTGCCAGCAGCCTACCCTGACAGCTCATCTGAAGGCTCATGTCCTGCCTTCCCTGTCCCAGCCAGGTCCCCCACTTCTCTTCCTGGGGCCTTCGGTGCAGTGGGCGTGGGCTGGGCAGGGAGGCCACCCAGGTTCCCTGTCCCCAGTGCCCACCACCCCTTCGGCCTCCAGGCCGGGGGCCGCCCCATCTGCCCTGGGCGTGCACACCTCCCACTGACCCGTCACCAGCCTGCAGTGTCCTGGTTGGCTGCGGTCCCCCACACCCTCACAGGGTCGTGTGGGTCCCACGAGGCCACGGCTGAGCCCTCCACATGGGTCAGGTGGCTGTGCAGACACCCACTCCCTTCCCTTTGGGGTTCAGGCAGCATTTTCAGGATGCTCTCTTGGGCGGTGGTCTGGCCCCAGCCAGGTGGAGAGGCACGTCCTGGGCCCGGGGCTGCCTGGCCCAGCCTCAGCATGTGGCGGTGACCCCTACAGAACAGCGTGAACTTCGTGGATGACAGCTTCCCCCCTGGGCCCGCGTCTGTGGGCTTCCCTGCGGGCGACAGTGTCCAGCAGCGTGTGAGACAGTGGCTGCGGCCCCACGAGATCAACTGCTCCGTCTTCAGGGACCACAGTATCTCGTGGTCCGTGTTTCACACACTCCGGCCCTCGGACATCCTGCAGGGGCTGCTGGGGAACTGCTGGTGAGTTTGGGGCGCCCACCCATGCCGGCCAGGTGGCAGGTGGTCCAGCCGCACTCACCGTGCGGCCGCCGGCTCCGTGCAGGTTCCTGAGTGCGCTGGCGGTGCTGGCCGAGCGGCCCGACCTGGTGGAGCGGGTGATGGTCACGCGCAGCCTGTGCGCGGAGGGCGCCTACCAGGTGCGGCTCTGCAAGGACGGCACGTGGACGACGGTGCTGGTGGACGACATGCTGCCCTGTGACGAGGCCGGCTTCCTCCTCTTCTCGCAGGTGGTGGGGCGGGCGGCTCGGGCGGGCGCGGGATGGGCGGTGGCGGGCCTCACGACTCCAGCCCTTCCACGCAGGCTCAGCGGAAGCAGCTGTGGGTGGCCCTCATCGAGAAGGCGCTGGCCAAGCTGCACGGCTCCTACTTTGCCCTCCAGGCAGGGCGCGCCATCGAAGGCCTGGCCACGCTCACCGGCGCCCCCTGTGAGAGCCTGGCGCTGCAGGTCAGCTCCACTAACCCCCGCGAGGAGCCTGTTGACACTGACCTCATCTGGGCCAAAATGCTGAGTTCTAAGGAAGCTGGGTAAGAGGGGCGGGCGCTGCAGTGGTCAGTGGCATTGGGAGGAGAGGCGAGGGGACGGCCGGGCCGGGGCCTGGAGCGGTGGGAGAAGCAGGGGCGGGCACCCTCTGAGCCGCACCATGCGTTTCACAAGATGTTTCTGGCAAGAGCTGACCACAGCGAGGCGGCCTGGCTGTCAGCCTTGTCACCTCCCACCACTGGGCCGGCAGTTCCACCTGCCCAGGCGGGGCAGGAAGCAGGCAGGATGCTGTCCACTGGCCCACACCTGGAGGGCCCGTCCTGACCTGGGCCTGTGATGACGGGGAGCGAGCCCAAGGAGGCACCTGGGGGAGTGGGGGCTGTCTTCCGAGACCCAGCACACACTGGATGGCGTGTCTGTGGGGAGGGGCTGGAATGCTAGGCCTGGGAGAGACAGCTTGTTGGTGCTGAGACCGCCTGCTCTCAGCTGATACTGGGCAGTACTGCTGCCCTCTCCCCTTGGGGGGCCGTGACCCTGAGCTAGCAGGACCAGCTAGCCTCACGAAGCCTCCAGGGGACCCCAGCTTGCCCATCTCCCAGCCTAAGCCCTCTGAGTTCTTGGGTCACAGTGGAGGGACCAGGCCAGCACTTCCTGATTCTCATGTGTCTCACGTGGGTCCCCAGGATCGGCACTCCCTACAGGCAGGGAGGCCCCCCACCCTGCGCTGCTCCTTCCTGCCCTGGGGGCAGGGCCAGAGCCAGCAGGGGTCCCCTGGAGAGTGAGCTCCTCCCCCACCTCCCCACCCCACCCCCGCCCCGGTCAGCGAGGCTGTTCTGCTGGCACAGGTTCCTCATGGGCGCCTCCTGTGGGGGGGGCAACATGAAGGTGGATGATGCTGTCTACGAGAGCCTGGGCCTGCGCCCTCGCCACGCCTACTCCGTCCTGGATGTCCGTGATGTCCAAGGCTCCAGGTAGGGGCTGGGCCAGCCATGGGCAGCCAGGGGTGAGGATGTGTGGTGGAAGCTGTGGGGGGTGTGGGCGTGGCCCTCAGCCCCCTGGTCCACAGGCTGCTGCGCCTCCGGAACCCGTGGGGCCGCTTCTCCTGGAATGGTAGCTGGTCGGACGAGTGGCCACACTGGCCGGGGCACCTCCGCAGTGAGCTCATGCCGCATGGCAGCAGCGAAGGCGTCTTCTGGATGGAGTACAGCGACTTCATCAGGTACCTGGATGCTGCGGGCAGTGGGGGTCCCATGTCTGCCCATGCTGCCCCCTGCTCCAGCCGCCCTCACCTTGTCCCACCTGACCTGTCTCTGCCCAACACGCGGCGTCCTTCCCTGTGGAGCCCAGCCTGTCCCTCCTGCCAACCGGGGCCCTCTGCCATCCCGGAATCCAGGTCGGCATCGGGTGAGAGAGCTCTGCTCTCTCTGGGTCATCCTTGGCGCCTGGCGCCCCCTGGTGGTGTCCACGGGCAACAGGCAGGACCAGGGCTTCCTGGACACTGGTCCCAAGAGATGCGCAGGGCGTCGAGGGGTGGGGCTGCAGGAGGCGCCCCACGCCTGTCAGGGTCACCGGGCGCCCTGTCGTGTCCTTACCGAGGTGGGGGCTGCTCAGTGAGGCCGCCCTCTCGCTGCCCAGGTACTTCGACTCGGTGGACATCTGCAAGGTGCACTCGGACTGGCAGGAGGCGCGTGTGCAGGGCTGCTTCCCCACCTCGGCCAGCGGGCCCGTGGGGGTCACGGCGCTCACGGTGCTGGAGCGCGTGTCCCTGGAGTTTGCGCTCTTCCAGGAGGGCGGCAGGTGGGCGGGCGGGGCAGGGTGGGGCCAGGGCGGGGGCGGGGGCCGCTCTCGGGGTGGTGGGGGCGGGGCGCCTCGGTGACCGCGGGTCTGGCCACAGGCGCGCGGACGCTGTGGACAGCCACCTGCTGGACCTGTGCGTGCTGGTGTTCCGCGCGTCCTTCGGTAGCGGCGGCCGCCTGAGCCTGGGCCGCCTGCTGGCGCACAGCAAGCGCGCCGTCAAGAAGTTCGTCAACTGCGACGTGATGCTGGAGCCCGGCGAGTACGCCGTGGTGTGCTGTGCCTTCAACCACTGGAGCCCCTCCGCGCCCGGACCCTCGGCTGGCGCGCACGGTGACGCCCCGGCCCTGCTGCCCCTGCCCCGACGGCTGCTGCCCACACCACTGGCCCCCACTCACGACTCACTTCCCCCACAGCCTCCAGCCCCACCGCGGGTGTCCCGCGCTGCGCCTCGGAGCCACCTGGCCACGTGCTGGCCGTGTACAGCTCGAGGCTGGTCATGGTGGAGCCGGTGGAGGCCCAGCCGACCACACTGGCGGACGCCATCATCCTGCTCACCGAGAGCCGGGGCGAGCGGCATGAAGTAGGGGCGGGGAGGGGTGAAGGGGGAGGGAGGGGCCCTGGGGGGGAGCGAGGGGAGGAGGCGGCCCCACCCCAGCCCACGCCTGCGCTGTCGGTGTCCAGGGCCGCGAGGGCATGACCTGCTACTACCTGACGCACGGCTGGGCGGGGCTGATCGTGGTGGTGGAGAACCGGCACCCCAAGTCCTACCTGCACGTGCAGTGCGACTGCTCCGACAGCTTCAATGTGGTGTCCACGCGCGGCAGTCTGCGCACCCACGACAGCGTGCCGCCCCTGCACAGGTGGGCCCCGCCCCCGCCCCTGCGTCCCCTGGCCCTCGCTGGCCCTCACTGGCCCCCTCCCCCAGGCAGGTCCTGGTGATCCTGTCCCAGCTGGAGGGCAACGCTGGCTTCTCCATCACCCACCGCCTGGCGCACCGCAAGGCGGCCCAGGCCTTCCTCAGCGACTGGACAGCCTCCAGGGGCGCCCACAGCCCCCCACTCACGCCCGAGGTCGCTGGCCTGCATGGGCCCCGGCCTCTGTGACAGCCCTGCCCTCACCTGCCCGCTCCCCACCGCACTTTACAAGGGAGACCCCAGCAGAGGACGCTTGAACCAGAATCTCAGGACCCCACCCAGGGAGCTGCCAGCCTCGGGGTGCACCTTCCCCTGGGCCTTCCTTCCTGTCCCAGGCCTCCCGGCCGCCTAGCAAAATACCTCGAATCCACCTCTAGTGCACAGGGGCGCTTCTCTGACCGGCCCACCTCGAGGTCATGTTCAGACCACCATTGCCGAGGTGAGGCTGCCTTTCCCAGTGGGCCTGGGGCCTCCTGTCTGGATGAGGCAGTCAAGAGCTCCATTCACGAAACCAAATCTGGGCGGGTGAAAGGCCAGGACATCAGGGTGAGAGCAGGAATCATCCCCTCTGTGGGGGTCAGGCTAGGACCCTGGGGTGAATGGGGACCACCCCCGTCTGTGGGGGTCAGGCTAGGACCCCAGGGTGAGCAGGGATCACCCCCTCTGTGGGGATCAGGATAGGAGCCCGAGGCGAGCGGGGACCACCCCCTCTGTGGGGGGGGCAGGCTAGGACCCCGGGGCGAGCGGGGACCACCCCCTCTGTGGAGCACAAAGTCAGGAGCTTTCTCCCCCCAGCTTGCCCCCAGAGCCCATCTAACCCCTAGGAGGCAAGCAGGGTTCCTGGAGTCCCAGCAGTGTGTCTCAGGAGGCAGGTGCCTGGTGGCCATGGGCTCAGGGCGGGATGGGGAGGGTCCCAGCTGCCCCTTGGTGAACTATGCAATTCCTGGAGCATCCACCAGGACCGAAGCCATGCCCTGGAGGCTGCGGGTCAGGAGCTGTGAGTCGGGGCCAGGCCCACTCTGCCGTTTGGTGAGGGGAGTTGTCCTCAGCACCACTTGAAATTTGCCAGGAGGACCAGGGTCCAGCAGAAATCTGTGGCCAGCCCTGTCCAGGCACACGCAGGGCACAGCCCCCGCCTGGTCTCAGGCCCAGGGAGCTGAGCCACCGCCCAGGTGTCCTCCCCCTGCAGCTGCTGTCAGGCCGGAGTCCTGCGTCTGCCCCCAGACGTCTGAGGCCAGCTTCCTGGGGGCCTGCCCAGCCTCACCCTGCCCATGGCCCCTCACTTCCCATGGGGCTTGTGGGGTTTTTACACCTGGAGAAGCCCCGGGAAGCACTACCCTCCCTTTTGGGCCTCCTTTATATTTCTTCCTTTTACTGTGAGCTGTGAATATTTTTAACCCTGTACATATGCCAGCTCTTCCGACACAAAGACTATTTTATCAGTTGTCAGTTCAGTCCCTGTAGGGTGATTCTCCATGGGTGTTTCCAGACTCAGGCTCCGATGGACCAAATAAAAACATTTTGTTTTGTAATGATGCCTCTTTGTCTGTCACCCCGCTCAGGGTCTGTAGCTCCTCCCCTCCCCTCCACGGGCAGAGCTGTGCTGAGGGGCACCCAGGCCGGCCTGGGGACAGTACCTCAGTAGGGGGTGGCTCACAGGTGCCCAAGGTCAGCCTCACAAGGAGACTCTAGGGGCACCCTGCTCACTGGCTGCCTGCGCCCCAGGAAGGACGGCGCATCCAGGCAGGGCAGAGGCTCTGCCAGACCCTGTGGTGGTCGACAGGCTGGTCCCCACGCAGCCTCAGCCCCACGCAGAAGGCTGGGGAGTACGTGCAGGTTTTCCTGTGTGTGTTCGGGCAGGGTGTTGGGGGTGCTGTCTGAATCCATCAGAGTCATCAGGCAGGAGCAGACGGAGCAAGGGGGCCACTCAGGGAGACAAATTTGCATCTGCAGTGGGTGGCGGCCCTGCTCCTGCTTTTGGACCCAGTTGTCCCGCGTCCCCTCCAGCCTGTTCAGGAAGCATCGTTCCCCATTTCCCAAGTGTCAGCTGTGGCCGTCTGCGAGGTCTGCGGGTTTGCAGTCTGTCGAGGCTCCTGGGTGGGACCAGCGGCAGGGGCCACCCTCCCTGGACGGAGGGGCGCCGAGTTGGGGGCTGGGGCACAGAGGCCGGCACTGGCGGGTGTAAGAGGCCTGTCACAGGCCAGCCTATTGAATGTGAAAGCAATTAAAGCCACCAGCAGTGTTCGCTCGGGGCGGGCCTCGGGCGGCGGGGGAGCTGCCACAACACATCTCACCTCGATGCCGGGAGACGCCGCCCTGCTCCACCGCGGCTGCGCGGCCACGCCGGACCTCCTCCTCTGGGGCAGGGGCCGGGCCATGTCCACCCTCGCAGGCTGCACAGCCACGCCAGACCTCCTCCTCTGGGGCAGGGGCCGGGCTATGTCCACCCTTGCAGCGGCACGGAGCTGGCTCTGTCACCACTGGGGCGTCCAGGCAGCCTGGACCCATGTCCCTCCAGCCCCGGTCAGCCCAGGAAGTGAGACATGAGGACAGCGGGTGCCCGATGTCCTGTGGTGTCAGGCCAGGGGTCTCCACGGTGGGGCAGGGGGCTGCCTGCCCACCCCCTCAGGCGGCCTGCAGACCCTGGCTCGCCCCAGCTGGCACCCCCTCTGCTCCGACTGCAGTGTGCAGGGGAGGAGGCTCCAGCAGGGAGGGTGAGGGAAATGGGGGCCAGGTGCCCCCAGCCCCAGAGGACACAGACTGTCCAAGGAAGAGTTGGGGGACCCCAGAGGTGAGACCCTCCGTCACGACGTGGGAGCTCCCAGGAGGTGCTGGCAGGGGCAGACCACTCGAGGGTCCGTGGTGGGGGTGTGGCCGGGGTCAGGGGGCTCCAGGGGCAGGCGAGTGGTGGTGAGAGAGGATGGGGGAGCCAGCCAGGGGGACCTGAGGGATGGAGTTCTCCCTCGGCCATTGTGGGCCGGCACCTGGGCCCCAGGCCCCGTGTGAGGAATGGATGGGGCGAGCCACGTAAGTGGGGAGTGGGCACGAGGCCAGGTGCGACCCCGCCTCACTGTTCGGCCCCGGCTCCCCACCTGGGTCCCCTGCCTGCCACATCTCCCACCCTCCGGCCGGCCATCGGGCTCCTTGTCCCGGGACCTTCTCCTCTCCTGCCCCCTTCCCCATGTCCCCGGCGCTGACCCCGTCTCTGCCAGGCACCCCCATGGCCCCCTCAGCCAGGCTGCCTCGCTGCCCACCCGTTGGCCACAGCGGCCTTCCCAGGGCGGGCGGGGTGTGTTCTCACTTTCGAGGCGCCCCTGTCAGAAGCACTTAGTGTACAAATTAGCCGCGGCCTCCGCCTCCCTCCGCACAGCTCTGGGCGCCGGGCTGACAGGGCCGACTCCGGGCCCTCGGCCGCCTGCCCCGGGCGCCCGCGCCACCCGCGTGCACCCCTGGCCGCCCGCCCACCACCAAGCAGGAGAGCTGGCCCTGCCAGCAGACCGGGCTCCTCTCAGGGTCCCCGACCTTGACCTGGACAGGGGTGACCTCAACAGGGCAGGGTGTTTGGCAAGGTGTTGGCGGCCCCAAGCTAGAGGCTCAGCACCCGGATCTACCCGGAGCGGCGGATCCAGTGTCGAGAGCCGCGGGGGTCGCACCGGGGCCGGCACAGAGCCTCCACAGCCCCCACCCGCCCCGCCCGCTGGCCGGCCTGCCACTCAGGCAGGGAAAATTGTCTGTGACAGGCCCAGGAAGGCCGGGGCCCGGGGGCCGCAGAGCACTGCACACAGCTCTTCTTCCAACATATGGTTGCTGTCGGCCCCGGGCGCTGCTAGGCCAGTGCCGGCTGGGAAGCCGGGCGGGGGCTTGGGTGGCCTGAGCCTCTATCCCACCCACCTGGCCACGCCGCTCCCTCAGTGATTCGAAAGGCCCCTGCTCCAGCTCACATGCCTCCCACGATGGGGAGCTCACTCCCGCTGCAGTCCCTCCTGCCCCTCCATCCCGGGAGCCCGACGCATGCAGAAGGTCACCCCACACCCCACTCCACCCCAGGGTGGCCATGACCTAGCAGGTCCGGGAGGCGGAGAGCACATGGCGAGGGGCTGTGGGGGGCTTCCAGAGGAGGCAGCCCTGCAGCTAGTCAGGGGAGGGGGCACAGTGAAGCAGGCATGGGACAGGCTGGCCAGCTATCTGGCAGAGAGTCATCCACAGGCCCAGAGCAGCTGGAGCCAGAGGCCTTCTCCTGGGGTCCCTGGTGCCAGGAGCTTCCCACCTAGGCCCCTGTCCCTCAGGGTGGGCCCCATCCACCCCACGTCCCTGGGCCAGCTTGTCAGGCCCCCTCACAGACTCCCTGGAGTCTGCATGTGCTCCCATGGGCCACACTCTGCCCAGCCCTCACGAGCCTGCAGTGGGGAACCCCCAAACCTGCTCACAGCCCTGTCCATGCAGCCACCCAGTCCCATCGCTCTGGCTCCACTTCTCCCCTCACAACCCTGCTGTGAACCTGCTGTGGCTCCCCAGTGCTCTAGGGGTCAGTGGCCCCAGGCTGGCACCCAGGGCCCTCAGGTGCGACCCTGCCTCCTTCGGGCAAGCCTTGGGCCAGCCTCTCTCAGCCTGGGGTCCCTGAGGCCACCTCCAATGGGCAAGGAGGAGGAAGAGCTAAGGATGACCCAGGCTCTGGGCCCAGGGGGCTCATGGACATTCTGGGGGCTGCGTGGGTCCTGGGGTTCACCAGTGAGCGAGTGAACATGAGCCATGGCCATAATCCTGCATGGTGCTGACCCCTCCCAGGGGCTCCAGCCCCCTGTCCCTCCACCACCGGGAGGGCGCAGGCTAGCCTGGCCCCTGCACCTGTCCTGGCAAGGCCCATGTGTGGACACTGAGGGGACAAGACAGGCCTGCCCCAGGCATCACGCCACCACCCCCCTGCCTTCCCTGGGCCCGGCTGTCCATGCTGCCCACATGCCCCCCTGGCACACACGGACCAGCATTAACGGAGGTGACAGGCAAGCGGCCACGGGCAAGCCAGGCAGAGGAGGTTAATAGCTGAGATGCGGCTCTCGCTGGGGGCAGAAGCAGGGGCTATGGGTCCCCACCCCACCCTACACCAAGACCAGCTGAGGAGGGAAGACTGCTCCCCAGGCCCCCACTGACGCCAGCAGCACCCAGAGACCACATCTCCCACCACTCATTCTGCAGATGAGGGGACCAAGGCTGAGGGAGCATGGGCAGGGGTCTCAGGGCCCACGGCCACATGGGAGACCAAGCCCCAAAGCCATGAAGGTCCCTGCCACTGCCTCAGGGGGCAGGGGCCACCTCCCTGGGGCCCAAGCTCACCCCAACACATGGCGGATGGGTCCCAGTGGGCGGGTTACGACCCACCCTACGCCCCACTCCCGGGTGGAAAGTGGGACAGGCCCCGGGCACAAGCCATGCTAGCTGTGAGAGCAGATGCGCCCGAGCGCCTCAGGCAGAGAGCACAGGGGCGTGGGCCACGGAGAGCACTGACATCTCAGCCCCGCCTGGCTGTGGGTGGTGGGGACAGGTCATCTGTGCACCCGATAGGCTGACGGCTGACTTGCACCCCACACACCGGCCACAGGACCGCGACTGCCACTGAGCTCTCGGCGCGCCCCGAAGCAAGCTCAGGCCCCCTGCAGCCCCCAACACAGGCCCCTCCTGGAAGCCTAGAAACATGCCAGGTTGTGCCCCTGGGGTGCTGAGTGTCTCTGGAGGTGCTGCCACCTCTCCTCTCACCCAAACTTCTGGAAAGGCCATCCACAGGGGCCCATCCACACGGGCATTCCCCACACCCTGGCCTCCTCCCCACTCTCAGGGGCTCCTGGGCACCTGGGCTCCTCTGCGTGCCAAAAGGCAGGGCCGCCCGGGAAGAGAGCTTTCTGATCCATTGCCTTCCTTCCCCTGGATGATGGCAACAGCCTCCAACCAGCCCACCCCCTGTGCTGGCAGCCATGGCCTCTTCCAGACCCTCAGAGGGGTCACTCAAGGAGGGGTGGGGAAGCACAGACCTGTCCCTGGGACCAAACGGCCAAGGCCTGGGTTCTCCACTCCCACTGTCTCAGGATGACTTGTGCCCCTGTCCTCTCTGGGCAGTGCCTGTGACGAGGGGCCTGGGCCTGGTTGAGCACGTCCAGAGTGGGGTCTGTGTGCAGGAGAAGCAGGCCTCCTGGCCCCTACTCTCCACAGGGCTGCTGGCGTGACGGCCGCTCAAGCTGTCTCCCGGCCTGGGGCTGCCTGCACGGTCAGCTGGTCAGCTGGGCCAGGCCAGGCAGGCAGAGAGGAGAAGGCTGGCATGCTGTGCCACCTGCAGTAGCCCTCTCGGCCCCCGTGGACTTGATGGGGAGAAGTGGGGACCCCCAGGTTGCGTCAGGGAAGGTGGTACTGGGGCAGCAGGGAAACAGAGGTGAGCACTCACCCTCATGCCAGTGTCCTTGCACTGGCGCCCCCAGAACAACGGGGCCCTGCTCCTTATGGACGCCTATTGTAGTTGACCAGAGCCCCAGGAGACCTGTGCCAACAACAGGGCCATGGCTTGTCACCCTTCTGCACAGATGGGGAAGCTGTGGCCAGGTTCACGGGGCCCAGGAGGTGCTAGACCCTGGATCCAGTGCTCTCCTCTGGCTGCACCATCCCAGGTGTGACACCCAGGGCTCCCTAGAAGGAGCAGGAGGGTGCCCCTTCCTTCCCCAAGGCACCTCTGACCCCCACACTGAGCTGGGGACATCCCAGGAAGCCTCCGCACCACCACAGCGCCAGCCTGAGCAGCACTCACCGTACTGGCTGCAGACCTCATCCTGGGCCTGAAATGGCCACCACACATCTCGGGGTCAAGGTCCTGCTCCTGAGCAAAGACTCTGGGAGAGATGGTCGGGCTCTGTCCTGGCATGTTTGCGTCCACATCCAGAATGGCACTGGTTAGTCAGACAAACTTCTCCTAGGACCCAGCTGAGAAGAAGTTGACCCCAGACCTTTAAGTTCTGACAGCTCAGGGCGCAGCATGGAACTCGGTGGACCCTGGGAGGTGGGCTGGGAGCAGTTCTGGCCATGAGGATGTCAGGGGATGAGATTTCGTAATGGGACCAGGATATCTAAGCCTTTCCCTGGCCCTGCCTCAGCCACCCCAGGTCCCCCCGGGAGGGACAGCCAGGGGACAGATGCAGGGCCTGGAGGTGCAGCCTCCTGGGGCACCTGAGGGGAGTGAGAGGTGGTGGTTGGGGGGGTGGTTCCAGAAACGGGGCAGTGAGCCATGGTGACCATCCTTTCCGGAGCCGGGGGCCAGCAGCGGGCAGGGCAGGGGTTTAGGGGTGCAGATCCATTCGACCCCCTGCTTGGAGAAGAGGAACCAGCACTTACTGAAGGCGAGGCGTGGCCAGGGAGACTGGCCAGAAAAGGAGACTTGCTCCACTGTCTGTGTGCTGGGTTCTCCCACTCGGCTCCTGGCTCCAGCCCTCCTAGGGCTAGGCTCTGTCTCCTCCCGGGTCTGGGCTCTGTGCCCTTGCGGGCTGGACTGCAGGCCTCCCCAGGCTGGCTCTGTTCACCTCCCCAGGCTGCCTCTGTTCCCCACTGGCCCCCCTGTCCTGGGGCTCAGCCCCCAGGCCCTGGCTCAGGCCGGCGGTTGTCAGGGGCCAGAGTCTTGCCCTGACGGATGAGTGCTGACGGCCCCTCTCCCTGCGCCCTCGCCGCTGACACCCCACCACACCGCTGCGGGGACCCCGGGAGACCTGGCCGCCTCTGCGCACCCCCGCGGCAGCCTTCAGGCTACGGGGGCGGGGACCGTGCCAGGCGCCCCTCATTCCGCTGCAACCTGCGCCTCCACCCCCGGCTTCTCCTTGCCGCTGCCTGTCCCTGCCCTGCTCCAGCGGTGCCACCGTTGTCACCAGCCTCCGCTCCATCCAGGAGTTGCCAGCGCTGCCGGGAAAGCGGAGCGGGTCCCGGGCGCGCGACGCGGGTGAGTGCGCGCGAGGGGGCGACTGTGGGCAGGAGGAGGGGAGAGACGGTGGGGGGGGGTGTGCACCTGGGGTGGCCAAGGGGAGACCCCTCCCTGCGCTCTCGCGCCCCCTCCCCCCGCGAGCCCGGGTTGGAGGTCGCAGCGCCCCCCGGAGCCCGGCGCCGTGGCGCACGCGCGGCCGCTCCTGCCGCCAACTTCGGTGAGTGTCAGTCGGCGTCGGGGGGGACGCGGTCGGCGGCGGAGGCTTCAGGGACTCGCTGCCCAGTAAGTGACCGCAGACCGCGGCGGCCGCTCCCAGCGCCCGGCCTCAGTCTCCCCTGCGGGGTCCGTGTCGCTGCCCGAGAGCCGGTGCGGGTCCCGCGGGGTCCGGGGTCGCGGGGGGGGCGCCGGGCGGGGCGGGAAGTTTCCGTGGGTCCCGGGGCCACGCGCAGACTTCGCGGGCGCCGCGGGCTCCGCTCCGGCCAGGGCACAGGTAGGGCGGGCGCGGGCAGCGGCGCGTCTGGGGAAGTTTTGAGGCCTCGCGGGGCCGGGCCAGGATCCAGCGGCGTGAGGGGCTCGGGGCGGCGGGACTCCAGGAGTGTCGGGGCGCCGGCGGGGCAGCCCCAGCCCCCACTTCCCCCACTTCCTGGCGTCCAGGCTCCGCATGAGGACCATGTGGGCGCAGCAGTCCGGACCCTGTAGGAGGGCAGGGGAGAGGGAGTTGGGGTCTGGACCTCAGCCAGGGAGGAGCCTGGTCACCCTCTCTGCACCCTGCCCTGTGGGGTGCCCCCAGGTCCCAAGGGGGCCAGCGGGATGGGTGAGCTGTAACCCCTGGCGGCTGGTGGAGGCTCCAGGCGCTGGTGCCCCCCTCCCACCCTGGGGTGGGGCCTCCTGCTCCTGGCCTGCACCAGTTCTCCCTAGACAGGGAAAGGTTAGTGGGCCCGGGTCTGGGCTGGTATTCTAGGGGCACAGGCCGCCCTGAGAGCTGCATCCAGTCACGGGTTGGGACATGTGTGTGGATGAATGTGCCTTTGGGTGTGTGTGGGTGCATGCTGGTGTCTGGGGGGTGTCTTCTGCTTGTGCACAAGCATGCTAGGGGGGTGCCAGGCGTCCTTGGGGTCCCCTTGGGGTCAGCAGCTGCTGATATGGCTCCCGAACAGGCTCCCCCCACCCAGGTGACTGATCTGAAGAGGGAGCACGGGAGGAACCCCCCGCCTCCTGAGTCCAGGGGCCTAGGAGGAGCCCTCCCCAGTCTAGGGGCCCGGCTAGGAGGTGGGGTGGGCGGTGGCACTAGGCAGCACAGCTGTGTGGCTCCCAGGGCTGGGTGATCGATGGCCCCAGCACAGCCGCCTCTGTCTCCTGAGCACATATGCCCATTTGTCATCTGTGTCTTGGGGGAGGTGGGGAGCAGGGATGGGGCCTGCCTCTGCACCCCCACCACCAAGTCCAGGGGGGTCTACAGCCCCTCGGGGAGCCCCAGGCCCTTTCCTGTCCCAACCCCTGCACCCCTCTCAGAGCCCCATCCCCTCCCAGACATGGATATCCACAAACCAGTCAGTTAGTCTCTGCCTGCCCCACCCTGCATGCCCTGGCCATAGCCATGCTGACGTCCCTCTGAAGGGCCCCTTTGGATGGGCAACCGTCTCCACCTCTCTGGCTGTCCCCATAATGGGGGTGCCCACCCAGTGTTTGGGGGCAGCAGATATGACTGCCTGCCGTGTGCAGAGCCCGAAGGCCAGCAGGGAGGACAGCCTGCTCCCAGTGGCTGTCCGGCTACCCCAGCCCTGCTCTGCTCAACTCACTGCCCATCCCTGGGCCCTGAGGAGCAGGGCTAGTGTATGTGTCCACATCCGTGAGAGTGTCCGTGACCGTGTGTGTCTTCGGGTGTGTAGCGTGTGTGCATGTGTGCACGCTGCACCTGACTGTGTCTGAATGCGTGCTCACACCCCCCACTGTGCTGTGAGTGTGTTCATGTGTGCGGTGACCGTGTCCACTCTGAGTGGTGTGTGTGTGCCCGAGCCCCATGCGTTTTGGTGGCCCGCTCTGTTCCGAGTCTGCCCAGCAGTGCAGAGAGTGTCCTCCAGGTGCTGAGTGAGGGCTCATCAGGAGCCTGGTACGCTTGTGTGCACATACTTGCCATGTGCCCCACACAGGCACACACTGGGCGGTGGATGGCTCAGGTGGCAGCCCAGATGGAGAGTGGAGCGGCTTCCGAGCGAGCGTGCAGGGTGTGAGGAGAGGAGGGTCTTGGCCAAGCTTGGCCGCTGCAGGCTTAGCCGGTGACCTGCCTGAAGCCACCCAGATGGAGCCAGGCTGAGCAGGTGGCTGTGCCGGGGGGCCATGCTGTGATGTCCACACCCCCCAGCCTGGCCTGGCCCCACATGAGGCTGACCCCCTCAGAGACCTCCAGTGCCCACCCGACCCCCTGCTGGAGCAGGAACACACACACACACACGCACACACGCATGCACACACACACACGCACACGGCATTAACCAGCCGCTCAGAGCCTTCTGCTGCTCTCTCATCTCAGCAGCCTTAATCGTGGCTTCCCGGCAGGGGCAGGGCTCTTTGGAGGGGAGTAAACGAGAAAGGGCTGGTGTCCCCCGGAAGGAGCCTGGTCATACTTGGCTTCTTCCAGTCCCTCACCAAACGCCCATTGGGTAGACAGACTCAGCTCTGCTGGCGTGGGGGAGACAGGCGTGGATGGACTCATCCTAGACGTGGGCCTGCCAGGGGCTGGCCGACCTGGGGGCGGAGATGTGTGTAGTGTCGACCGATAAAATACAGGACACCTAGTTCAACTTAAATTTCAGAAAAACAGCAAATACTTTTTTAGTGCACGTTCTAAATATTGGCTAGACCATAGTTACACTAAAAAAGTATTAGCTGTTTACCCGAGTCAGATTTAACTGGGCATCCTGCATTTTTATCTGCCACGTCTGTCGACCCTGGGAGTGTGCGTCAAGAGGAACTGAAGGGCGAGGTGGGAGGGCGGTCCAGGCCAGGGAGGCCCAGGTGCCCCCGGCTCTCATCCCCGGAGCTCTGGGAGCTGTGGATGGAGGGGAGTAGGGAGGGTCAGAGGAGTCGGCGCTGACCGAGGCCCCCCTGTCCGCAGGTGGCCATGGTGCCGGGGCCTGCCCTCTAGCAGGCCACCATGTCCCAAGAGGCGGGCTCGTGCCGCCTGGGCGCCGGGGCGCGGGCGCGGGCGCGGAAGCCCAAGAAGCCTCACTACATCCCGCGGCCCTGGGGCAAGCCCTACAACTACAAGTGCTTCCAGTGCCCCTTCACCTGCCTGGAGAAGTCACACCTCTACAACCACATGAAGTACAGCCTCTGCAAGGACTCCCTCTCGTTGCTGCTCGACTCCCCTGACTGGGCCTGCCGGCGCGCCCCGGCCACGCCCCGGCCCCGTGCGCCCACTCCAGACGGCCCCTCGGACCCCACGGACCCTGGCAGTCGGCCCCGAGGAGCATGGCTCCCAGACGTTCCCGCCACGCCCGACTTCATCGTCACTGACATCCTCTCCCTGAGCCACCGTGTTGGGGGCCCCAAGCCGGGGGCCGATGGGTACCCAGGGACGCCGCCCCCTGTAGCCAGGGACACCCAGAAGGGTGCAAGCCACAGTGGGCGCCTGGCCGAGTCTTGGAAGCCGGGACCGAGCGGGGTCCCAAGGAGCATGGCCGTGGTGGACGCGGCCGCAGCGGGCCGTAACAGTGGGGTCCCCTGCTACCCTCCGCCCACCCCCAGCGAGTTCCCCGAGGCCCAGAGCCTTCACCTGTCCCTGCTGGGTGTCAACTACCCTCTTGGCCCAGGCCTCTTCTCCTACTTGGGGCCCTCCCTGGCCGCTGCAGCCCACATGCCCTTTCTGGCCTCGGCCAGCCCCCTGCTGCCCCCGGCTGCCGCCTTCCCCACCCCACAGCTCCCCGAGCGCCCAGCCCTGGTCCCCCGCCTGTACTACCCCCTGCTCATGGAGCACACCCTGGGGCTGCCAGCAGGCAAGGCTGCCCCTGCCAAGCCCTCTGCTCCCCACAAGGGGCCCTCCGGGACTCTGGCCCCCGGGCTGCTGAAGGTGCCAGCACCTGGGCTGGGCGGGCCCTGGCCCCATGGTGCCTCCAGGGACCCAGGGCAAGATGGGGAGCTGGAGCGGACTGCCCAGAGTGACCCCAAGAGAAAGCTGCCTCTGGGAAGCAGGCTGGAGCCCCTGAAGGCCCCCTCCAGCATGGCGAGGTTCAGTTCCCAGAGCAGGTGGGTGTCAGGGGCTCCGGATCACGGGGGATGGGGATGGTGGAGGGGTGGCAAGAGGGCTGGGCAGGGCGGCTGGGCCCCCATCCTGAGCTTAGTCACCGAGAATACAAGCTTCAGGCCCCAGGCCACAGAGGGGAAACCGAGACCAGCAAGCCAGGCTGTCTGTCTTTCTGGGGTCCTGAGGCCCTAGGCCAGGGTGACAAGCTGGACAGGGGCATGAGGGGGGAGTGGGGCAGGGGCTGGGGGCATTGGGGGGCAGTGTAGCCTCCTGACCAGCTCCTATTCCTAGCCTGCGGACGGGCCCCTCCATGATCCTCTGGTGTGACGACAAGGAGCCAAGCAACCCCGAGACCCCAGGCCCTGCGGCCTCCTTGCCCCAGCAGCCGCCAGGCCTGGTGCTAGGGGGCCCTGGGCACGTGGGCGAGGACCTAACGCGGGTCCTCGGCGACTATGCCAGGGTGGAGCAGCGCCTGGAGCAGTTGGTGCCTGCGGGGGGCCTCGCCCCACGGCCTCTGCGGGAGCAGCTGGGCAAGATCCGCCGGGAGCTGCTCACCATCCACCAGGCACTGGAGCAGGCCGTGCGGCCACCAGACACCCCCCTCGACCTCTCTGTGAAGCGGGCACCGACCAAGGGGCAGGAGGCGCCTTCGGGAGCCTGGGGGCAGCCGGAGCTGGGCCCCACACTGGCCCAGGGGACCCCCGAGCCCCCGAGCATGCTGGGCCCCACGGCGCCTGAGCCCTTCTCCGGCCACACCACCAAGTGCGAGGCCGACTCCAGTGTCCCACCTCCGGGCATCCCCCTCCAGGCCCCAGAGGACCCTGTCGTTCTTGGCAGCAGCTGGGGCTCCCATGGTGGGGCTGGGGGCTCCTGGCCCCCCAAGGCTGTCCCTGGCCTGCAGAGCCCCCCGGGTGCTGAGGTCTGACTGCAGCCCCTACTGCCACCTCTGTCCTTAATAGACAGAGGCCCTTCTCCAACCCCATGCCCACCGCCTGGCCCCCCGCCCCAGCCCCACAGCTGAGGCCTGGAGCCTGTCCAGCATGCCCTTGGATGGCCTCTACCTGCTGTAGCTGTGGCCTGTCTCTGGGGCCACACAGGGACAGCAGAGGGTCACGGCTATTAATTAATCACAGCTGTGGACGTTAAACCACCCTCACACACCCCATTTGGGCCTTCCCCTGCCACTCCAGTGTCACCACTAGGACACCGCCATGGAAATGTCCCTGGCCTGGGCATCTGAGGTGGCAGTGACCTGGGCTTCCCTGCTAGGCGTCCACCTTCAGACCCTGACCTGCTTCCTGTAGACTGGGCCCTTCTTGGGGGGCCACAGTCTGGGGATAGAGTGGGGGGCTTGCCATCGGAGGGGGCGGAGCAGGGAGAGATGGGTGTCGGGCCTCTGTTTCCACACGGTGGTGGTGGGCAGGGACCCCTGCACTTGCCCCCAGCCCCCGCGTCTGGCAGGGCAGCCCTAATGTCAGATTCACGCTGGAGGCTGCTGCCTGTGGTTGAATGGAGCCCCCACATTCTGTGGCCCAGCGCTGCTCACCCAGCGTGGCCTCCGCTGGGCCCCTGCCAGCCCCTGCAGCCACGATAGGCATCGGTGGCCTTCACAGCTCGCTGCCTCCCTCCCAGCGCGGCCGGACTTGGCCTTTCCCACAGGCAGGGGTGGGGGGCGGGGGGCAGGTGGGGAGAGGGGCCCGGGGGACCCTCGGACCCAGCTAATCACTTCTCTCCCCAGGAGCTGGCCACACCTCCATGCCCACCCAGGAATGGCCCCGGGGAGGGCAGTTCCTGCTTGTGCCTGGCTCCCCAAGCTGGGCCGGCCAGGCTGGGGCCAGTCACAGCAGGACCTGTGGCTCCCCCATTAACCAAGATGGGCAGCAGATAGTGCTGGCCAACCTTCCCACCTCGGGGCATTAGGAGGCAGCATCCAGAGCTGGGGTGCGGGCCGGCCAGGTGCGGAGCACTGTGGGTTGCAGACAGAGGCTGACCCCCTCCACCTTCCAGGGGCTTCCTGGAGGGGCTGCAGGAGGCTGGGGGCTAAGTTAGGAGTGTCTGGAAAATCCCCAGGTCCTGAGTCTGAGGGAGACCCACCCCTCCTCGGCCTCCTGTCAGCAACCCCACGTGTCTACCGCACCCCAATTTCTCATTAACCAATGGGCAGACGTGAGCCTGGCCCTGCTGGGGGGCCTCACCCCAGCTTCACAGGTGCAGAAATGGGATCAGAGAGACAGGACCCAACCTTCCCAGTCTAGGGCGTGGCAAGGTGGACCCCCTGGGGTCCCCTAACCTGGACTCTGGTGGGTGACCCAGCCAGCAGGTCGGGGTGCAGCACCTTCTTCGAGGTCCTGACTCTGCAGTCCTGCTGGGGGACATCGGGTGGGGCTGCCTCATACACAGACGTTTGCTGGCGCCTCCTGAGAAGCAAGCCCACGAACTGCATTGCAGCGGATTGTGGAGGGCCCTGGGGGCCTCCCGGGGAGGGGTTGGCTGGCCGGACCCTGAGCGGCATCCAGCCATGTAGGGGCAGCAGAAAGAATGTCCAGAGGCCAGTGCAAAGGCCTTGAGGCAGGAATGTAGCAGCACTGAGGAGTCCCTGGGGGGTTAGCAGCTGAGTGACATGACTCCAGAAAGCTGCCTTGGGCCACTGCTCAAACGTGGCCACGGCCGGAGTCCCGCCCACCCCCTCCCCCCCACCTGTGCCAGCTGCGTCAGGGCGGCTCCTCCCACTCTCTCAGGCTCTCGTTTCCAACAACAGAGACTGCTGGTGGAGCAGGGCCCAGGGAACCCGGCCCCAGGTAGAAGACCCTCCCTTCTGGCCTCTCTGGGGGTAGGGGCAGGCGGAGAGGCCTAGGAAAGGACCCCTGCCTCACCACGCAGGGTAGGAAGTCTCCAGCGGCTGTGTGGGGGCCACAGGCAGGGGCTTGGGCTGCCCCCAAGAAGGGTCACTTTCCTGCCTGATAGAAGAAAGGGTTCCGTGGACAGATGAATTTGAGAAGCACAGCTCGTCTGTCACCAACCACCCCCACCCCGACCTCAGGACGTCCCAGTGCCTGTGGGCTCATTCGGGCCTCAGAGCAAACCCACGGTGACATTCACGAGTTGCGTGTTTCCCAGAATTATGTTCCAGGGACCTAGAGACACAGCCAGCAGCTGGGCCTTCAGACTGGGCTGGCACTCAGGACCTGGTGGAACTGAGTTCAGATCCAGCTCCCCCTGCCTCAGCTTCCTCACCTGTAAAACAGGAGGACGCCAGCACTGCCTGGAAGGGCGCAGGGGATCCCTGTGGCCGCTGCTTGGCGTACAGTGGCTGTTATTTCTCTTGCAGCCCCAAACTTGGCCCAGCTGCGGGGACTCTGCTCAGAGAGGCTGAGTCTGTGATCTCCGCCTGCCTGCCCGCCCGCCCTCTGGCCTCCTGCTCCGACCTCCTGGGCCTCCCCTACCAACCGGCCACCGCCCCCAGGGCCTGCTTCTCATGCTGGACCCACCTGGAGACCCTGTTCACTTCCGGCGGTGCCAGCTGCTAGGGCGGATCCCAGTGCCCGCAGGGGCTGTGGGTGGGCCCCGGGGCCTGCACTGCTCCCTGGACAGCCTGCTCTTCCTGACGGCTGGGGCTGCACCCTGCATCCACGTGCTGGACCTCGAGGGACGCTCCATCTGCCACCTGCCCTGACACATGCCAGGGGCTGGGGCCTTCGTGCCGGAGGATGTGGCTGTGACAGCTGCTGGGCTCGTAGTGGTCAGTGACCTCGTCCACGGAGCTGTGCACGTGCTCCAGCACACTGCCCGAGCCCCGTAAGGCCTCTGGGTGACAGTGGGCACCTTCCTGGTCCCCCGGGGGCTGGCTGTGGATGCCCTTGGCCGCCTCCTGGTGGCGGACTACGTGCCTGGGGCCGTACACAGCTTCACATTGGGCCCTGCCTTGGAGCTGCTGGCCCCAGCCTCCATGCTGGGTCTGGAGGACCCCTGCTGGGTGGGCCTGGGGCCTGACGGGGGCTTCACCGTGAGTGAGGAGTTTTGGGACGTGCGGCTGTTCAGCAGTGCCCGCCAGCCCCTGGGCTCCCTGGCGGGCCTGACGGGGCATGCCTTTGGCAGCCCAGCAGGTGTGTGCACCGACGCGGAGGGCAGCGTTATTGTGGTGGACGAGCAGCGGCGCCAGGTGACCCTGTTCCCCAGAGCTGGGGCGCCCATCTGCCTGGTGTCCGAGGGGCTGAGGAGGCCCTTGGGTGTGGCCTGTGCGCCCCAGGTCAGCTCATGGTGGCGGATGCAGGGGATGGCTACATCAAGGTGTACCAGTACTACTCGGAGCTGGCCTGACTCGGTGGGCTCAGATGGAAGCAGCTCCCTCACGGTGCGTGGATCCCGGACCACCACGGGAGGAACATTCAGGGTTGCTGGGGTCCGGCAGGGCTGCTGGCCATGCCTTCCTGACCCTGCACATTTGTGACATTTGCTGAGCATCTACTGGGTCAGGCCCAGGCTGGCCCCCGTCTTCCTTGTGCAGAGTGTTCAGACTGTCAGCAGCCACGAACCAGCTGCCTCCCAGCCTCCCCCAAGACCCAGTTCAGTGGGCCCCGGTGCTCACTGCCCCCATGTCCACTCTGGCCCGGCCCGCTGGCTCAGGGCCTGGAAGGCCTGAGCTTTGGGGCCAGCAGCCGAAGCCTGGAGACCTTTGGCGTGTTGGGCTGGCTGCCAGCACTTGCCCAGGCAGGATCTCCCGCCAGGGCCCCAGGCCCGGCCTCCTAATCAGACAGAAGCAGGCAGGAGGGCGCGGCCCGGCTCGCCTGGGCTGGGCGGCCTGGGCAGGGGTGCGGCCCCTCACTGTCCCCCATCCTCAGAGGCGCCCCGGCCTTCTGCAGCTTCTCTGGGCCCAGCTGAGGTAAGGGGGAGGCAGGGGAGGGCACCTGGGGTGGCACGTGGCCGAGTGGGGATCCTCTGTGCCCCTGGTCCACGTCTCTTGTGTGAGGCCATCTCGCGGGCTGAGCCTTCATCTCCTCCTCTGCAAACCAGGACCGAGCAGCTCCACGCTCATGGGTGGGGTGCTGGAGGGCGGCGGGCGGTGTCGAGTCCAGGAAAGCCTTCCCGTGAGGACAGACTCCTGCTGCTGGAGAAACCGGGGAACAGGCCCGGAGGGTGGGAGGCGCAGAGTTTCTCTGAGCCCGGGGTCGGCCGGCTCCTTGCTCCCGGGAGAGGTCATCAGGGGCCACCAGGACATTGCGGTCTGTGGTTTAGGCCATTGCGTCTGTCAAGGTCCCCCGTATGTCCTGGCCCCTGCAGGTGGGGATAAACTGGGTCAATATAAGGAAGCGTGTGCAGTAGGTGCTCAATAAAGGTTAGCTGTTGCTGCTGGTGTTGGGGTGTTATTCCCTGGAGCAGGAGGGGCCAGGGCCACGTCCTGACGGTCAGATCGGATGGCTGCAGCCTCTGGGCTGGCCCTCCAGGACCCAGCCTTCCTAGCCCACCTGGCCCTGGGGGGACCTGGGGTGACCCTCTGCAGAGACCAGTGTGCAAGGGGGCCAGGATGGGGGCAGCCTGAGGTCGGAACCCTCGAAAGCCAAGTCCACAGGGTCCCTCAGAGGAGGAAACCGGGGGTGGGGGAGGTGGGGTACTGGAAGGCAGAGGTGTTGGGGATGCGGAGTTGACTGGAGTGGGGACAAGGATGCTGAGGGGGACAAGGATGCTGAGTGGGACAAGGACGCTGAGGGGGGACAAGGACACTGAGCGGGGACAAGGACGCTGAGGGAACAAGGATGCTAAGAAGAGACCAGGATGCCGAGGGGGACAAGGACGCTGAGGGGACAAAGGCACTGGGGGGACAAGGACGCCAAGGGGGACAAGGACGCCCGGGGGGGACAAGGACGCCGAGGGGGACGAGGGCGCCGGGGGGGGCGAGGAGACGCGGGGGGTCAAGGACTCCGAGGGGGAGAACGAGGCCCGGGGCAAGGGCGCCGAGGGGACAAGGGCGCCCGAGGGGGAACAACGATGCCCGGCGGGGACAAGGATGCCGAGGGGGACAAGGACACCAACGGGGGACAAGGACGCCGAAGGGGGACAAGGACTCTGAGGGGCACAAGGATGCTGAGGGGGACAAGGACGCCGAGGGGGACAAGGACTCTGAGGGGGACAAGGACTCTGAGGAGGGACAAAGTCTCCAAGAGGGACAAGGACGCCGATGGGGGGGACAAGGACGCCAAGGGGGACAATGACGCCGACGGGGACAAGGACGCCAACGGGGGACAACGACGCCGAGGGGGACAAGGACGCCGACGGGGGACAACGATGCCGAGGGGGACCAAGGACTCTGAAGGGGACAAGGACGCTGAGGGGACAAGGACGCTGAGGGGGACAAGGATGCCGAGGGGGGACAAGGACCAACGACACCAAGGGGGACAAGGACGCCGAGGGGGACAAGGACGCTGAGGGGCAGAAGGACGCTGAGGGGGACAAGGTCGCCTAGGGCGACAAGGACTCTGAGGGGGGACAAGGACGCTGAGGGGCAGAAGGACGCTGAGGGGGACAAGGACGCTGAGTGGGACAAGGACGCTGAGGGGCACAAGGACGCTGAGAGGGGACAAGGGTGCTAAGGGGGGACAAGGACGCTGAGGGGGGACAGGACTGCGCGCGGGCCGCTAGCTCCGGGGCGGGAACGCTGCGCGTGCGGAACGCTCGGGCGGGGCCGGCGGCAGCCCGGGCACCTTTGGGGCCGGACCGTCGCGCGGCAACCCTGGAGCCGGCGGAAATGGGGCTGGCGTCCCGCGGCGCGGCCGCGGCGGGCCGCGAGCGCTGTCGTCCGCCGCGGCGCGTCCGACGCCGTCCCCAAACCCGTCCCGACCCCGCCGCCCGCCCGCGCGGCCCCGGGCGGCAGCCGGTGAGCATTCGGGGAGGGAGCCGCCCGCCGCCGTGGCCCGACGCAGTCGAGCGGGCTGCCGGTCTCCGGGGCTCCTCCCGGGCCGCGCGGGCCTCCGCCGCCCGGAGCTTCTGTGCCCCCGGAAGACGGGGCTGGCGAGGGCCGCGGGCTGGGGGCCGCGGGCTGGGGGCCGAGACCGCGGCGGGCAGCGAGCGCCGCGGCGGCGGATCTGCGGCCGGGCCGCGGGTGCCCGCCGGGAGTCCGATGCCCTCGCCCCGGCGGTGAGGGGCGGCTCCCTTCGACGCCCGGCCCGGCGGCGGGGACCTGTGGAAGGGCGTTCCGCCAGCACTTCCAGTCGTCCCTGACTGCAGTGAGGGCCAAAGACAGAGCCCTTCCTCACGTCCGTTCTTCTGAAACGAGGGGCAAGCGCTGTTGACCCACCGCGAGACCTCGTCCATGTCGTTTCAACGCAAACCACATGGAGGGGGATGGAGCACTCGTGCGCTCCTGAGACGCAGTGCGGGGCTCTGAGGAGGGTTCCGCCTGGGAAGCCCTGGCGGTGTGGCGGGGCTCCCCCAGAGCCGGTCCGTGGGGGATGAGAGGGGAGCAGCCTCCCCTTCTAGGGTCAACTCGACCTCAGGATCTGCGGGAGGGGCGCCCCGAGTCCCGGGGGCCTGACGGATCCGGGAAGGGGCCGGTTCACACTTGGTGTCGTTCTTAGCAGTACCTTTGTTTTTTATCAGAGCCTTTAAAGATGCGCATGTTGCTGGAGTCACTGCCCGCTCCCCCGCCTGCACCCTGCTATCGATCGCCTGCCCTTTCATCTTCTCCTGTCTGATCTGCGCGGGCTTCTTTGTGTTGGTCGCTCCCAGAGGCTGAGGCGGGAGCGGGGCTGGGAATTTGCCCTGTAATTTGTTAAGAGTTCTCTCTCACTACCCCAAGGACAAGAACGGCAACTTCTGCCCTCCGCTCTTCTTCTTTAGACGTGAGGAGCTGCTGCTTTTTTGGGGGGGGGGGGTTAAACTTTGTAGATGAAGCGTAATACACACAAAGTGCACAAAGCGTATGTGTACAACTCGACAAGTTTTCCCAAAGTGAACACACCGTGTAGCCTGCTCCCCAAGAGCATCTGTTCACGCTTAGGCCAATTGTGTTTCTTTTCCGACAGTAGCCGTGGGCAGCTTTCCTTATTAGCTCCTGTGAAACGAGTCCCCAGGCAGAGTGTCATGATGTCATTTGGCTGAGCTGGTGTGTCCCGACAGGCTGAACTGAGAGGCTTGGACCGTGCTGGCTGGTCCCCCGGGGTGGTCACCCAGCCAAATGCACCAGGTCTCTCACAGGCAAAATTGTTCTCTCTCTCTCATGATGCCTTTTTCCGGAGGGCGGCCCCCGCAGAAGGGTTGGGAAGACACGTTGGCCCTTGATGCCCTTGTTGATGGCCGCAGGGATTCTGCCCGCGCTGCTTTCGGGCTCCTTTCGGGCTCTGGGCCTTTCCCTGCTGGCACCCACTGTTGCTTGCCCTCTCTGGTCGCTGGGGGGCAGGGCATTTGGGAGTCCTGCTGCTGCTCGATTCAGAGGGACCCTTTTCAGTTGGAACCCAAGGCCGCAAGAGGTCCCTTTAACAAGCTGGCTGGAGAGGCCTCAATCCTGCAATCCCCATTTGGGCTACCTGCAGTGGAGGAACGCAGCTGCCCTGGTGGCCTCTTAAGCCCTGGTGTTGGTGAGGCCCCTCTTAGGGCCCACTGACCCTCAGGAAGGGGCTCCCTGCACCTCCCGCAACGTTGCACCATCCCAACGCGAGTGTCCCTCTCTGTCCCCTTGTCCCTGAGGGCCTAGTGAGCACTGGGAACAGAGGCCCAGGCTCAGTCTGAGGCCTATGTCCCTCCCTCAGGTGTGGGCTCCAACGTGGGGTCTTAGTTCAGGGCGGCTGCTCTGCCCTTTGTGCCAACAAGGTGGGGGCAGTCAGTGTCTGAGAAACACGTGCTCCTAGGCGAATCCCCTCAGCGCCACACTGCCCGTCAGGCCCTGTCTGGGAGGGGCTCAGGGAGGAATGAGGTGCTTGCTGAGAAGCCCACATCCCCAGTGAGCTTACTTCTGGACAAGCCAAGGCTCAGGGTCCCGCAGAATTCAGGCATCACGGCTGCTTAGGGCTGTTCTTGCTGCTCAGAGTCCACATGAAGGTCGTGAGAGGCCAGGAAGCCTGGCGTCCCCTCAGCCTGGTGGGATCTCGCCACTCTCCAGGGCCTGCGAACTTCCCACCCCCATTTCTAGATAGCTACCCGGTGGGAGGAATGCTCCTGAAGGAGGCGCTCAGCTGTGACAAGAGGACACTCCCCTGCTGGGAGCCCTGCCCTGAAGTGGCAGACGGATGGGCTCCTGGGAAGGGTGGGCACTGCCAGAGGCTGGAGGCCTTGGGGGTCGGAGAGAGGCAGAAGCCCCCTGAGAGCTGAGAGCCCAGAGCTGAGCCTGAGCCTGCTCCCTGGGCACTGAGGCTCCTCCAGGGGCCTACTGGGCAGGGGCGGGCTGGGGGCACCTGCACCAGTGCCCAGGGCCGCTGGCAGTGTGCACGTGTCTGGTTTCCCTCAGCTGGCAACAATTTGTTTAAATTTTCATCTTTATTCTTGCTAGCTTCGTAAGTAAATCAAGGTTCGTTAGAGTTTGAATTTGCATTATTTTAATTGTTAATGAGATCCTATGTCTTTCCATGTGCTACACATTAAAAATCCTAATCAGGTTCCTTAGAAACAACTGAAGCCCTCATGTTCGGTGCGCACACCCTGTGAGTGGTCCTGAGCAGGTCGTGTAACCTCGTCCTGCTTCATCCTGCTTGTCTTTGAAATGAGGGAGTATGTTGACCTGCCTCGGGGTGGGGATGGGGGCGGCCTGGGGCTGGGCCTGCGCTCACAGCAGCTGGGGTAGAGGTGTGGGTGGTGCCCATGTGAGATGGACAGCTGGAGGGCGCCCACCAGCCTCTGACCAAACCCAAAGCTGGGTCGCCCCAGTGTGTGGGCCCTGTGGCCACGTGGATGTGTCCGTCAAGGCTGTCTATGCCACAGGTTGTCCATGGCCTGCAGCCACGGCGCTGCCAGCCGCTCTGGGCCCGTCAGGGTGCAGTGGCAGTGGCAGCAGCTCTGAGCTGAGCCTCTCCTGTCTCTTCCAGCATCCCCGGCATGGTGCTCAAGGCCTTCTTCCCCACATGCTGCGCCTCAGTGGACAGCGGCCTGCTGGTTGGACGGTGGGTCCCGGAGCAGAGCAGTGCCGTGGTGCTGGCTATAGTGCACTTTCCCTTCATCCCCATCCAGGTCAAGGAGCTCCTGGCCCAGGTGCAGCAGGCCAGCCGGGTGGGTGTAGCCGTGCTGGGCACCTGGTGCCACCGCCGGCAGGAGCCTGAGGAGAGCCTGGGTCACTTCCTGGAGGGCCTGGGCACCATCTTCTCCCATGAGCCCTGGCTCCAGCTGTGCCGGGAGAGGGGCAGCAAATTCTGGAGCTGCAAGGCCACCCGCCGGCAGGTGCCCACCTCCCCTAGTGCCCCTGGCGAGGACCAGGTCATGCTCATTTTCTACGACCAGCGCAAGGTGCTGCTATCCCAGCTGAACCCGCCTGCAGCCTTGCCTGACCGGCAGGCTGGGGATGCCACGGCCAGCGCGGGGGGCCTGGCTGCCGTCTTCGACACCGTGGCGCGCAGCGAGGCACTCTTCCGAAGGGACCGGTTCGATGAGGGCCCCGTGCGGCTGAGCCACTGGCAGTCGGAGGGTGTGGAGGCCAGCATCCTCGTGGAGCTGGCCAAGCGGGCATCGGGGCCCGTCTGCCTGCTGCTGTCCTGCCTGCTGTCACTCATCTCAACTGCCAGCGCCTGCCGGTAGGTGCCCACCCTTTGGTGTGCAGGGTGCTTGGAGGCCCAGACGGGCCCTTCTGAGGCTTCTGGCTGCCCCTCCCTGCACCCTGGCTTTCGTCCCATGCACCCTCCCCTGGTATCTCAGGGGGACGACTCAGTAGTGGCTGCTGTTCTGGTGCCCTTTGCTCCGGGGGCAGAGCCAGGCTTCCAGGCAGCCTCACTGGGTTTCTGGGACCCACCTGGTAGGGTACAGGGTGAACCTTAGGCCACTGGCCCTGGAAAGGAAATCAGATGATGAACAGACCTGGTTATTGCTGCCTGCCATTTGCCCTGCCTGGGAGTTGTTCGTCCTGAAGGCATGCAGGCCCACCCGCTTCCCTGGCCCCAGGGCTCACTGGAGAGGCAGCCCTGGGAGGCCGTGGGGGCGGTGTCTACTTACTAACAGCCGTGGGTGTGGGGTGGTGGTCCCCAGCCTCAGAGGCTCTCCAGAAGCACCTTGAACGCTCCTGGCTCTGGGCCTGGCCAAGGAATTATAAAAGTCCCTAAGGGCCCTGGGGAACGCTGGGGTAGCCCCATGGTGTTCTGGCTGGTTACCCAGAGGGCCAGGGCTGGGCTCCAGGGGCCCTCTCTCCATGAAAAGCTGTCTCCCACGTGGCAGCACCTGGTAGGCAGCACCTTTGCTACACCCTCGGGCACCCCTCCCCTCAGGTCCAGGGGTTCAGGCTGTCAGGCTTGGGGACTGGCCTTGTCTGCTCACTGGGGGCTCCGGGAGCACTGGGGCCTGTCCTAGCTGAGAGTCCTCGGCAGCTGTGTGTGGACAACGCCTTGGGTTGTGGGGGCTGCTGGGGCCCTTGATGTGAGGGCTGGGTTTGGGAGCCTCACGACTCCCTTGGAATGAATTATGTGCAATTGTGTGTCTGGGCCGAGGTGCAGTTTTGGGAAGAAAAGGTCCTGGGCTTTGATCAGCTTTCAAAGGGCCCAGGAAAGGTTGAGAATGCTCCTGTGCCCCACATCCTGAGGCACCCGTCCGGCAGACATTGGTTGCTTGCCGGTGGTGGTTGCAAGCACTGTGACATTCAAGCCAGGCATGGTGGTCATTGTGCAGGAGCAAAGCCCCCGGCCAGCCCAGGGCAACCCCAGGGATGCTGTTAGCCTAGACTGCCCAGGTCTGGTCTGAGTCTTGGGGAGACTGCTGTGCGGGCAGCAGTCTCTGTGCAGCCAGCTCGAGGTCACTTTCCGCTTGATTGGAGTTGGGAATGCGTTTCACTCTTAGAATTGGTTCAAAGTTGCTTGGTTGAAGACACAGCCTTTCCACCTTCCAAAGTCAAGACCTCCTCCCTCCTCCCGAGGGTCCAGGTGCGGCTGGTTGGCAGCTCCGCACTTTGCATGAGCCCTTTTGGTCTCTCCCACCGCAGCAGGCTCTGCGGCGAGACAAGGCTCTGGGCGCTCTCTGCACCTTTGCTGGCGAACATCTCCCCTCAGCGTCTGACTGTCTGCAAGGCATCTCAGGGCTTCCTTTCCCTGTGAGAAGTCAGTCTCGTTGGGCAGCCGGAGACCATGACAAGGGTCCCCGTACGGCAGAGCAGGGCACTGTGTGGCGGGACGATGCGTTCTCTCCACTCCTGGGCATGGTCTTGGCACTCTTGCTTTGGGTGTTTCTGTGTCAGCACTTTGTGAGGAGGTCGGGTTCCCAATTAATGGTCATAAGCGCACCGTGACCCCCGCTGGGCTGCCCTCCTGGGCCCTCCCACTTGTGTCCCTGCCCTGCTGAGTTCAGGAGTGTGACCGTCAGTGTTTGGGGCCACCAAGGCCTTGGGCTGAGCCTGGCCTGGCCCTTCCCCTCTGCACTGTCAGGGGTACTGGTGAGAGCCGAGGCGGCCCTCACTCCCTGGGAGGCAGAGCCCCAGGAGGAACTGAGGCCCAGCCTTCTCTGCTCCTTCCCAGGGTGTTCAGGCTGTGGCCACTGTCCTTCATCTGGAGCAAGCTCTCCACGTGTGAGCAGCTCAGGCACCGGCTGGGGCAGCTCACGCTCATCTTCAGCACCCAGAAGGCCGAGAACCCTGCCCAGCTGATGAGGTGCGGCCTGCCCTGAGTCTCCTCTGCAGTGGCCAGACGCACCTCGGGCCCCGCCCCTCCCCACCCCTCCTCTGCACCAAGCCTGCCACGCTGACCCTTCCAGCCAGGCTGCCCTCACCGCCCACTCCCATCGGACCTCTCCTTCCAGGAAGGCCAACATGTTTGTCTCTGTGCTCCTCGACGTGGCCCTCGGCTTTGCCCTTCTGTCCTGGCTCCATGGGAAGGACCGCATCGGGCAGCTGGCTGATGCCCTTGTCCCTGTGGCTGACGTAAGTTGGTTGGGGTGGAGCCGGTCTGGACTCGAGCACTTGTTTCCCAGGGGTGGGGGTGGGGGTGGGGGCCTTCCTGGTGGCATCAGAGGCCCCTCAGCTGGCCAGAGCAGCTCTTTCCTTCCACTCTCTCGGGCCAGTAGAGCAGCCCTGTCCCGGATCCCAGACAGGTCCCCTAGGAGCCACTGTGTCTCACAGGGTCCCCAGGGCTGTGCAGACTCTGGCCTGACAGATGCCCACCGTCCCACTCTGGGTCACATCTCTCCTGGCCTTCCCCTTCCCTTCCTGAAGGTGGTCGTGTCTGGGGGACACCTTGTGGTCAAGGCTTTTAGGGGGAGCCCCCCTCCCCTGCTAGGCTCAGTGTCACACATCCCTGTTCCCCCATCCCCCCATGCATGATGGTTTCTGCTCTCCTGGCTCTTCAGGGAAGCTGACTTTTGGCTTGGGCCTTCTGCACGGTCAGCATCATAGAAACCTTCTGTGTGTCCAGGGGTGTCCGTGTGCAGTTGAGTTGGGTCTCCCGCCCTTTGGCGGTCACGCAGCTGCCAGTGTTGCTTCTGCAGTCCCCTCGTCTGCTGTGCTCCTCGACTTCCCCTGCATGGTCTGTGCAGCGTTTCCAGGGCCTGGGTGCCGCCCCCTTCCTCCTCTGCCTGCCATGGTCACCCTTCCAGTGGCTACTGTATTGCATTTCCACGTCGGCTCCACACCTTCAGCTTCTCTGCCTCCCTTTCTCAGAGCCAAATGCCCTCTGGTGGGAGCTTGTCTTCCTGCTTAGGGCAGTCCCTCTGGCTCCTTGAGCCACCCCCAGGCCTCTGCAGGGGGCCTTCTGGCCCTGGGTGTGGTCGAGTGGCTGAGGCCTGGCTGGGTGGTCCTTGTGAGCTCAGCCTCTGCCTGCTGTCTTCAGCATCCAGCCGCAGGTGTGCACTGGACCTGCTTGTAGCCGGGCCAGGACTCTGGGGCAGGAGCCCTCACAGGCCGAGAGTCCCCATGGCTTCTCTGGGAGGCCCGGCCCCAGAGGAAAAAGGAAGGAAGGAGGCTGGGGGCTGGGAGGGGGCTTGGCTGCTTCACCTTGCTCCTCCACACTCTCTTTCAGCCAGCTTCATCCTAGACCTCCCTTTTGCAAAATTGCTCAGAAATATAAATATTTAATTTAAAAATGAAAGTCTCTTCCTGCTGCCAAGCTTTTATCCTTTAAATATTAAATAAGCTCTATTTATAAATAAGAGCGTTCTGTTCCCCTTCTCACTGCTCCTGACACGGCTGAGGTCTCCACGTGGGGTTGGGAGAGGCCTGCATGGTGGCGGGAGGGGGTGGCAGACTCTGATGGTGGGGCCTCAGCAGTGGTGACAAGGCTGGGGGTCCTCAGGGCCTGCCCACTGGGGCCAGCACAGTGCTCAGACATCTGCTTTCTTCGTGGGTGGCCAGCACGCTGGTCAGCTTCCCTGCGTGCTTGTGAAGGTCCTCGTGCCGTCTCTGGCCCTCACTTGACATTGTCCTTGACTCTCAGTCCCCATTTGTCGTTCCCTCAAGGGGACCCTCCAGCCCTCCCACCTGCTACCTGGGCCCCTGACAGGCTCAATACCCTCATGCTCTCTCGAGGTCGCTCACCCAGGGCCTCTGCAGTGGCAGGTGGTGGGGTGGGGTCCTTGGCTGTGGAAGACTGAGTGGGCCCACGGGCTCCCCCTGCAAGGTGCATGGTGAGCTGGTGTCAGTCCCATGTCCAGGTGTCTGGGGCTGAGGGCCCGAATGATAAGATGGAGGGGAGGACGCCTCATGTAGATGTTGACACCCATCAGGGGCCCTGTGTCCAGCAGGCCAGGAAAGGCTGCTGGCCTCGTAGGTCGTGACTCTGAGCCCCGAATCCCAGAGCATCTGTGAGGAGGGGTTCTGTGGCCAGACAAGTGTGAAACCCCATGTGCCTGTCATGTCAGGAGACGGCAGTCCAGAGACCTAGAGGAAGGAGCCTGGTCCCTGCCCAGACGGGTGGCTGTGTGGGGCCCAGTTTATAGACACAGTGCGCCTCCTGTGTCCTCACAGCACGTGGCCGAAGAACTCCAGCATCTGCTGCAATGGCTGATGGGCGCACCTGCCGGGCTCAAGATGAATCGGGCGCTGGACCAGGTGCTGGGCCGCTTCTTCCTGTACCACATCCATCTGTGGATCAGTGAGTGCCAACGGCCAGCGAGGGGTTGGGCAGGTTGGGCGGGACTTCACCCGGCCCCAGTGACTTCTAGCTTGGCTCCTGAAGCCTGGGCCCCAAGGGACACAAGCCTCAGCTGAGCAGGGAAGTGGAGCACAGGCCAGGCCCTGCCCCTTGCTCTGTGCTTCCTGCCCTCCCAGCGTCCTGCATGTGTGGAGCCCTGCTGTTCTGGGCTGGCTGCTTGGCTGAGGGACGGTCAGTGGCATAGTCTGTCACAGTTTCTAGAAGCCTCAGGCACCCATCCTCAGTGAGGACTTAGGGGGGACCAGGACGTCCCTGGGTACCCCCCTCAGGGCCAACCCCATCCCACCAGGCTACATCCACCTCATGTCCCCCTTCATTGAGCGCATCCTGTGGCATGTGGGCCTCTCAGCCTGCCTGGGCCTGACAGTGGCCCTGTCCATCCTGTCAGACATCGTCGCCCTCCTCACCTTCCACATCTACTGCTTCTACGTCTACGGTGCCAGGTGGGTGTGTGCTCCCCCCTCTGCAGGCTGCCCAGGCAACCCTCCAGCCCTGGGCGCCATGTACAGGCTCCTGGGGCTGGGTGGGTACAGGGGTGGCTTGGCGCCCTGACGGCACCCACGTCTTGCAGGCTGTACTGCCTGAAGATCTGTGGCCTGTCCTCACTTTGGCGTCTTTTCCGGGGGAAGAAGTGGAACGTTCTGCGCCAGCGAGTGGACTCTTGCTCCTACGACCTGGACCAGGTACTGGGCAGGAGTGCAGTGGAGGGGACCCCCCCCGGCCCTGACTGGCCTGCGTGACCCACAGGTGACCACTCCCTTTGAGTGGGCCTGGCCAGTGCAGCTGCTTGGGTGCCACGAGGGGGCAGCCATACTCCTGTCCTGCAGCTCTCCTGCCACAGAGTCCGTGTCGACCCTGCAGGACGTAGGGAGTCTGCAATGAGCAGGGTGCACATGGGGCCCTCAGACAGAGCAGAACCTTGCCCCGCTGGGAGATGGACCCTGCTCTCAGGAGGCCGCTGTGTCCCAGGGAGCCACCAGACAGCAGGCACTAGAGGTGACCCGGGCACAGGACCTGGAGGTGACCCAGGCACAGGGCCTGGCTCTCGCTTGCCCCGTTAGCTTGCTCAGACCTGACACACGGACCCCAGGTGCTGCCCTCCAGGGCATGTTTTTTCCTGCCTAACTTTCACAACTCTCCTGTCTTTGGTATGTGTGGCTGCACACTTGAGGGGCTGGTCCTGTCTCCCCTTGGGTCACCAAATTTGGAGGGCACACAGACGCATCCCTCCCAGTACTGAGAAGACTGTCACGAGCGGGCTCTCCCAGGCTGTCTTGGGAAGCTGGTGTCTCACTGGCAGGCGTCCCGTTTCTGCTCAGTTACAGGATGGGTTTGGTGGGCACAGGCAGCAGGGGTGTAGGCAGCAGGGATGTGGCCAGTGCTGGTGGGGCTGTCGTCTGGCCCAGGCAATGCTGATCTGGGGTCCTTCTCCTGGCAGCTGTTCATCGGGACTCTGCTCTTCACCATCCTGGTCTTCCTCCTGCCCACCACGGCCCTGTACTACCTGGTGTTCACCCTGGTGAGCTGAGCACCACACACCATGGGGGCGCTGGGTGTGGCATCCGGCCCATGGGCCTTGCCGACAGTGTATGGAGTGGTCACTGCCAGCTCTGCCTGCCAGTGGGCAGCCATGAGCAGGCTGTCCACCCCTGCAGGCCACGTGGGGTGTGGCTGTTCTGGACTCTGGGCAGTGTGTGCTGGGCCTTGGAGCAGGCAGGGGTCCTATGTTGGAGGGACACCACCTGCTGCTCTGGGACATGCAGCTGGGTGCACTGAGGCCAGGACCACAGTGGGTGGGTCATGGTGGTGATCTCCTTTTAGTGCCTGGCATGGGCTGGGGGGCATAGACAGACGAAGGGCACAGCACCCTGGAGTCCTGGGCCCAAGGCCAGTGGCACGTTTCCCTGGGTCAGAGCACCGTCTCCTCTGACCCGTGGGAGGGCTGACTGCTCTCACCTGCTGCTTCCCTGCTGCCTCATGCTTGGGCCTCAGGTTTGAGGCAGGGCCCATGCCCTCCGGGAGGTGGGGGGGATCCATGCTCACCCTAGGGCTCTTGTACCTGGTCACCCTTCGTTGTGACCCAGGACTGTGAGGCTGCTCTGCTTGTGGGCGTGCCAGCATGGCTCTGGCCAGTCCTGGCTCAGGGGCCTGAATGCTGTCTGTGCTGCAGCTCCGGCTCCTGGTGGTCACTGTGCAGGGCCTGATCCATCTGCTCGTGGACCTTATCAACTCCCTGCCGCTGTACTCACTAGGCCTCCGGCTCTGCCGGCCCTACAGGCTCGCGGGTAAGTCTGCGTGCTGGGCGGGTGGGGAGGACAGAGAACCCCAGTCCTGGGGTCCTGGACCAGCTGCCTACAGTGAGCTGGAGGGAGGGGGCGCACCTGGCACCCAGCTTCAGAGGCCACAGAGGCAGCTTTTCCTTTCTGTCACCCTTTTCTGTGACAAGCATGAACATTTGCCCTGAGGTCTGCAGGAGTGTAGCCGAGCCTGAATGTGGCTCAGAGAAGATGTGTCCCTCGGTGGTTGTGTGGAGCTATGTGTGCCTGCTGGTGCCCCTCAACCTTGGAGGGGACAGGCCAGGGTAGAGGATGCTGGCCAGCTGTGTGTGACAGGAGCACCATCTCGCCCCACCCCCAGCACACTATTGCCTGTTGGGACAACACCCACCATCCCAGCTCTCCCTGTCCATGCCCTCTGCAGGTGGCTGCCCCTGTCTGCAACCACTGGGTTGGCCAGATGCCTTTGAGGGGAGGCTGGCCCACTTGGTCACAGGGTTGTGGGTTGGCCCATCTGGTTCAGGGGCTTTGAACATATCAGGGAACTTAGGGAGTTCCTGGCACAGCCCCCGTCCAGCAGTTGTTGAGATGGTCCCTAAGATGACTGCACACCCAGGAGGCCCTGCACCCTGTTTGCAGCTGGGCAGCTTGGGCACACACCAAAGCTCACGGCATCTGCTCCCAGCCAGTTCGGAGCCAGAGGACGTGAACGTGCATGTTCTGTGGGCTTGAACCTGAAGTCTGCCTGCTGGATGCCCTCAAATCCTCTTTCTAAGCCATTTTCCCTGCAGACCCCCAGGTGGCCCAGGCCAGGGACCCATCTACAGTACTGCCCGTCTCACTTGGCCCCCAGCCTCCACCCATACCTCAGCATGCCAGGACCAGGCAGGTGGAGAGCCCGAGACCCAACACCTTCATCCTCCAGCCTACGGCTCCTGGCCAAAGCAGAGTCGTTTTAACTCCACATAAAAGGCCACAGATGCTCCCGCCTCCTCTCTTCTTCTTCACTGAGTTTGCCTTCGGGCCTCTTCATCAATTAATTAGCTCCTGCTTCTCTTTTCAAGAACCTTCCACCTTGGGAATCCCCAGGCTTGAGGGCCCAAACTGCAGGCCAAGGGCCTGGTGGGCCCCTGAGTTGGCCACGCACGCAGAAGTTGGAAGACATTTAGGTGCCAGCAGGGTGGCCGCCACCCACAAGCGCCCGCCCACTCTGTGGGAACACCATGTCCCACTCGGGAAGCAGCATAGCCTGCGCCCGACACCCGGCCGGCTCTTCCCTGCCTGCCAGACCCTCAGCTGCTGCTTGAGTAAAGTTCTGCGGGAGGCTTTGATAGTGGGCAGCAGCCGCTCAGAGAGGAGATGGGAGGGATGGGATGGGCCCACAGCCCTCTTTCTTCTTTTCTTTTTTTTTTGGTGAGGAAGATTAGCCCTGAGCTAATACCTGTTGCCAATCCTCCTGTTTTTGCTGAGGAAGATTGGTCCTGGGCTAACATCTGTGCCTATCTTTCTCTACTTTATATGTGGGACGCCTGCCACAGCATGGCTTGATAAGTGGTGCGTAGGTCCGCACCTGGGATCGGAACCCACAAACCCAGGGTTGCCGAAGTGGAGCGCACGAACTTAACCATTATGCCGCCGGGCTGGCCCCAGCCCGCAGTCCTCTGAGCGCTGCTAGAGATGAAGGGGCCTGTGCCATCAGAGCCCCTCTGCCAACACACAGACAGGAGGACTGAGGGGGGCTGCCTGCAGGTCCCTGAAAGCCCTGGAAGGGCTGCCACCCACCCTCACAGGCACCTCGCTCTCCTTGCAGCTGGTGTGAAGTTCCGAGTCCTGGAGCACGAGGCTGGCAGGCCCCTCCGCCTCCTGATGCAGGTAAGGCCTCTGTGTACCCTTACACTGCGGCCCGTGGGCAGGCCCCCCTGCCTGTCATGTTGATGCCACATTCCAGGGCAGCTGGGATCAGGGCCGCTCTGTGCCACCCTGAGTGTGGGCCCATTGCGGGGCTGTGGGGCCTAGGGTAAGGTGCAGGCAGGAGGGCCCAGCAGAGCTGAGGGGTGGGGCCCAAGGGGAGGCTCCCCCACCCCCAAGGATTCTAGGCACCATGACTCCCTCTGCCTGGAACCTCCCCCAGCAGGGCCTGGTCCCCTGCACTCTCAGATGCCCGTAGCCACCCAGGGTCCTGCCTGTGTGGTCCTGTGTCCCTGTCTCCTGCCCTGGGCCCCATGGGCTCTCATTCCAGGGGACAGCACAGACTTAGGACATACAGGTGTTCTCTGTTGGGCTCCTTTATGAGAAACAGTCTTCGGGGCCCCAGCGCAGAAGGGAGCAGGTGGGTTGCTGGGTGACTGGCTGGCTGCCAGGTGTCAGGTCCAGGCAGGCAGGGTTGGCCTGAGGGTCATGCCCAGCACCTTGCACATGTCTCGGGGAGAGGTCAGGTGCTGAGGCAGCCAGGGCCCTGTGTGGTTTTCTCAGGGGGGTGGTGTGTTCCGAGTCCCACCCGTGGAGGCTCCTGGGAGCTGAGTGAGTCCTGGGGTGGAGGGGTCTGCGCCCCACCAGCCCGGCCCGCCTCACCTCCCTGCAGCCCAGAGCAGAGCACGCCTGACCGTGCCCCCTGCTCCCTCCCGAGATGCTCACCCTGCCCCTTATGTCTGGCACAGAGCTGGCCCTGTGCCACAATTGTCCAGCCTGGGGACCCCCCCCAAGGGCCCACCAGGCTCCGAGAGCTCGAGCTCCAGGGAGTTGGGGGCCAGGCCCTGGCTAAGGGCCACCCTTGTGCTTCCAGATAAACCCCCTGCCCTACAGTCATGTGGTGCACACCTACCGCCTCCCCAGCTGTGGCTGCCACCCCAAGCACTCCTGGGGCTCCCTGTGCCGCAAGCTGTTCTTCGGGGAGCTCATCTACCCCTGGAGGCAGAGAGGGGACAAGCAGGACTGAGGGGCCCTGGCCATCAGCCCACCCAGCACCACCACCCAGCCGCGGTCAGCCCTCCACCCTGCCAGGTTGTCGCTGACCAGCGGGCAGCACGCGTCCCACACAGTGGCCGAGCCCTGTTCTTTGCCTTCCCTGCCCCCAGCTGTCTGGGGACTCTGCAGGCCCTGCCAGGGCCCTGCCTGTCGCATTTCCTCCCAACTCTGAGGTCGTGGGGGTGGTGAGCAGGAGGATGCAGGGGTGGCCAGCTAGGCCAGCTGGCCTGCGCTCCATCCCTAGCACTGTTTGCCTCCAGACTCCTTCCCAATTTGTTGTGATGTTACCGGTAATCCGATGCCCACCAGCCCCCCAGGAGCCCTGCTCTGTCCTCTCCCATCACACCCAGACCCTGCTCGGGGTTTGTAGAACCCCTGTCTTTGGCCACCGTGCGCGTTCCTGGTGGGGTGAGCTGGCAGGTCTCCTTGGCTGCTCCCCGGCAGCCCATCCTGCCATGGGGTGGAGGAACCCCTCCCAGATGTTCTCAATAGTTCTTGAGACTCGGACCCCAGAGCAACTCCTCCCTTGGGGGTTTTTCTGCAGGGTGCACTTGTGGGTCCCTGACGCCTTCCAGCTGCCTCAGTGGTGCAACAGCCAGCCAATCTAGGGGTCCAAGCAACTGCTGACCCCGAGCCCAAACCAGCAGCCGCAGTGAGCAAGGGCCCTCCAGGAAGCTGGGCGGCAGCGCCTCTTATGCCCTGAGTTGTTGATGCTCCTTGGAGAGATGGCTTTGCAGGAGGAGCCGCCCACAGGCCTTTGGGTGTCCCTTTGTGAAGCCAGGCCACTCGGCTGCCCTGTTCCTGCCCTGTGCCCCTGTAGGAACAGGCCCCTTGGCCAAACCTTCATCTCGCCTCACTGGTTCCTCACGGAAGCAGGCAGCTCCTGGGCAGACGTTTCTGCAGCCCCCCAGAGGAGGGGGTCCAGCACTTAGGCTGTGTCTGCCTGCTGGCCGGCCAGCAGAATCTGAGTGTGGGTGTACACCCCAGAACCCGGGGGAGGAGGCCTAGAGAAGTAGAGGGTGTCACGTGTGGTTTGTCATCTTAGAGTTGGAAATGTCCATGCTGTAGGCAGGGGGCCAGTGCTCCCTGTCCATTGTGGGCACTTGGGACTGTCCACCTCTGCCACCCGAGCCTTGGCTGCAGGGAGCCTTGGCTGCAGGCCACAGAGTCGGGCGGGACGGGTCCTGGCTCCGCCTTTTTGTGCTGTGACAATAAAGCCTCCTACGTTTAGAGTGTGAGCTGTGCCTTCCTATCACCATATGGGCAGTGGGTGAGGCCCCCACCGCGGCCACACACTTCCTGCCCCAGGTAGGGATGGGGCGAGGCCTCCCCTTCTCCTGGGGTGGTGGGACAGCTGGCCCCCCATTTGTCCTGAGATGACTACCAAGCTGTGGGGCACTGGGCGCCCCATCCCCTGGAGCAGGCCTCTGCAGGTCTGGTGGGTGGATGTGTCAGCTCCGACCCCTTGAAGACATCCTGGCATGGGTGATGGACCCAGTGCCCTTGCTCCCTGGTTTCAACCCTGCCCTGGCATGGCGGGCTCTCAGAGCAGGGCTGAGGGCAGGGGTGCAGGCCTCCGTGGGGGCAGGCAGTGGACTGCTCCTGGCTCTGATGTACACGTCGTCACCTGAAACCCACGGACTCCACACAGGGCAAGGCACTCCCTGCCTGACTGCCGTCCTTGGCCACTTCTGCGCCTGCTGTCCTGGCTACGCAGGGGAGGGGCTGGAGCCAGAGCGCTCGCTCAGCAACTCCCAAGCCCACACTCCACCAAGAGTCAGCAGGGGCTGGCTACAGAGCCCTGCATGGGTCTTGCCGGCAGGGACTGTGCCCCCAGAGCCTGCTGAGAACAGCCTCCAGCACCTGCATTTCTGGAGGCTGCCTTCTCTGCCACTAGATGCCAAAACGTGAGCCGGCACGTGGACCCACCACGCCGCCCGCTGAATTCTCCCCCACTCTGCCTGGCCAACCTGCTCATCCTTCAGCTGCTCGCTTTCGCCCTGGCACCCCTCATGTTGCAGATCCCGCCCAGTGAGGGTCCTGCCACTTGACCCAGCCCACTGCACAGTGGTGCCCACGTCATGGGCCTTGCCTGGCAGCTGTCACTCCCAGTGCTGGGCTGCCTGCCTGTCTCCCAAGGACCAGCCCAGGCCTGGCACCAGAGCTGGCCGAGGCAACACTGGACACTCCAGCCACTTGCAGCCACCAAGAGATGCCACCTGCACCTCCAAGGCTGCTCCCATTCTCACTGTCCTTTGTAGTCCCTGGTCCTGCAGAGCTCCTGCCTAGGGATAGCCTTCTTCTGTGGGCCCCTCATCCCCACCCCAGGGCCCCAACCGCCCTGGCCACATGGACCTGGGCAGAGCCTGTGTCCCACAACTTCTCCAAGGCCGATGCTCAGACCGCCCTGAGAAATGGATGTTTCCTTTCTCAGTCGGGATCACCCACAGAGAACCGCCTCACGCACTTCACAGTCAAGAGACAAGCTCAGAGAGGGATGGTGACTTGTCGAAGGCTACACAGTAGGCAGGTCTGAGCCCCACAGTTCTCTCCCCATCAGCTCCCTCCTGTTTTTGATAACTTCTTATTTGGATGTAATTTCAAACTTACAGAAACATTGCAAGAATAACAGTATTTCTCATCACCTGTCACCCAGGTTCCCTATTGTTAATGTTTTGCCAACATTTGCTTTTTCATATTCATACTCCATTTTCTCCTGAACCATTTGATCATCAGTTGCCCCTAATTTTAGTCCTAAAATGTTCGGTGTGTATCTTGTAAGGCCAAGGATACTGACTGACACGACCACAGCACAGTGAGGGAAATGGAGAGGACCACCCTGCTTGGATGTTCCCAGGACCGTCTGCAGCAGGTCCAGGGCTGCACGCTCCCACCACTCCCGGGCACCAGTCTCGAGGGCCCTTTAGCCTCAAGCTTTCCACAACTGTCTTTGCTTTTCGCGACACTGACATTTTAGAAGATATGGCCAGTTACTTGGCAAAGCGTCCCTGTGTGGGGCTCAGGTGACTCATGAAGATTCAGCTCACGCACTTGGCAGGAACAGCATGTAAACCTGTGTCTTTCCCAGCGCATCACCTCAGGGGGCACACGACGTCTGTCCACCCTAGTGATGTCAACTTGATCTGCCAGGTTCTCTGCAAAGCTGCTTTCCCTTTTAACAAGTAATCTGTGTGGGGACATTAGTGACCACGTGAGTATCCCACCTCTCGTCATTCTGGCCCATTAGCTGCAGTGTCCACCCTTGACTCTTGCCAGATGCACAGAGAGCTGTCTGGCTCCATCCACCTGTGGGACTTCAGTGGGGCCTCTCCTTGGCACCAGGCCTGGGCTGGGGGGTCCAGAGTAACTGAAACTTTTGTGGGTGCTCCCAGAGAGCCTGGGTACAGAGCTTCAGGGCCAAAGTCTGTTTGCCTCAATGAGTGATCTCCAGAACCTTCTCAGAGGGGAGGGCTTGGGGCACTGCATAGAGGTAGTGAGTACTCTGGAGGGGAGGGCCAAAGACACCCCCCCAGACCTCTCACTTTGTCCCCCTACTCCCCATCTGGACAGAGGCTGGGTCTGGAGGCCTGGCCTCCATCCTCACCCAGAGCCAGAGTCTGTGGGTGTGGGAGCCACATGGGAGACTGTCAGGGTTCTTCACCAGACACTTCCTGGGCCTTCTGGGGGGGCCCAGAATTACCCTTGACCACCAACAGGTGGGCGCCTCAGCAGGGCTGACCCAGGACTTATGAGCAGAGGGCTGTTCTGGGCTGCTTCGTCCTTGGCCTAAAGGTCCTCAGCAGCAGGGATGCTGTCCTGTCCCTTCTTCAGTTCCTGGGGCCAGGCCTGGCACTTAGTGGGCCCCCAGATGTCCTTGCAGAGGGGCATGCAGCTGCATGGGAGGCCAGCTCCTTTGTCCACAGGCCTCCTGGACACCAGGGAATGGCACCACTTAGGCCCTCCCTCTGCTGGGCCCCGGCTGCCCCAGATCCTATGGGTTCCTGCTGTGCATTTCTGCTCTGAGGCTGGGAGTTCAGAGGTCAGAGGGGACGGGAGCAGTGCAGGATCCTGGGGAGGACCAGAGCCCCTGATGGGAGGCGGCTGAGGCCTGCTTCCAGGATCACAGCCTGTGGACAGGTACCAGCCTACAAAGCAGGGATGGTCGTGCCTGCTCCACAGGCTGTGCTGGGAAGGGCCCACTGTGTGCTGAGGCTGCCTCCTTGCTTTGTCCTGGGCGACAGAGAACCAGGCAGTGGGGGCCACAGCTACTGGAGTCCGTTCAGGGGAAATCCTGAGAGGTACGAGGGTGCTTTTGATTTAAATTCTCTGGAAACGGGATGATAATAGCTTCTCACCTCCCTTCACTTCCAGGCAGCCTCTGAAACCAAGAAGGAAACCTCAACCCTGGTGCTTCCAGTCCCTGGAGAGGGGCCTTAGTGACTTCAGAGCAGGGAGGGCAGGGCCGGGCAGAGGCAGGCTCAAAGCTGCAGGAAAGGCCTGGCCTGACGACCCCCAAGGGCCCTCCCTGACCTGCCAGGTCGAGGTTTGGGGTGGGCAGCTGGGAGGCAAGTGCCAGCTGCTGGCTCCCCCGTGCTGCACCAGTCAATGCTCAATCCCTGTCCCCCAGGGACTCAATTCCCCATCCCCCAGCAGAAGGCTAACAAGCCTCTGCCCGCTGGCTGTTGTTTCTGTAAGCACTGGTGTGTTGTAGGAGATGTGTGCTTTCTGTCAATGCTGGAGGCCTGTCTGCTGTAGCCCAGTGTCCAGGGAATGGCCACTCCTCGGGGGGAGGACGTGGCCTGAGCCAATGCACGAGCAGGCCTGTCAGGTTCCTTTGTGGATTACAGATGAGCTGCGTGGCCCTGCCCATCCTCAGGCAGCCTCTGCCCTCGAGTGTCCCAGCTCCCTGCTTCCCCAGAGGGCCAGGAGGACACCAAGAGGGCCTCTCCCTGAGGCAGGTGAGGAAGGCCCAGGTGCTCGCTCACCAGGTGCTGCCCACCCAACAGAGGGACCAGTTCCTCAGGAAGCCTCCTGGGCACCGAGCCAAAACAAAATGGCAGTGTGCACATGGCACGCTGCCCAGTAAAGGCTGTCTGCAGCTCGGGGGGGTCACTCGGCGTGGTGCCGCCTAAGCAGGGGTCTGCTCTCTGTGAAGACCACCTGCTGCTGGAGGCATAGCCCTGGGTTCAATGACCCCTTGGGAGGAGAGTTCTTGCCGCCTCGTTCCTTGCCTGCTGGGCAGACGTGCAGCCAGGCTGTCCTCAGCGTAGCCCTGGGGTGTGGTCGTTGTGATGGCATGCTTGTTCCCTCTGCACAGATCTGCTTTCTAGGGAGTGCTAACTCTCGTGTGGCCTCTCCCCAGCAAGCAACCTTCAGCGCCTGGTCTAGTAAGGGCTGCGCTTGGCTCAGCTTTTACAACTTATTCTTTTATCATTTCTAACAGCTTTATTGAGGCATGTTTTACATATCATAAATTCACCCATTTTGAGTGCACAATTCAATGATTTTTAGTAACTTTACCAAGTAGTATGACCATCACCAATTTTAGAACATTTTTATCACCCCAAAAAGAAACTTGTATCCATTAAGCACTCACTCATCATTGCCCCCTCCCCCAGGCCCTGGCAACCACTAATCTACTTTGTCTATAGATTTGGCTATTCTGTATGTTTCATATACATGGGATGTAGCACATATCAGTACTTTATTCCTTTTTATGGATGAGCACGTCCGTTGTGTGGATAGACCACATTTTGTCTATCCATTGATCTGGTGATGGATGTTTGGGTTGTTTCTATCTTTTGGCTATTGTGGATAATACTGCTATGAACATCCATGTACAAGTTTTTGTGTGGGTGTACATCACTTCTCTAGGAGTGGAATGCTGCATTGTATGGCATTTTTATGCTTAACTTTTTGAGTTACTTATTATGAGTTACATGTCATATGTGAATATATTCTCATAAAAAAGGTTATCAAAGTCACTCTTGATCCTCACCTCGAGGAAAAGATGCTGTCCCTCTGGTGAGCATCCTTCCAGATCTTACCCTATGCATGCATTACCTTTCTCTACACGTAAATCTAGAATGAAATGATTTGTTAGTTTCTTTTAAGCATAAATATTGACATTCTACTGGATAGACTATACTGTCGTTTCCTTTTCTCTCACGTCAGTGTTGCCCGTACCTTGCCATGTCCACTGTAGGGTCTGCATGAACCTGGATGATTTAACGACTCTCTGTCAGGCACTCTAGATGGTTCCCCAACTTTCACCATCACTACAATACACAGTGACATTCTTTGGGCTCATTTCTGAGGACTTCTCAAGGCTAAAAGAGATGTGGAATTATTAGCCTGTCCAACCTCCCTCCCAGAGGGCTCTTCCCCACATCCTGGCCCACAAGCGATGTCGCCAATCCGATGGGTGAACAGGGTATTATTTTGCTTAATTTTCTTTTTGCAGAATGAAACTGCATCTTCACATGTGTTCACAGGCTTTTCATACTTCTCCTTTGCCCACTGAGAAAAATAAACCATTGTGGAAATGAATAACAGAAACCTTAACTAAACTGTATTGGGAAGGATTGTAGGGGTAGCTCTCACCCCTATCACACATCGTCAATGACACCAAATGAAACTGAGAGCAAAGAAGCTAAAAACTCTCCTAGAGCAAAAACTTGGAGATAAGCTTTGCTAACTGCAGCTGTGCATACTCAGCATAATCAAGTGTTGTTTGAAACCAACCAGGTCTTTCTGTCCCTCCTTAGTGTATGAATGAGCTGTCTTTCCCAGGAATTCAAGTTCCAGACATCAACATTCAGCCTTACAAGGCCAAATGCAGGCTGAAGATGAAAACTAACCAGAAAAGTCCAGACAGTCAAAGGAGAAGAAATTCAGTCTTGAAGGCCAAACGCAGGCTGATGGGAAGGTGCCAACCAGCACAGCCACATGCTCCCCCTCCCCTACCTAAAACCCCAGCACACGCTCCCCCTCCCCTACCTAAAACCGCAGCACACGCTCCCCCTCCCCTACCTAAAACCCCAGCACACGCTCCCCCTCCCCTACTTAAAATCCCAGATAAAAACCCGTACCTTTCTCCCTTCCAGGAGATGGATCTGAGTTTTAACTCCCATCTCGTCATCTGGCTGCCTTTCGATAATAAACCTCTTTCCATGCCACAGGCCTGATGTTCCAGTTATTGGCCCTCGGGTGCGGTGGGTAAACAAACTTGTGTTTGTGTTCAGTAACACAAACAGGAAGAGAAGACACTTGCATCTCGGACAGGAAGTACAGCTACTTTACCGCTCAAAGGATGATTTCTCTCCTGAGCCGGCAACAGCCCAGCCAATCAGAAACACTGCAGCTCAGCCAATCAGAAATGCCACAGCTCAGCCAATGAGGAGCTGTTGTGGCCCTGAACTGTCACTTTCCTCCAATGAACTTTCCTTTAGAACAGCCCCTCCCTACTCCCCTTTTTCTTTATAAAAGCAGCTTCTCTCCTTCGTTCTCTGGATTTGCCTGATTCTCTAAAGCACGCACATCCTGAATTACAATTCTTTTGGCTATTCCTGAATAAACTCGTTTTGAGATAGAATAACAGGCAAATTTGCTTTCACGTTGACACCATCCAGCCTGTAAACAACCCCAAAGTCACTTCCTCCTGGAGGCCTCCTCGGTCAAGCCTCAGCGCTCCACAGCCGGATGCGTCGCGGCCCTCCCGAGTCGTCCACCTGGCCTGACCCCGACTCTTACCCTGGCGGGCGGCTCCAGCCTGTGCTGCCATCATCTCCCGGCTGCACAGCAACCGCCCAGGAGCCGGAGCTTCTAGGACGTCAGGCCCTCACAGGCCTGCTGGGACCCACGGCCCCGCCCCCAGCACTGCCCCGGCCCCGCCTCTGCACCGCCCCGCCGCGAGCGGAAGTCCCGCCACCTTGTTCCCCGAGCGCCATTGGCCGCCCTAGCCCCGCCCCCGCCCAGGACAGGGCGGCCTCTGAGAGCGCAGTTCCGGGGGGCACAGCGCCCTCTCTGGGGTGTCTGCGGAAGCAGTGGCCGCAGCTTGCTAGGGGTTTAGTCCTCTCGGAAATGGCTGCATCATCTCATCCCGGGCCGGGGACCGCCACCATCCTGTCTCCGTCCGCGAGAAGGAAGGGGACGTATGCAAACAATCTGGAGTTCCAAGCTCCTGATTGGTGGGCGGGGCGGGAGGCACCGGCCGTGATCGACGTGCGGGCGGTCCAGTGGTGCCGGGAAAACGAGAGGGGAGTGGCCAATGGCGACGGCGGCGAGGCGGAGCGGCCGGAATCTCCGCAAAGCTGTGTGGGGAACGGTGGGGGCGGGCTGTTATGACGGACGTGCGCAGGGACCAATGGCCGCGGGAAAGGGGGGCGGGGGACCAATGGCGACGGCGTGGAGGCGGTGATGGGGCGGGGCGACCGGAGCCTTCGCGGCGCTGTGTGGGAAACGGCGGGGGCGGGGTGTCCGTGACGGACGTGCATCTGGGCCAATGGGCTGGGGCGGGCGGGCGGCGGGGGCCAATGGCGGTGCGCGGCCCGGGGGCGGGGCGGCGGGGCTGCGCGGCGCCGTGCGGGAAGCGGCGGGGCGGCGGCGGCGCTGAGGTGAGGAGGGCGGCGGCAGAGCAGGTGCGAGTGGCGGGCGCGTCTCCGCGCGGCGTTGGGGGCGATCGGGCGGCGGTCGTGCGGCGGTCCGGGCTGGGGGGTCGAGGCGGCGGGCCCTCACTGACCGGCCCCGCTGACCGGCCCCCGCCCGTCCCGCAGATCGGGCGCAGCCTGTGGCCGTGCTCGCGGCGCCGGGGGCATGCGGGCGCGGCGTGCGCGCGCGTGAGGAGGATGGGGACGCAGGGCAGCCCGGTCAAGAGCTACGACTACCTGCTCAAGTTCCTGCTGGTGGGCGACAGCGACGTGGGCAAGGGCGAGATCCTGGAGAGCCTGCAGGATGGCGCGGCCGAGTCCCCGTACGCCTACAGCAACGGTAAGGCCCGGGGGCCCGCCGTCCCCAGGGGAACTGGCTCGAGGCGCCTCCTGTCGCGGCAGGCCCGCGGTGGGGACTGCGACAGCGGCCGCTGCCCCGGGGCTGGACCGCCGCCGGAGCCGCCCCGCGCTCGTCCCGTCGCCGCGGTGGACTGAGCCGCCCGGCTGGGAGCGGCCCGGGGTCTGCAGTCCGTCCTCTTTCCACCGCGTGCGACCTGATGGAGGCCCTGCCCGCCGGCAGCGCGGCCCTCGAGTGTCCGCGGGAGGCCCTTAGGGCCGGCCCTGTGGAGGCCGGGACTGCGCCGTGGGCCCTCGGAAGGAGGCCTCTCGCTGCGGGCCAGCCAGGGCAGCCTGCTGGCCGCGACCTGCCGTCCGGCCCGGCGCCGTGGGAAGACAGGGTTGTCGCAGCCGAGGAGGGTGTGCCTGAGGGGCGGCGGTGTGCGGGGTCCGGGGGGAACCTGTGACACGCTGCGCCGGGCATGGCCGGGTGTTCTCGCGACCGAGCGGCGTGCGCACGAATGGGGGTCCTCCGAGGCAGGCTGTTCCCCCGGGGCGTGTCCTCAGTGCTCCAGGCTCAACACCTTGTGCTGGAAGAAAACGCCCTATGCGCGACGTTGTTAAACGTTCTTTTAGGATTTCTGGTTGCGTGGCCAAAATTCACACCAGATACACATCGCTAACAACTTCTCTGCGCTTGTCTCAATTTACACGTTTAACGCGGCCAGTGAAGCAGTGTGGCCAGTACTCCTCTGCACTGGGGGCCCCGTCCGAGGCCACACCCGCTGTTTCTTTAGAGCCAGGGACTCTGCTCACAGCTGGTCAGCGGCCAGTCTCTTAGGAACTGTCTTGCATCTGCAAGTGCTGTCTTCTGTAACTAATTTTACTTTTTCAAGCCCTCACTCTCCACGTCTCTTGTTGCTTTGTTCCTTGGGCTCTCGTCAGTCCTGTCTGACTGCTCTGAGTACTTGCTGTTTGCTAAATTGCTTGCCTGTGGGCGCCTGAGAGTGTGGACGATGCTTTTCCGACTTTTTCGTTTTAGGACTTGTCAAGGTTGTTGGATTACCTGGACTGGCTGAACACCCTTCTGCTGGAACAACTTCAGCAGTAGGCATCTCTGCCAGACTCGTGCTGTGCCACCTCCCAAAGCACGTGCTCTCAGCCCCAGCCTAAAGGAGACAGCTCAAAGGGCGAGAAGGGAGGAGCCCTGGGTTCGTTTTTAGGTGAGGGAGGAAAAGTGTGAGGCCCACCAGGGCTGTGACAGGGAGGGTCTGTGTTGGGGCTCTAGCAGGGCCCTTCCCTGGTCACTGCCACCTGAGTGGATACTTGGCAGTGACTGTCAGAGGTGTCCCTTCTGACTCAGACAGTGGGTGGTTGAGGTGCTTTTCCAGTGGTACTGTTGTTTCCTGGAGCCCTGTGCCTGGGAGGCTCGCGGTGCGTGTTAGGAAGAGTGTGACAAGAGCGTGAGGAGGATTGGGCTTCATCGGGATGTTGAATTGCGCTTCTGAGAGTCAGCTCACCCTCACCGTCAGGTACTCCAGCTGGGTGCAGCAAGTGCTCAGGGAACCCAGAGCCCCTAGCTGGAGAGATAGGATCTACCTCCTGTCCTCTCTGTCAGGTTGTGGTGCATTGCCACACTTCCTATGACACGTTGACTGAAGCAGGGCCAGTATTGAGTAAAACATGGAGACCTGCCTGAGATGGTGATGTTAGAGACTCACAGTGAACTGGTCCAGTGGGAGGACCGTCTGCCAGAAATGGTGAGGCAAATCCACTCAGAAAGCCTCCATGTGCTTTTAGGGCCAGGGCACACTCATGGGTCCCTACAGGCCTCCTGCGGCCTCATGCGCCAGGCCCCTGTGTCTAGGGGTCCTTGAGGTAGATGTGCACAACACGGGGAGTGGGTCTTTGTGGTCAGGGCGTCAGCTCACTGACCCTGGGGGCCAGTGCTGTTTATCAGAGTGAAGTTGGTGGATTTGAGAGTACTTCTTTTTGCTTCTCTGAGGTCTTCCTAAGGGGGACTCTTGGGGGTTTTGGAAGCTCTGGAACGGTTGGTTCTCAGGATGCGACATCATGTGAATTTGTCACTTGAAAGAGTTGTAATATTGAGGAGTTTGTGATTTCTGATTTTCTTACAAAAGATGTACACATATTTCTTTTTGTTCTTTATTGTTAAAAGTCCTCAGCATGTTTCCAGGCTTCTTGTTTTCGGCCTAGGCTTGCATGGTTCCTCTGACCAGGAGCAGGTGACCCATGGTGGCAGGGAGGTCCCCACCCGGTGAAGGGCTTGTAACTAAACCTCTTTCTTTGGGCCAACCAGATTGCTTACCTGTGTTGAAGTCTTGTCTAGCTTGTTCCTCAAACAGGTATGTGAGTGCATGTCACTCTCTCCAGCTTCACAAACATGTGAGTCATCAAAATGGTCTTTTCTAGCGCCAGCACCCGAAATAGTGACGAGCCATATATGACAAGGTGCTGACACCTGTGGGAGCCCACAGCGGGCTCTCAGCGTCTGGTAATGCTGATGCACGCTGTGTTTGTAGGCCTCTGTAGATCTGGAAGCTTTCCTCTCAAGAAGTGTGATTTCCTTTTCGTCTGAATACATGGCATATTATTACATAATAGTTTGAGGGCAGGGGTCTGTGCTCTCCTTGGGACAGAGGAGAGGGTCACTTTGCATAGAGATTCCACCCAGGCCGTCCACTGGGGAATTATGCTCCAGAGCATAAGCAGCAAGGAGTCTCGGTTGTAAGAGTTGGCAGGAAGGAGCTGCGAGTGTTTTATGAGCAGCTTCTACTCCTGAGTGCACCGCCAGATCTGCCTCTGCTCTGGGGCGGTGGGTCCCTGGGGTGATGGGTCCGTGTTGGCCCTGAGGCAGCAAGCTGGGTGCACCTCAGAGCCCGGGAGGCGTCCTGCTGCGTGCACAGGCCTGTTCCGGTTCTACTGAGGGTAGTGAACATCCTCGATCAATGCAGCTACGTCCTCTGTGTCTCGGCTCCCACAAATCTTCACGTGAGGGTTGGGGGCCGATGGGATAGCACATTGAAGTCGATGTGCCCACGTTCTAGAAGACTTGAGCGTTGGCATAACTCCGTCTCTATCTGTCTGCTACTCTGGGGGTCCGTGTTGCTGAGCGTACAGGACGCTCGTGTCCTTTGAGTCCAGGGTGTGACGGGGAGGGGAGGAAGGAGGTCCGATGGGTGGGAGGAGCGAGGCAATTGTGATGGGTGTGGACAAAGCTGGGCAAGCATCGAGGTCTGCAGTGAACTAACGACTGGGGCCTGCTGGTTATTTCTATGTTTGTGGGACCAAATGATGCCTGTTATGGCCACTGGGGGAGGACACTGTGTGCCTGCACCCGCCACATGGCAGAGCGTGGGCCACGGCGTCTGTCAGCAACCCAGCGGCCAGGCTGGAGCGTACCGTGGCCCCACCTCTGTCATTTTCCACTGGACAAATGTGTCTTCTCACCTGGCTGGAAGTTGTTTTCTGTCCTCAGTCCAAACCCAGGGGAAACTGCATCTTCAGCCGCTCCCCTTGCTGTTTTCTCGAGTCAGGATGTGTCTCTGGATTGTGCACCCCTGGTGTCCTGTCTGTTGTTCTGTCCCCAGTGCTAGCATGAGACCTGCACACAGGAGGTACTAACTGAATGTGTGTTTTAAATGAACAAGCAGCCTGTGCCAGCATTCCTGTGCTGGAGGTCACGTGGTATTGGTCACTCGGTCACCATGCAACCCCTTGCCGTCCCTTCTCTTCCTCTGTACTTGGTACTTGGTTGGGCACTTATGTCTGGATTTCACTCATTTTCTGGGTAATTATTGGGGTTTGCCTTTTCTCTGTCAGATACCAGGTTCTGAGGTGGGGAGTTGGCCCCGAGTGTGATGTGTGCCAGTCTCGGTGCTGAGCTCCTCCTCTGCTCTGCTCCTTCTCTGGTCTTCACTGCCACCCTGTGACGGAGGGACCGTCATCATCCTGTTTTACAGATGAGGAACCCAGGCTCAGACAGGCCGAGAGCCTGCAGCTGTCACGGGCAGCACGGGCCTGGCACCCACTGTCTTTCTAGGTGCTGGCTGCCTGACCCCCTTCTCCTGGGCCTGGGCTGCGTGGCTATCACTGAGCTCCTGGTTGAGGCTTTTTCTCCATCCTTCCTCAATCAGAGTGGATCCACTGGGAGCCTGGCACTATGGTTGGCGGGGATGACCCTTTTCTTACCGTGCACCCTCGCACCACCACCCCCGCCCCGGGCCTGGCTCCCCTTTCTTTTTTTCTTTTTGTGAGGAAGATCAGCCCTGAGCTAACATCCATGCCTATCTTCCTCTTTTTTTGCTGAGGAAGACTGGCCCTAGGGCTAACATCCGTGCCCATCTTCCTCCACTTTATATGGGATGCCACCACAGCATGGCCTGACAAGCGGTGTGTTGGTGCACACCCGGGATCTGAACCCGGGCTGCCAGCAGCAGAGCGCGCGCCCTTAACCGCTACGCCACGGAGCCGGCCCCATGGCTCCTCTTTCTGATGACCACGATCCTCTCCTCTAGCGCTTCCTGTGTGTTTTGCTCACATGTTCTCAGTGCATCCCAGACTGAACTCCTCTTTCTTTCCTCCCTACACTTTCTCGCCCTCCTGGCACCTCTGTCCCCCGTTGCAGGGCTGCCTCCTCCCTCTGCTCTGGGGCCTGGGACCAGTCAGAGGCCCATTTGTTCTCCCTTCACTGCACTGCTCCTGCCCTGCTTGCCTTCTTCCTGGCTGCTCAGCAAAGCAGAGCCCTGAGAGCTCCCCGGGTCAGCTGCTAACCAGGGCAGCAAGCCACCAGTTTCCAGAAGGCCACAAAGGGCTACACTTAGACCTGTCTGTGCATGTGGTAGGATTCCTCTTGTCTACCCCTTTGTCAGAGGCACCTGCTCTGTGTGTGGTGTAAAGATCAACCCACCCATATCTGAGAGGATGGTAGGCTGGGAGGGACAGGTTTCAATATCTGCTTCAGATTGTGCTACTTAGGCTGATTTGTAATTTGGACTGGTGTGGCCTTTCCTAAATTTTCAGAAAACAGTTGAGTAGGTAGAATATTTTCAATTTTAAGTTTTTTCCTTAATCTTTAGCACTTGCCGTAAGCTCAAGCAGATAACAGAGCAATGTGCAGAGCTGACTCTCTCTGGCAGGGTTGTGCAGTCGAGGTGACATTGCTATGTCTTGCTGTGTACACATACTGTCGTTGTTCTCATCAGCAAGAGTGTTTGTGGCTTGGATGATGCACTAAATAGAACCGTGCTTCAGGAAGGAAACTCTGGCAGGGAGCCGGGACATAGGTGGGAAGGGTCCTATGGGCACTTTTGCCTCCTGTTCTATTTGAATTGTAATTGGCAAGGTGTGAAGTTGCTGCTCCCTGAAAAGCTGTCCACCTACCTTGTCCGGGTCCCTGCAGCCAGTGAGGAGGAGGAGAAGGGGGTGGAGTCGGAGCCAGGCCTGGGGAGTGGGCAGCACCTAGTGTGGGTGACACACCTCTCAACAGGGTGTTGTAGGGCCCGAGGCCACATCAGTCAGGGTGTCGTTTGTCAGGCATTTGGAGAAAGCAGGGAAGGTCTCAGCATCCAGCACCCTGGCTTGGAGCAAGCTGTGGAAGGAATGTGAGAAGGGAAGAAAGATGGCTTGTGGGGCTGGATTTACTGCCCTGGGCACTCGGGTGGATGTTGGGACTGTGAGTGCTGGTGACAGACCAGGAGAGGGGCCGGCAGAGCCAAGACCGGGTGTGTGGGGTCATCCATAAGATGGGAAAGTGGGAATGAGTAAATGCAAGTGTATCAACTGGACTTGAACTTTGAGCATAGGTTAGTAGCTGAGGTTTTCTGGTTATGATCACGCTCCTGTTGAGCTAGTAACAAGCAAACTCTGATGTCCACAGTGCACGATTCTCTTCTGCCAGAATCAGGATAGTGAGTACTTCGTTGACTATGACATGTTTCCTTCAGAGGATAGAGAAGAGATGGGAGACAGAGGTGACCGGGTAAACCCAGCACTGATGGTGGTGCTGGGGACCCAAGGACATGAGTGAGACAGTGGGGCATGACCACGAGCTTCAGCCCTTCAAGGCGCTGAGGATTCACGTAGCAGAGGGGTACAGCCCTTTGGCTAGGATGCATAAGAGGGAAGCGATTCATGCAGGATGGGGGGTGCTTGGAAAGACGGGCCTTTAAGGTTGCGAGGAGGAAAGGAAGGTGAGGAATGGTCCAATCAAGGTCTAACCAAGAAGGAGTGCAAAGGGCATGGTGTCAGGAGGCCAGCATCCTGAGAGAGGACGTCCCCGTCCCGAGAGAAGGATGTCCCCATCTTGAGAGATGTTTCCTTCCTGAGACATCCCAAGAGAGAGATGTCCCTGTCCTGAGAGAGACATCCCCATCCTGAGAGATGTCTCCATCCCGAGAGAAGGACGTCCCCATCTTGAGAGATGTTTCCATCCTGAGAGAGAGAGACATCCCCATCCCGAGAAATGTCCCCATCCTGAGAGAGAGACGTCCCCATCCCGAGAGAGAGACGTCCCCATCCTGAGAGATGTCCCCATCCTGAGAAATAGATGTCTCCATCCTGAGAGAGAACGTCCCCATGTTGAGAGATGTCCCCATCCTGAGAGAGAGACATCCTCATCCTGAGAGATGTCCCCATCCCGAGAGAGGATGTCCCCATCCTGAGAAATAGATGTCCCCATCCTGAAACATCCTGAGAGAGGACGTCCCCATCCTGAGAGAGAGATGTCCCCATCCCAAAAGAGGGATGTCCCCATCCCGAGAGAAGATGTCCCAGCATCTTTAAGGAAGAACAGAGAATGGAAGAAAGCCCGAGTACTGGAAATGGGCAGACACTTGACAGATTTTGAAAAGTGTCAAAGTGCAGGCAGCCAGGTGCCAGATTTCTGGGCAAGTGAGTTAATGTCAACCCTGGACAGAGATCTTGGCCAGGTGATAAACACGTGTTTGTGAGCTCAGAAAGCCACCAGGGTGGGTCAGAACACACTGCTTTGGTTCCCAGGTTGGGTGGCAGTACTGTGGCTGAGGTGGGCCTGCGTTCCATGTAGTGGTTCTTGGGGTTGTAAGCTGGGTCATAAGCTAGGTTGTCGCCAGCCTGGACCTTCCTGGGCAGCAGTTGTCTGTCACCTGAGCCGCGGTGGGGTAAGTGCCTGCTAATCAGGTCTGTGTGACCCCTTGCTGGGGGGATGGGTCATAGGTTAAGTGACAATTTTGGGACTTAAGACACTTTGCACAGCCTTGAGTGACTGAAGGAACACAGTAACATCTAACAGAGTGCCGAGGAACTGTGTTTAGTTCTGAAAATTGCTGGGGAGGAAGTGGGACCTCTACCCACCATCCACCCTGCCTGGGTACCGGCGTTGGCCATCCGCCCCCAAAACCCTCTGGGCCTGGTGCTGATTAGCGTAGCGCTCATTCAGCGCACCTCCAAGTCTTACCTGATTATTTTGTATTGATTGCTATTTCCCATTGTTTGGTCTTCTCTCTTCCTGGGTCTGATGTTGGGGGTCCTCAAACCACTGGAAGGTGTCAGGAGCTGAATCTGATTTTCTTACAGACGCGGTCTGGAGGGGAGGGAGTGTGTCCCTGAGCACAGATCTCAGGTGCAGTGTGGCAGGTGGAGTCCCTCATCAGTGAGCAGAGGCTGTTGCTGTCGTCCTGGGTGCACGCGCACACTGTGCACAAGCTCACACACAGCTTTCTTGGTCGCTGGGGCTGGCAGTGATTTGATTTGGGTCCAGATTAGCGATGACCAGATCCCTTGATGAGTGGGAACAACTTGGTGGTGGTATCATTATTGGGAGTATTTTCCTCATTTAAGTCACTTGACCAAGGCCACACAGAGTCCTCAGAAAAGAGATTCTGATGAAAAATACATGGAAAGATGTTTAACCTTAAAATTACATGGGATGGAACGCTCGCCTGTGAGTTCGTCGCAGAGGAAGTCTGGTAGATGCTGCACCGACCGTGCCCGTTGGGGGCGTGCTCAGAGACTCAGCACCATGTGTCCGGAGCCTTGGAAAGTCTTCCCCTTTGACAAGTAATTAGGAATCTATCCTGCGGAATGGCAGGGACACAACTAGAGAAAAACAAGGCTGTTTTTTTAATACAAGTGAAAAACCTGAAACAGCCTCAGGGTTCAGCTGTGGAAATATGGTATCTTCATAGGGTGACGTATTATACAGCCTTTAAAACTGCTGGTGTGAAGGAATAGTTAATGAATATTCAGTGATATAAGGAAATCTCTGATATCTTGTTAAGAGGAAAAAGAAGTATGTCTAATTATATGGTGTATAAATATATGTAAAATGAGAGAATTGTGGAGTGAAATACACGAAAACATTAACAGGCTATCTCTGAGTTTTGGGGTTATGAGTAATTTTGGGGTGTTTTTTCATGTTCCATATTTCACTAGGTTTTGCATGCAGAGTGTGCTTGCTCTTTATGGAAAGCAGAGAGATTTGCTTTGGTTTGGTCTGGTGTGGTTTTTAAGGCCTTGAGGAAAAGCTCTTCTTTCACAGGAAACCAGTCCACAATCTACCGTAGAGGTCCTCCCGAAAGCCGGCGTACCAGTGTAGAGGAGCATTTTGAAATTTACTGGGTAACTTCTGCTTCCTTTTCCAACCTTCACCAGGCAGCCTCCTGCCTTCTCTCCAAAGTGACAGGCTTGCACGTGCCCTGTGGTGGCAGACCCCGGCTGCAGAAGAGCAGGCACTGGGGACCAGCAGATCATCCTTGTTCCCAGAACATCCGTATGGTCAGCACGCTGGGGACAGACATTCACATCCGGCTCTGAGCTGTATTCAGACTCGTCTCATAGGGTAATTCAGCCCCTTGTCATTGAAAGGCCTGCTGATCTAAACTCTAAGCAGGTCAATCCCCAGGGGTTGACTTTTTTTTAAAAACAAATTTTATTGAGATATAATTTACATGCAATAAAATGTACCCATTTTAAGTGTACCGTTTGTTGAGTTTTGACAAGTGTACATGCCTCTGTAACCACTGCCCTAATCAAGATAAGGAACACTTTCACCTCCCCAGAAGTTTTCTCGTGGCGCTTGGAAGTCGATCCCCGGCCCTAGCCCCACTGGTCTGCTTCCTGTCACCTGAGGTTACTTTTCCCTCTCCAGAACTTCCTGTGAACTGAAGCACACAATGTGGCCTTTGTCTTTGGTCTGTTCACTCCACGTGATGTGTGTGAAATTTATCTGTGTCACACGTACTACTTTATTCCTTTTTGTTCCTGAGCAGCATTCCTTTGCACAAATATACCCCAATTTGTTTATCCATTTACCTATCCATACAGTTTTGGTTATTTCCTGATTTTGGCTATTGTGAATAATGCTGCTATGAACATTCCTGCACAAATCCTTTAAATTTTTTTTTTAATTTATTTTTGTGGTATAAAATACGCTTATTTAGGGGCCGGCCCAGTGGCATAGCGGTTAAGTTCGCACGCTCCATTTCGGCAGCCAGGGGTTCGCAGGTTCGGATCCTGGGCGCACACCGACGCACTGCTTGTCAAGCCATGCTGTGGCGGTGTCCCATATAAAGTGGAGGAAGATGGGCACAGATGTTAGCCCAGGGCAATCTTCCTCAGCAAAAAAACAGGATGATTGGCATCGGATGTTAGCTCAGGGTTGATCTTCCTCACAAAAAAAAAATTTAAATGTTGGCCATTTGTAAGTGTGTGATTCAGTGGCATACACTTATTATCGTGTTGGCCTTTTTTATTTATCATGTTGGCCATTTGTAAGTGTGTGATTGAGTGGCATGAAACACACTCGCAACACCATGTCCTCATGTGGACGTGTCTCGAGGAGTGGGCTTGCTGGGTCACACGTGTAAGTGTCCTGAAGCCATGCTGTCATCTCAAATTCCCACCAGCAAAGCCTGAGAGTTCTGGTTGCTCTACATTCCTTTCAGTCAGCTTTACTGAGGTATAATTTATGTACCAAAAACCTGTATCCATTTCAAGTTTGCAGTTCAGTGAGTGTTGACAGGAGTGCACACCTGAGATGCCATCGCCACACTCAGTCCTCACGCTCTCTACAGACCACCCCCTCTGCCCCCAGACCTGGCAACCGCTGGTTTTATATGACAGACGAGTTTGCATTTCTAGAGTTTTTCTGTGAATGGAGTCACACTGTGTGTACTCTTGTGTGTCTGGCTCTTTCTTTCTCCCTTTTCTGAGGTTCAGCCGTGTTGATGTGTGTGGTTGTAGTCTGTTCCTTCTCTGTGTTGTGTGACATTCCATTTGTGAGTATGGCAGTGCGTTCATCTCTTCTTCTGCAGGTGGGCTTCTGGATAGTTTGCATGTTCGGGTTATTCTGAACAGTGCTGCTATGAAAATTCTCATACAGGTTTTTGGTGAATATATGTGCCCACTTCTGTTGGAAAGTGGGGTTGCTGGGTTGTAGGGTATGCATATGTTCAGCCTTAGTAGATACCGCCAAACAGTTTTCCAAAGCAGTTAAACAGCTTCTGTCCCGTCAGGAGGGTATGAGAGTTCTGTCTGCTCCACGTCCTGCTTTCATTTTAGCCATGCTGGTGGGCAGATGCCTGTTCCTTTAAAACAGCCATATAGCATTCCATCCTGTGGATCACCTTCTGTTGTTTAACCGTTCCCCAGGGGATGGAGTTTTAGTTTGTATCTAGTTTATTTATGATAAAAAATAATGCTGCAGTAAATAGCCTTTAGTTGCTTTTACACCTTGATATTCCTTTCCTCTTATTGCTGTAACACATTATCTTACAGCTCTGTAGGTCACATGTCAACAGTCAAAGTGTTGGCGGGCTGTGTTCCTTTCCACAGGCTCTAGGGGACATCTCTTTCCTTGCTCATTGAGTTGTTGGCAGAATTCAGTTCTTTTTTTTTGCTTGAGGAAGATTATAGCCCTGAGCTAACATCTGTGCCAGTCTTCCTCTGTTTTGTCCGTGGGATGCCTCCAGAGCATGGCTGATGAGTGGAGTAGGTCTGTGTCCAGGATACGAGCCCATGAACCCGGGCCACCGAAGCAGACCACGCAGAACTTTAAGCACTCTGCCAGGGGCCGGCCCCGTGGCTTAGTGGTTAAGTGCGCGCGCTCTGCTACTGGTGGCCTGGGTTCTGATCCCGGGTGCGCACCGACACACCGCTTGTCTGGCCATGCTGAGGTGGCATCCCACATACAGCAACTAGAAGGATGTGCAGCTATGACATACAACTATCTACTGGGGCTTTTTTTTTTTTCCTAGGAAAATCTTTTTTTTTTTTTTTTAAAGATTTTATTTATTTTATTTTTTCCCCCCAAAGCCCCAGTGGATAGTTGTATGTCGTAGCTGCACATCCTTCTAAAGATTTTATTTATTTATTTTTTCCCCACCAAAGCCCCAGTAGATAGTTGTATGTCATAGCTGCACATCCCTCCAGCCGCTGCATGTGGGACACGGCCCCAGCATGGCCGGAGAAGCGGTGCGTCGGTGCGCGCCCAGGATCCGAACCCGGGCCGCCAGCAGCGGAGCGCGCGCACCCAACCGCTAAGCCACCGGGCCGGCCCCTGCACATCCTTCTAGTTGCTGTATGCGGGACTCGGCCTCAGGATGAACGGAGAAGTGGTGCCTCGATGTGCACCCGGGATCCGAACCCGGGCCACCAGCATCGCAGCACGCGCACTTAACCACCAAGCCACAGGGCCGGCCCTCTACTGGGGCTTTGGGGGAACAAAAAAAGGAGGAGGATTGGCAATAGATGTTAGCTCGGGGCCGATCTTCCTCAGCAAAAAGTGGAGGATTGGCATGGATGTTAGCTCAGGGCTGCTCTTCCTCACAAAAAAATAAATAAATAAATAAATAAATAAAAAATAAGCACTCGGCCATGGGGCTGGCCCCTTTAATGACCTTTGTTTACAATTCTTCCTCCACCTCCTTTCTCTGAATCTGTGCTATGAAATACCTCTTTGAAGGGCGGCAGAGTCAGCAGCTAGGTGATGATAATGTTCCTGCTCCTCCAGCCTCCATCAGCACTCTCCCAGAGCCGGCCAGCTGCTCTGTGCCTAGCTCCTCCCTGCCCCAGCTCTTCTCAAGGGCCAGGACGCCAGGCCAGTGACGTGGGGACGTGGTATCAGGAGGCCATCAGCATGCACCACCCTTGGCACATCAGGCTCCTCTGGACCAGTGCTTTGCAATGTCCCCTTTGCTGTCCTGAAAGGAGTGAAATCTATAGATAATCTATTCTACCTACACTCTGAACTAAGACATACATATGTCCATGTCCATTTATCTGTGAGATAAAGGAAAAAGAGAAGGGGTGCTATGTGTCGTAAAGTCATTTGTCAGTGCTTCGGTACAGTTGTACTAGACACTGAGGAGGTGACAGTAAAAGTGTACCTGTGCAGGTGTTACTATGGGTGATGTAATTTTTTCACATGGTGGTGCCATTGCTGCAAATCCTGGTGAGGGTGGGGCACACACGTTGTGCAGGACAGAGCGAGAGCCACAGGTGCTTCACCTCTATGGACACCTGGCCGGGCACTGGAGCGTCCGTGGGACTCAGGACAATTCCCTGTGGTGCAGAAGGTCACGTGCCTGGCAGTTCACCTGGAGTCCCTGGCCTATGCTTCCTGAGCTTGTGACAACAAAAAATGTCCCCACAGATTCCAAACATCTCCTTGTGGTGACCCGCTGTAGCTCCTGGTCTGGGTGCAGGTACGGGACAGCTGGGCAGCAACATGAGCCCCTTTAGCTCCTGAAACAATGCCTGGTGTATAGTAGAAATTTACAAAGTAATTTGTGTCAGGTGACTTGGCACTCCCTTCAGAAACCCCACTGAAACAATAGAAAAGACATTCCTAAAAACTAGTGTGAGTAGTCAGGTGAGCAGGGTCGACAGTGGGAGGTGGTGCCACTGTCACGCTGAGTACAAGGAGCTGAAGCCTGGGCTGTGAGGGGCTGGCAGGGACCCCGTGGCTCTGGACCCCGCACTCTGCGACCCCGGGCCCCTCTGAACTCAGTGCAGAGAGGACTGGCTGATATCAGGTTGGGGGCTGAATGGCTGGGTGACTCCCAGCAGGGACACAGGAGGTCTACTGTCTGAGAGAATTGGGCATGGTGGAGGGCCGAGCACAGGTCCATTCCACATGGGGACACCCTAGCTGCCCCTGCCTCTAGTGCCGAGATAGGAGCCCTGAGGCAGCAGACAGGTCTTTGCTGGAACAGTCATCAGTTCAAGAGAAGTGACCACCGTACACCCCAGCGGCTCCATTGTGAGCCCTAGTTCACGGAGAGTCACCCATAACTTCCCGCAACTTCCTAGGGTCTCTGAGGGGTGAATGGACAGCCAAGGGCTGCCGCAATGCGAGGAAAGACATCTGAGAACCTTCATCTTATAATTAATGTCTGAGCTATAAAGAGATACCACATCCGAGAACTAAGGACAGGATGCTATTAGAAAAGAACATTCAGAGGACCAGAAAGCGCTTTTAGAAATTAAATTGAAAATAGCAGAATTTTTTTAAAAGATCAGAGAAGGGCTGGAAGATAGAGTTGAGGACATCTCCCAGAAAATGGAACACAAAGACAGAGATGGGGAAAAAGCTGAGAAAACTGGCCATTAGCCCAGAGGTCACTCCCTGGCTAATGGGAGGCCAGGGTGTGGGACAGCGGAGCCATGCGGGTGGAGGGGTGAACTGGGGACCGAAAGAACCCCTAGGATCCCAGCACAGAGAGTATAAAAGACCCCCCAGAACACTGGGCAAATAAAATGCCCTAAAAACTTTCAGAGACAGAAAGGAGAGTGGCCCCCATCTCCTCTGGGAGCCTCTGGTCACCTGCCACTGGCTCCTGGTGGCCTCCCTGAGTTCTGTGTCCATCTAGGGAGTGTCCGCAGTCCTGGGGCCTGAGACCCAGTCACATCGTGTGACCCCTGCCTGTGTGTGAGCTGCTTCTGCCACCTTGTGCGTTGAGCATGTGTGCTGGATGAGGCGGCCCAGCCCTTGAGAGGCCTGGTTGTCCCTGTGTGCGCACAGGCAGCTGTCCTGGCTCCCGGTAGCAGATTTCTGTTCTGAAGGGTCATGCCTGTGCTGTACAAGGTGTTAAATATTTAAATGAAACCTCTGGTCATCATTCGTTTCAAGGAACTGCTCAATATTTAAACACTGTTGGAGTGAAGTGGGGGAGGCCCAGGGGTGATTGAAATTCTCCAGCAGCAAATCCTAAGAGCTGAGAACGGTCAGAGCTGAGTCAGTAGTGAAGTTTGGCTGACACCCATCCTTGTGCGCAGCCAGGAGATTCTGCTCTCTACAGGTAGCCGCTCTCTTTGGACTTGATATGTCTATCTTTTTTACGAATTTATAGAGCACACCGTAAGTTTTTATCTAGATTTGGGAGGTAGAGGTGAGAGGCAGAGTGAGCACAAAGAATATATTTGAGATTTCTTGATATCCAAGTGACGGTGTCAACCTAGGGCTTGCCGCCCCCATCTGGACCCCTTGGTGTTTCCTGCCCGGCCGTCTCCTAGGCCGTCCTCAGCTGGACCCCGCTGTCTGCGGTAGGGATCTGCCACCCACTTTCCTTAGTCCCCTCACACGGGCCACTCAGCCTTCCTAGGGCTGCCCATGCTGGTGCCAGGCTGTGGGCAGCTACCTGTCCCCAGAGGCCGCAGCCAAGAAGGCTCCTGGGCAAGACTCAGCAGGTTGCGCTCCGAGAGCACAGCCCGTGTCTGTGAGTCTGGATCATTTCAGTGGTGATGCTGTTCAGTCATCCATCTCCAGTTCTCCTCTGCAGCATTCCCTGACAACCCTATTGTCTGGGGAGCCCCCTGACCCAGCTCTGTGGGTTGTGCAGCAGGAGGGGTCAGGAGGAGAGTGGACCCTCAGCTCTGAGTGCCTGTCCCACGGAGCTGCTGGAGACTGGGGACTGGTTGTCCTTTCTGAAGCTGACTGAAGTTCAAGTCCTGTCATCAGGAGTGGGGTGGAACTCGGGCAGATGGGTCAGTGAGGTGCCCAGCTACGCTCAGCACTCCTGATGCTGGTTATGGGAGAAAGCCTGGCAGGGCGCTGCTGAGCAGCGCGGCTCTCTGTGCCCCATCTCCTCCTGGGCCCTTCCTGGTCGCCCCGCAGCTCTCAGCTGGGCCCTTGGGCCACATTGCCACCTCAGGGTGGCTCAGTGGCAGGGCTGCTCTTTTTGTGGGGGCCGGCCTTGGGGGCGACCTTGAAGCAGTCAGTGTCCAGACCTGTGACCCAAGCCTGCTGGGCAATCCGCTACTTGGAGGTGACGTCGCCTAGAGGATGGGCGTCCGCATCCACAACCTTCCTGGAAATCACTGTTTCCAGCAGTATCCTCACGGGGTTCGTCTCACTGGAGCGTAGAGCCAGGACTGGAAGGAGGCGAGTCCTGCGCCAGATCTGTGCTTCCTGTTTGACAGAGAATTCCAGGAGCTTCTACCCGAAGAAGCAGGTTATCAGCGGACGAGAGCTGGGGGAAGGGCAAATGCAGAGGAAGGACGGTGGAGACAGGCCTGATTGTGTTTGTTCCTGAAGAGTATTTCTTGGGCTTGAGAATATGTACAAAAGAATCTTCTGTGACTTCTTTTTTTTTTTTTTTTTAACTTTTTATTTATTTATTTTTCCCCCCAAAGCCCCAGTGGATAGTTGTATGTCATAGCTGCACATCCTTCTAGTTGCTGCATGTGGGACGCGGCCTCAGCATGGCTGGAGAAGCGGTGCATCGGCGCGCGCGCCTGGGATCCGAACCCAGGCCACCAGCAGCGGAGCACGCGCTCTTAACCGCTAAGCCACGGGGCTGGCCCTTCTGTGACTTCTTTAAAAAAATTGTGATAAAATACACATAACATAAAATTTACTGTTTTAACTATTTTTAGATGAACAGCTCAGTGGCATTAACCACATTCAGTGTTGTGCAACCATCCCCACCATCCATCTCCAGAGCTCCTCATCTTGTAAAACTGAAACTCTGTCCGCATTAAACACTCACTCCCCAGGCCCCTCTCCCAGCCCCCGGTGCCCCTACCCTCCCACTCTCTGTGTCTCTGAATCTGACTCCTCTGGGGACCTCCTATGAGTGGAATCATACACTGTTTGTGCTTTTGTGTCTGGCTTATTTCACTGAGCCTCATGTCCTCAAGGTTCATCCACGTTGTAGCAGGTGTCAGGATTTCCTTCCTTTTTAAGGCTGAATAATAGTCCATTGTATGTGTAGACCATATTTTGCTTATTTGTCCATCCATCAGTGGACACTTGGGTTTCCACCTTTTAACTATTGTGAACAATGCTGCTGTGAACCTGGATGTGCAAATATGTACTTGTTCGATTCCCTGCTTTCACTTTTTTTAGGTATAAACCAGAAAGTGGAATTTCTGGAGCATATGGTAATTCTGTGTTTAATTCTTTGAGGAACTGCCAGACTGTCTTCCACAGTGGCAGAACCGTTTTACATTCCCACCAACAGTGCACAAGCGTTCCGATTTCTCCACATACTCGCCAACACTTGATATTTTCTGATTTTTGATAATAACCATCTAATGGGTGTGAGGTGGTATCTCATTGTGATTTGATTTGCATTTCCCTGATGATTATTGATGTTGAACACTTTTTCATGTGCTTATGGTCGTTTGTATATCTTCTTTGGAGAAATACCTGTTCAAATCTCTTGCCCATTTTTTAATTGTTTTTTTGTTGTTGAGTTGTAGGATTTCTTTATACATTCTGGATATCAATTGCTTATTAGAAGATACTTTCTCCCATTTTGTGGGTTGCATTTTCATTCTGTTGGGTGTCCTTTGATGCATGGGAGCCAGGTTTCGAGATGTGGTCAGGAGATGGCCAGGCAGAAGGACAGCAGGAGAGGCGCTGCGGCCTGAGGGAGTGTGCGCTGTGCAGACGTTCTGAGGTCAGCTTGCACACACACGCACTGTGTGAGAGAGACACCTACATTTACAGTGAGCATTTCCAAGCCCTCTCGGAGCAAGTGTTATAAAAAGCCAAGAAGCTGATGGCATTTTTAAGGCTTAAGAGAGGAGGAGGAAAGACTGAGCTTTTAGGAAGTTTCCAGATGGTCCGTAAACCAATTGAAGATCTTACATGTAGGGTAACTGCCCAGCACTGTCCCTGCTCCTACCAACTTCTCTTGGACTGACTTTTCCCCCCATAAAAGTACGAAAAAATAAAAACGAAAGATTTGGCAAGCATAGGTTCTCCAGAGAGCTCTCCAGAGAAATGGCGTTTTAGAAATTATTTTACCCTTCATAATGCTCCGAGCACGCTCCAGTTGTCAGTGCCTGGGGGCTACGGTGAACCCAAGAACTCGGAAATACCATTAGCCTTTGAGAGTTCAGCTTTAAGATCTGCATGAAGTAGGTCAGTGCAGAGATGAGCTGTCCTCCCACGGGCGGGCTGGACTCCACTCCCTTGCTGCCTGCCCTTTGGCCAGTGCCATCAGTGCCCACCCATGCCCTCTGGGATGACACGAGGGCGGTCTCTGCCCGACTCCACTTGGCTGCTGAGACTGAGACTGAGCCCCGGTGAGGTGGGTCCTGGCGGGCTCGTCCCCAGGCGTCACCTTCAGCTGCCCTCTGCTTCCTTGCAGGGATCGACTACAAGACGACTACCATCCTGCTGGACGGCCGGCGGGTCAAGCTGGAGCTCTGGTGAGTCAAGGGCTGTCTGGAGCCGAGGTGCCTGGGGGTGGGAGGTAGAACACTTCAGAGTTATTGCGTGGGGCCGCGGAAGCTAAATGAAGTAAGTCAAGAATCCTTTGAGAAACAGGAAGGCACCCTGTTTACATTTCAGTTGGAATAGCTCTTTAAACAGGGCCTGTATAAACGTGGAATGGATTTGCTCCGTTGTGCAGAAACTAAAAGGTCCAGGGCTATTGGTTCTGATAGAACCCAGCTCTCTTTTGCCCGTAAAGACTTATTTCTACAGTGGCCACACCTCCTCTCTCCTTGCCCTTTACTGGGCTACACATTAAGGAGCGTTTTCTGGAACCTCAGAGGTGAGATGCAGATTCCCACAGGTTTGGGTTTTCCCAGCCTGACAGGGCAGTCTCGTGGGATGCCCAGGTCCACAGAAGTCGGCCAGGGTGAGCTGTGGAGTCGGGGGCCGGGCGACTCGCAGGGATCGCGCTGTGCCCACCGAGGTCCCATGGGCCGTATTCCCCTGATCCCCCTGTGTTTCAGGGACACGTCGGGCCAGGGCAGGTTCTGCACCATCTTCAGGTCCTACTCCAGGGGCGCCCAGGTAAGACCAGTGACAGTGCCGGTGCTGTTCTCCAGAGGGACAACTCTCTCCTCCTCTCCTTTCTAAGGAAGTTTTTTTGTGTTTTCTTTTTTTCTTTTTGTGAGAAGGATTAGCCTTGAGCTAACATCCTATGCCAATCTTCCTCTTTTTGCTGAGGAAGACTGGCCCTGGGCTAACGTCTGTGCCCATCTTCCTCCACTTTATATGGGACGCCACCACAGCATGGCTTGACAAGCAGTGCGTCAATGTGCGCCTGTGATCCGAACCTGCGAACCCCGGGCCGCTGAAGCGGAGCACACGCACTTAACCACTATGCCACTGGGCCGGCTCTGCTAAGGAAGTTTTGAAATTTGAATGTCAGGGGCCTCGGCCATCAGAGGGGGCCAGGGCTCCACGGTCCTGCTCTGTGTCCCTGTGGGCTTTTGTGGCTCTCACTGCCCAGAAGTACCTCGGGAGGTGTGCTGGGAACCCGTACTGTGGGGACACCCCTCAGTCACTTGGTTCACTAGGAACCAAAGGTGATTTCCCCGTCATCCAGGACCTCCACGTGCTGAGTGAGGAGGCTGCCGGGGCAACCAGGTCCGTCTCAGGGTGGGGGGCTCCCCAGGTGGGCACAGCTGGGTTACTGATAGGACTGCAGGGATAGAGCGCGGGGCTGCTGCAGGAGAGCCTGCCACAGGTCCTTGGAGACAGCAGAGAGCAGGAGAAAGGGCTTTCCCATGGCTGCCATGGAAAAGCACCCGAGTTGGGGGTGTGCGCATGGACGCGGGGGCAATCTGGGGGCATGCAGGGGCATGCTGGGAGGCCGTGCAAGGGTGTGGGGGCACCTTGGGCAGTGTGCAGGAGTGTAGAGGCATGCTGGAGGGCGCAGGGGTGTGGAAGCATGCTGGGAGGGTGTGCAGAGGCGAAGGGGCACCCTGGGGGGGCGTGCAGGGGCATGGAGGCTTGCGGGGAAGGTGTGCGGAGGTGTAGGGACACGCGGGGAGGGTGTGGAGAGGTGTGGGGGCATGCGGGGAGGGTGTGCAGGGGCACGGGAACTCGCCTGTCCCTCTCTGTGTCCTCTGGGCTCCCCCCGGCATGCTTGCGTGCTAGCTGGATCTGTGTATGATTCAAGGCCGGAAGGAGAGAGGAGAAGTAGGTGGGAGAACAGACCAGCTATAGACTCTCACTGCTTCGTCAAGTGAGGGGTCTGGACGCAAGACCAGTCCTGTCTGTGACGCAGGATGGGCCATGACCCCCCAGGCTTCTGGAATTGCCGAGGAAACCCTCGAGGCCAGCCCTGCCCAGTGCCCCTGCAGGGTCCTCCACTGGGAGCCGCACACACTGGTGCAGGGAGGAGGCCCTTGGGCTGTGTGGGGCATAGGCTCCAGGAAGTCTGCACTCAGCAGGAGTAGGGGCTGCCTGTCGCCCCCCTCACTCGGGCTCGGGCTCCAGGGGAGCCTCCAGGGGCATGCTTGTTGCTTCGAGAGCAGGGATTGATGATGGCAGCAGGTGCCAGGCACCCCTCCACTCTTGCTGATCTCTTTGCCCTTGGAGACCAGGGGAGACTGGCGGTGAGAGAAATCTGCGACAGGTGGTGATGGGAACACCTGGCCCAAGCCTTTTCTGAGTGGGAGCCTCTCAGACGTGGTGAGGGGCGGGGGGACACTGAATGTGGCCGGTGTCCGCTTTCTGCTGAGGGAGGGTGTGGGACCCCAGGCTGGCCTTGGCAGCTCCTATCCGGGGGGCTTCTGCAGAGGTACGTGCCTTGAGCCGCTAGCTTGGTGGTGCCGCCTGCCTGTGGCTCTGTTCCCCAATGTGTGCCCGGTGTTGGGGGCCACAGAGGTGGTGCCTGACCTAGCAATTTACCTGGAGCAGCTGGTCCTAAATAATCAGAGGGACTGACAGACCACAGGGTGTGGACTGCAACATTGGGGTGTCTGTCAGCACCCCACATCAGCACAGGGAGGAGGTTAGGTACTAGGAACTGCCTGCAGAACCTGGTGTCCTTCGTATGACATGCAGAAAGAGCTCAGGTGCACAGGAGTGTGTCCACAGGTCCTCTTGAAAGAAGGGACTGCATCTGTGATTTTATACACACGAGGATGATGGGAGGGCTGTGTTCCAAATGGTAGTGTCTGCTGTCTCTGGACAGTAGGGTGACTGAAGAGTTGTCTCGTCTTCCTTTTGCTGTTGAATAGTTCTTAATTTTTCTACAATAAACACATACTACTGTTTGTTTATTTTTTTTATTTTGTGAGGAGATCAGCCCTGTGCTAACATCTGCCAATCCTCCTCTTTTCTTTGCTGAGGAAGACTGGCCCTGGGCTAACATCCGTGCCCATCTTCCTCTGCTTTATATGGGACGCCGCCACAGCATGGCTTGCCAAGCAGTGCGTCGGTGCCTGCCCGGGATCCGAACCGGCAAACGCCCGGCCGCTGCAGCGGAGTGCGCGCACTTAACCGCTTGCGCCACTGGGCCAGCCCCAAACACATACTACTTTTGTAATAAAGAAGAAAAGGAAGAGATATGGGGGGAGTTACCTGTGTTGTGAGAATAAAGGCGATTGGGAAAGTTTGAGAAAGGCGCTGAGAGGTGAAACCCAACAGGCTCACCTGTTCCGCTTGCTCTGAGGGTGAGCAAGAACAGACCGCAGGCTGTCCTTGCTGTTCAGCTAGCAGGCCTGGGCTCTGGCCAGATGAGACACTTGGAGGAAGCCAGCACGGTGTTACCACGTCCATGTTCTCTCCAAGACATCCAGCCCCGTTGGTTGTGTATTTCTTGTTGCTTTTGCTTTGTTAATTCTGGATGTTCTTGTCGTTGGTGGTCTGGAGGAGCCAGTTGCAGATCTCCGGCCTGGGTAGGGGTAGCCGGGCTCCAAGCCGCGAAGCTCGCCTCAGCTCCTCTCGTCTAGATGGTGTTGCTTCGCCCTGTTCCGTTTCTATCCTGCCTGGGGTATGGCAGTGAAGAGGTGAAGGCAGTTTCCAGAGTAAGCGCTGACCTGATTTTGCAGCAGGGTGGCTCTGCACAGCCCCTGATGGTACACAGACTAGGACCACCTTTCCTCCCTGTGACTGCTGGGTGGGTGGGTCTCCTCTGTCATGACCCCGACCCATCAGACTTGGGCAGCCCTGGAAAGGCAGTGCCTGGCAAAGGGTGGCGATGGCCGGGAGGGACAACCACAGGCTCCCAGACTGCCTCGGGGTGTAGTTGAAGCCTGAGCTCAAGAGATAGGCTCTGCTTCCCTGTTGGAGCTTTTCAGCGTTACACAGGGAAGCATAGGCAGGAAGCTGAGTCCCCCACCCAGCCTTTGGACATGTGGTTACCTAAGTCCATGGAAACCTCTTCTGTGTGGTGTGTTGTATGTTTATATTTGTTTTGTTTTTTTTTTTAATTTGCACTGCACGTAAGGTTTGGGATCAGTGTTTCTCCCCTCACAATTGACTGTATATCTGCCAGTCATCAGCATGTATGCCCTGCAGTGTGCGTCCGTTCATCCATCGTCTGCGTGCTATGTCTGCCCCTTGAAGTGCTCAGCAGTTCTGGGGATTGCATGTTTAGTTTGTTTCCAGTTTTTTGTTTTATGAACAATGCTGTGATGAACATCCATGAGTGCTGGTCTTTGGACATATCCTCCGTTATGTCATAGAAGGGGGATTTCCAAGTTGGAGGGCCGCTGGCACTGCCCCCCCCCCGGTACCAAGTGACAGGGCTTTGTTCCCTGTGCCCAGGCAACAGGATGAACTCCTAGCCACACAGTCATTTCTTTTCAGTCTGACTCTGTTGCCCACCAAGCTGGTTTCTGCTCCTCAAGTTCAAGTGGGTCTCCATTGGCCGCCTTGGAGGAGTTCCCTTCAGACCTGGCTGTGCCTCCCGAGTGAGTGGCCCTCCTGGGGCGGCAGGCAGCTCTGCCCTAGTCTGTAAGAGGCTTTCCATCCAGAGAGCAGGAGCCACCGGGCAAGGGTTAAAGTAATTTTCACCTTTGTCTTAACAGGACCCAAGGGCTACACTGAAGTCTTCCAGAATTCGGGCTGAATAAAGACTTGGTGGGATGGGGAGGGTGGGAGTCCTGCTCTTGGATGAGTTCTGGCTCCTGAGCCTGCTTCAGAGTGGAGTGTAGGGCCAGAGATGAGCAGTGGGCCTGGGGGCTGTGCTCCATCAGTGGAGTTGCCTTCCTGAGGCTCATGACAGGTCACCGCTGAGATATTTAGGGCAAGGACGACAAGGAGAGCCGAGCAGATGGAGACAGCCCAGAGCTGAGCTCCAAGTAATTGGTCTCTAAGGGATGTGACGGGAAAGTCCTCATAGCAAATCCTCTGCCCAGCTTGTGGGGCTGCACACGCAGCTGCTGGAGCAACTGACATCCTACTCTGCAAGCTTGGGTTGGAAAACCCAGAAACCCCTCTACTCAACTCCCCCGGGTGCCCCTGGGCAGAGTGCACTGCTGGATAGAGTTTTGGGGATGCCACCCCACATCTGCCTGCCAGGATTGTCCTCAGGGCCTACCCCGCACCGTAGACCTGCATGCGCCTGTCTTAGCTCAAGTGACTTTTAAACGTAATGCTTACAGTGTGCTTGGAGGAAAGAAGTTGAAAAAAATGCCAGTTCTGTCCCAGCGATGTCTCCAAGTGGAGGGAGGGGACAGCATTGAGTGCATGAGATCCCCAACTGTCAGATGGCATTGGCACCACCCCATATGGAGGGCATCCAGAGCCTCGCAGGCCTGGCCACAGGGAGAAAACGGGGGCAGAGTTAGCCAAGTCCTGCATGCAGTGCTCCTGCCAGAGGGACAGGGAGCCTCACAGTGCATTTTCACAGTGCCATGTGTTAAGGAACCCGTACAATCCGCCTGAAAGCTCTCTGGCTGGTGCCGAGTGTCCCTGGCCCTCCCTGTGCTGGGAGGGAGCAGTGTGAGGCTGCACCGGGGCTCCGTGCTGGGAATAAGACCTTTTCCATCCGAGTGTCCCCTCAGCCTCGCACAGTACGCGTCTCCCTTGCAGGGGATCCTCCTGGTGTACGACATCACCAACCGCTGGTCCTTCGACGGCATCGACCGGTGGATCAAGGAGATTGACGAGGTAGGTGTGCGCCTGTGGACACCCCCTTCCAAGGTCACCCCCTTCCCAGGGCGCATGTGCTCCCATCCCCCTCAGGGAGCCTCTTCGGCCCCCATTTGCTGCCCCTCCCATTGCCCCAGCTCTGTGTGTCCTCTTGTGCACTGACTGCTGTGGCATTCGAGGTCCCGGGCCTCTTGTCCCAAGGGGCCATGCCTCAAGGGTCTGTGCTCTGCCTTCTGGTCTGGCTCCACCCCATCACAGAATCAACAGTGAGGGCCCCGCCCACTCGGGGAGATGGGGGGACAGCACCAAGAGCGGGGTGGCGTCTGGTGTTCATGCCTTTGCTGAGTCCTATGCCCCTCAAGCATGCGCCCGGGGTCCCCCGGATCCTGGTTGGGAACCGGCTGCACCTGGCCTTCAAGCGGCAAGTCCCGACAGAGCAGGCGCGTGCCTACGCGGAGAAGAACTGCATGACCTTCTTCGAGGTCAGCCCACTATGCAACTTCAACGTCATCGAGTCCTTCACTGAGCTGTCCCGCATCGTGCTCATGCGGCACGGCATGGAAAAGATCTGGAGGCCTAACCGAGGTGAGGCTCAGGCCAGGCAGGGCTGACAAGGGCACGAGGCCCAGGCAGGCCCCTGAGGCCGTGAGGTGCTGCAGAGGATAGTGAGTGGGGAAGCAAAAGCAGCCTCTGAAGAGCCTCGAGGTGCCCCCTAGAGAGCCACAGTCCCTCCCAGGGTCCAGTCTCCCCGAGTTATCAGGCCAGCAAGGTCTCTACTGCTTCCGCGATGCGTTGTGGTTGAACTGGCTTGTGCTCTGCATCTGCTTTGTTTGGGGGTCCTGGTGTTATAAGAGGGGACCGTGTGGGCCGGCCCCGTGGCTTAGCAGTTAAGTGCATGCGCTCCGCTGCTGGCGGCCCGGGTTCAGATCCCGGGCGCGCACCGACACACCGCTTCTCCGGCCATGTTGCGGCCACATCCCACATACGGCAACTGGAAAGATGTGCAACTATGACATACAACTATCTACTGGGGCTTTGGGGGAAAAATAAATAAATAAATAAAATAAAAAGAGGGGACCGTGCATTACCCCCCAATGATGCCCTTGTGTTGGGGGCCAGCGCTGTGGACTCTGACGTGTCCCAGAGCAAGCAGGGGCATGGCTTCCAAGCCTCCCCTTCCTGGAGCTGAGCCATGAAGAACCTGGCTGTGTCCCCCCCCGCCCCAGTCCCTCGGGGCTGGGTCCCGCCAGAGCTGCCAGAGGAGGCCAGGGTGGCTGGAAGCTTCAGGTGCTGGGGCAGAGCTGGCTGAGCCCTCAGAAGTGGGGTCCCACAGGGCACTTCTGTGGGCGGCTCTAGGGAGAAGGCAGGAGCAGGGCGCCCCCCAGTGGCTGCTTCTGGCGGTGCCCAGTGTCCAGGTCCCGGGAGCCCTGGGAGCTTTGCAGACCTCCCCGCTCCCCACCGGGTGTCACTTGTGCCATTGAGATGACCACTCACTTCTCAGTGTCTCCCACCTTGGGGCCTAGGCTCTGAGATCTCCCTATGCCTCACCGTCCCTGCCCTTCCGCTGTCTGACCCTCCTCCCTTCCCTCCCCTCGCCCCCATGGTCTGACCCTTGTCATCTGACCCCTCCCGCAGTGTTCAGCCTGCAGGACCTCTGCTGCCGGGCCATCGTCTCCTGCACCCCTGTGCACCTCATCGACAAGCTCCCGCTGCCTGTCACCATCAAGAGCCACCTCAAGTCCTTCTCGATGGCCAACGGCATGAATGCCGTCATGATGCACGGGCGCTCCTACTCGCTGGCCAGCGGGGCAGGGGGCAGTGGCAGCAAGGGCAACAGTCTCAAGAGGTCCAAGTCCATCCGCCCCCCCCAGAGCCCGCCCCAGAACTGCTCGAGGAGCAACTGCAAGATCTCCTAGCAGGCAGGCCGGGCACCCCCGTCAGATGCACTCTGGGGGGCTCACACTTGGAGAACGCTCCTAGCTGGGCGCTAGGCCTGGTGCTGTGTGCAGGGAAGACTTTGGCCACACAGTCCCTCCTGGGAAGTGTAGGGGTGCACCCAATGGGCTGGTGGTCTCTGCAGACGTGCTGCCCAGGACAGTGGAGGGCCGCACTCCTGGTGCTGCAGGCATCTTGGACAAGCCTGGGACCCCGCAGTACAGCTAGAAGCACCCAGGAGGTGGCTCTGCCCGGGCCAGCCTTGAGGGCCTGTCCCTGGGGCCCCAGGAGGCCCAGTCCACCTTCCTTATTTATATAGAAGACGTTCACCCCTTTTGTACATTTTTAAAGGGCTGGCAGGGAAGCCTCAATGCAGCCACGTGGTGAGCCCACATCAGCTGTGGGGACAAGCTTGGGGACATTTGGAGAGGGAGAGGATTTGAGGCAAAGATGGGAAGGAATCTGCCATCAAGGCTTGAATCTTTGAATTCATGTACACTTCACATGGGGGTGTGGGCTGTGCAGGGGCCATTGGGGACACTTGGAACCTCTGGCTGGCAATCTCGGACCCCCAGCTACCAGTGCCAGCCTTTCTGAGTACGGTGGTTAGTGTGCCCACCACAGGCTGGGCAGCAGTGAGGATGTGGGCCTCGGCAGTCTCCACGGTGTGGCTGCAACTTCCTGGCTCCCACCGGCCTTGCTGGACGACATCTCTGCATGTCTCGGAGCCACGGGCTGCGAGCCAGGGGCAACTCACAGGTTCCCAAGTGGAGCAATGACATTTCTCAGAGAGGGGGAAGTGGGTGCGCCCCACGTCAGTCCCTGGCTCCCTCCCTCCACACGTGGAGGCCAACAACCTTCCCTCCGTGATCCTGTCTGTTTGCTTATGTTTACATCTGTTGCTACATGAAACTGACTCAGTGTCTCCGATTTGAAGATGCAGAGCTGTTTGTAGACGTTAAATGATCACAGGGCCACCAGGCACTCTGCAGGTCCGGACTGAGTCTGCCACCCACTTGCCTCCTGGGGCATGTGGACCCCGCTCTCGCCAGCTTCTGTTCCCTGACTTTGGGTGTGACCCCGTAGCTGTTCCTTGCCCGGTGTTGCCCCTCCGTGAGATCATACATCACCAAAACCATCCTGACCAGTTTCTCACTGACGCCTCCTGGAGCGGCCACGGTGGTGGATGCCCCCCTGGAGGACCCACTGGTCAGCCTCGAGCTGGGGCCTGGCCTCCTTCTGCCCACTTGCCTGGTGATGCAGCCACTGGTCACACTGGTGCTCAACTCTACCTCCTGCCCCTGGGGCCCCTCCCTGGGCCTGTGACCCCCCTCGCTCTGGGACTGTTCTGTGGTGGGTGTCCCCTGGGGCAGCCCCATGCCTGCTGTTCTGGGAGGCAAGGTGGGGAGGGGGCTGCGGCCAGCTCATGGGAGCAGGGGCACCAGGGACCCTGGCTGAGGCCTGGCCACTGGCAGGATTGGGCAGAGGAGGCCCCACCCATCCCGTCCTGCCAACAAGGCCCTTTTCTTTGGACTTTGAACCAAATCACACAGACTTTGTTTTGAGGACGCGGATGGTCCCCCGTTCACCATATCAACACTACCCTTCGCTGCTGTCTGACACTCGCACTATTCCTGGGCTCATTTTGGACAGATTTGGTTTCTTTGTACAGTAAATGTAATTTAGCCGTGACCTACAGACTACA